>NW_006160128.1:1541011-1562631 GCF_000334495.1 Tupaia belangeri chinensis
AGAGGAGGATGGAGAAGATTTTGCGGCGTGACCATCCCCCCTGGGGGGTGATATCTTGCTTTCTGTCTCTCTGTCTGTCTCTCTGTCTGGTGAGCGCACGCGCCCTATAGCAAAAAACTCTCCAAAAAAAAATAAAATAAAATAAAAACAACCCACAAAAACAAAAACAAAAGAAAGGTGGGTCCCGAGGTATGAGGTATGGCCTGGATTCAGTTAATAACAAGCTGTATGATTTGGGGTGAGCTACTTAACCTCTCTGGGTCGGCCTTCCCTGTAAGATGTGCTTCCTTCCCATCGCAGAAGTTTAAACAGATCAGTTGCTGCCCCCTTTAAGTCTCTGTGGCTGGGTTTTTCAGTCAGAAACCCACTGGTGTGTCAAGGAGTATATGGAACCCCAGTTTGAACAAGGCACATCTTTCCAGAGCCTCATTTTTTTTTTTTTTGGAGAAGTTTTTGCTATAGGGCGTGTGTGCTCGCCAGACAGACAGAGAGAGACAGAGAGATAGAAAGCGAGAAATCACCCCCCAGGGGGGATGGCCATGCCGCAATCCCTTCTCCTCCATTCTCCTCTTGGGATCTTGGGCACACATGCACACGTGCCCGGCGTGAGTTTTAAGCCACCGGGTCCGGGACGCAAACCGTGGTCGACTACGTGGGAGTCCAGCGACATAGCCATTACACTAACTGCTGGTCCCCAGAGCCTCATTTCTATACTTGAATATTTCTATAGAAAAAAAACCAATAAAATCTTCTTTTTTAATTGTAGAACAAGATGGCTATATTATTGAAGATGCAAAAATCAAAATTTAAAAATAAAACAGAAAAATGCAAGGACATTTTGTGCTTGCGTGGTCTGTTTCAGGTCTTCTCAGGTGTGTATTTGTTCTCTCCTGCTTCTGGGAACTGGACAGAGGGTTTAGGAGGTGAAGGCCTAGGGACCCACCCTGAGCTATGCCCTCCAAGAAGCCCCACTGAAAAGCCTGGCTGCCTGGCTTGGCACCGTTTTTTTTGGTGGTTGTTTGTTTGTTTGTTTGTTTTTAGTTATTTATTTTATTTATGATCACATACATGCATGAGAGAGAGGGAGAAAGGGAGAAGGAAGGAGGTGCCTTCCACAGGGTCTCATGCCACAATTCCCTCCCTTCGGCTCTTCAGCTTGTTAGGATCCTGGGCACACATGCACACAGTGTATTTCAGGTTGACTGGGCCGGAGCTCCGAACCTGCAGGTGGCCATGTGGCTTCTAGCACTGTAGTCCAGTTTACTACTGAGCCACCAGGTGGGCCCTGGCTCAACTCTTTCTAACGGGTATTTGGGCTCCACCAGAGAGTGGTCTGGTTGCTCCATATTCCTGGTGAATGCAAGGTGTCTACATTTCCTTTCTGAAGAAAGAACTGTTTCCACAGCATCTAACACAGTCTTTCTTGGCCTAGGTTAAACAGTAGAATTACCTGATGAGCTTCAAAAAATATCATTGCCATCACTCTTACCAAGTACACTAGAATTTCCGGAAGTGTAGTTAGGGGTTGATGTGTGTGTGTATGTTTTTAAAAATAATTATTTTATTTAACTTTATTTTATTTATTTATTTTGACCAGAGAGGGACAGAGAGAGAGAGAGAGAAGAAGCAAGCTGCCAGGTCCAGGACTTGAACCACGGCCCAGCACCCTTAGCCACCACACCACCTACCAGCCCCTTGCTATGTTTTTAAAGTTCCCCAGTTGGAGCCAGCTCTGTGGCCTGGTGGTTTGGGCAACCAGATCCCACACGGCTGATTGTGTGGTTTCAGCCCTAGATCCAGTAGCTTGAGAAACTGTGTGTCCCCAAAGTCTCCAAAGGAGGGAGAGATAGAGGAGAAGGGATGGTGGAGTGACCATTCTCCATGTGGGGAGTACTTTCTTCTCTTGCTCCTTCTATCTCTCCCTGGAGAGTGCACTCTCTCTCACAAAAAAAAAAAAAAAAAAATCCCCAGGTGATTCAAACGTGCTTGGGTTGGGTACACTGACTTCTAGTTTAGATATAGGAGTTCAGGGATCCCCAGAGTCTGTATTCACAGAGGAGAAATGGCGGCACAGACAGCCCTCTACACTCTACCTTCCAACTAGACTAGTGGGCAAATGAGACTACATTCTAGAAGCCCAAATCACCCATAAATGAAAGGGCAGTGAGGTTGAAGAGAGGTGGAGAACCAGGCCAAACGTTACCAGGGGCCAGGCAGAGAAGTTGTACTGTGTTAGACGGTGTCCCCCCACATTCATGTCTCCCCTAGAACCTCAAAATGTAACCTTGGAAAAAGGACCATTGTGGATGTAAATACCCAAGATACTAGAGTAGACTCAGCCCTTACCCCCAAATGACTGCTGTCTTTGTCAGAAGAAGAGAGAGAGAGGAACGGGAAGAAGGCCGTGTGAGGGTGGGGTAGAGACTGGAGTGATGAGCCTACATGCCCAAGAACACCAAGCGTTGCCGGCAAGAGCCAGAAGCCAGGAGAGAGGTCTGGGGGGATTCTCCCTCAGAGCGCTCATGAGGATCCCACCCTGCCAACATCTTGAGTTGGGACTTCTGGCCTCTGCAAGAGACTAAATCTGTTACCTTACATCAAACGTTACCGAGTTTGGGTACTTTGTCATGAAGGCCCTAGGAGACGCAAAGAGGCTGATGTGAGTACATCCGCACTGTGGGTGCTCCTCCGTGGGACTGGAGAGTAGGACAGTGCCCTGTCCCCTGGCCACACGGGTCCCTAAGGAGCTGCAGTGCTGTTGGTTCAGCCAGCTGAGCACACTGTGAGGCTGGCAGGAAACAAACACTCATGGGCTCATTTTACCAACAAGCTGAGGGGACAGAGTAAATGGGACCTGTCCAAACGTCACTCTCTGAAGAAAAGATGAGAACAGAAGAGTCAGTTCATTTATTCCCTCTCTCTCTCCCCACTACGTATGTGCCAGGTTCTGAGGACGCAAAGGTACACAAGACCAGGGTAGCTCTGCCTTGTCCTTAGGGGTCTTGAGCCAGGGGGGCCTCCGCTCATCATCGAGTAGGTTGGGGTGATGATCACCAAGATTTCTTCCAACTCGGACACTCAGTGACTTAGAGGAAGGAAGGGAGGTGGCCACTGCGCTGCCACCAGGGCACTTTGTATAGTCACAGCTATTGAGAGACGGGGCTGCTAAGGAAGGGCTGCAGGGCATGAGCCCAGCACAGGCAGCTGGCCCTGCCCTCCTCTGAAGGCGGGGATGCTGAGGCATGCTGTCCTGGGGTCTGAAGTGGTCAGGGGCAAACGCTGCCCCGCCTGGCTGGCGCAGCCACTAGTGGGACCTATAGGAGGTAAGATGGGCCGTGGTGGCCACCGCTAATTGTCCAAAACCAAGAAATCTCAGAATATTTTCAGCCCATTTGTACTTATCAAATATCACACTGGAAACTCCAGCAATTTATGTAGGCTCCTTTCCAGAACGAGGGGGATTTCACAAATCTGGCCTTCTGCAGAGTGAGTTTCTTGGAATTACGGCCTGGACGTGGGCCTGGCCGCCTCATTCTGGGTGCCCCACCTTCTCACGTGCACCTGGCCATACCGTGAAAGGCGACTTTCTGGGCAGACTCCCCAGCCACAAGATGTCTGCGTTCCTCCGCTCTCTGGTTTCCCCTACACATTTTTGGGAGTTACATGACACTCAGCAGCCAGATTCTGGCAGTGTAAGAAACACAAAGTTCAGGGCCTGAGACCGCCACCGCGGCCTCCGCTGTGGTTTTTCTGAAGCTCCATTTCATCTGGGCTAGAGGTGAACACTACCCTCCCGAGACCCCAGGAGGCGGGGGCTGAAGCAAAGTTCAAGGAACAGTCGCTTCCATCACTGCTGGGTGGTGTTTGTCTGGCACAGACACAGCCTGACAACATGCTGACAGGCAGCCCAGGACCGCCGGACAGGGCTGGACAGACTGAAGGAGCAGCCGAGACGACCCAGGGCTCCCTGCTCCTTGCTGACTGACAACGGTCTGACAACAGCAGCAATCACGACCTCTCCAAATGCCTTTGTTAAAGGTCAGTGTTACCTGGCACTTGGACACAATTAAAACAGAACAACCATACACAGTTCACGTCACCTTTGGTGACCTCACAGCACTTACAAGGAAGTCTTATTTTCTAAGGGAAGCCAGGAAGAGGGCCCCAAGGAAGAGCTGAGAGCAGAACCCTCAATCTCCTCATGTGCAGAAATGAAAAGATGAAAGAAAAAACCCTGTGCTGCCTTTTTTTTTCTTCTTGTTTTGGAGAGGTTTTTGCTATAGGGCGCATGTGCTCGCCAGAGAGACAGAGAGAGACAGAGGGACAGAAAGCAAGAAATCACCCCCCTAGGGGGGATGACCATGCTGCAATCCCTTCTCCTCCATTCTCCTCTCGGGATCTTGGGCATGCACGCACACGCGCCTGGCGTGAGTTTAAGCCACCGGGTCCAGGACGCGAACCACGGTTGACTACGTGGGAGTCCAGCGACATAGCCATTACACTAACTGCTGGTCCCACTGCCTTTTGTGGTTATAAAAGTAACACACGGTCATGGACTACTCAGAAAGAATACAAAATGAAACAGAAGCCCACACTTCCACACCTAGAGACAAGGATGTTCTGGGGTGTACATGTCCTTCCCGATTATGAAAATATCTCTTCATATCTGTACCTTAAAAATAAATCTGGAAAGAGATTTTGGCATTATGGTTTATGATTTCATAAGTGAATCCCTAAAAATCTTTAATATTTCAGATCAGTTTGATATAGAAACCAAAGGAAAGAATAAAATCAGTTGAACCACAAGTAACTGAGGGACTAGCTTATACAGAGCAACCGTTAAGTACAGTGTGTGGGGCTGGAGACACCTGGAGGACGGTCACTCGCCTTGAGAAACTAGAGGGAGGAGAGAGGAATACAGAAGAGTGGCTTTGCATATTTGTATCCTCAGCTCCTTGTGCAGTCCACCATTGAGCACTCAAAATGGTTTGCTATGCTGAGCAGAAGAGTGCCCGTCCCAAAGACTACTTCTTGTTCCACCCAGCACATTTTGCTTTGTGCTTACTATGTATGTGTCAGGCATGAGGGTGTTTCATTTTGGCACAGATAAGCAGAGCAGCATTGTGTGAGAGTGATGTTGTAGGAGATTTATGGGAGTACTGGCTTACAGATGGATGATGCGCTGGGTTGGGTGACTAGGTTAGGCCAGTGTCCACGCAGTTAGTCAAACACCAGTCTAGGTGCTGCTATGAAGGTATTTTTTGGATGAGACTAATAGTTAAATCACAAGGCTTTGAGGAAGCCAGATTATCCTCCATAAGGTGGGTGGACCTCATCCAATCAGTAGAAGGCTTTAAGAGAAAAGATTGAAGTTTTCTGTGGAAGAGGGAGTACTTGCCCCAGACTGACTTTGGACTCAAGCTGCAAAACCAACTCTCCCTGGGTCTCCAGCCTGCTGGCCCACCCTGCTGGTTTTGGATGGGCCAGCCTCTATGACTGCATGAGTCAATTCCTTGTATTCCATCTGCCAGTCTACCTTAGTTTATTACTGTGTTGCTAACAGAAATCCCTGAGACCAGTTATTGATAAAGAAAATAGAGTTTTATTTACAAATAAAGCTCCATCATGATTCTGGTGGCTGGAAAGTCAAAGGCATCACAAAATGGCAGAAGCAGAGTGCAGTCTATAAATTCCCTTCTGGTCTCATTCCCTCTGCTTATAGATCCACTAGAACACACTCACAGAAGCCCTGCTCTAATGACGTGATCATGTTCAGAGGCCCCACCATGGAACATCATGAAGGATTCAATTTTCATAGGACGACCTTACTATACAATCAGGTCCCAACCCATGAATTTTGGGGGGACATCCAGGATCAAAAGGACAAACCTTTGGGGGATGAATCATTATCCTAAACCACAGCACTATCTATTGTTTATGTATTTATACACGCACATATCCTATCGGTTCTTTCCTCGGGAGTACCCTAATATGGATAGGACTGGAAAAATGCAACCATAAGGAGAGTCCACTCTTCAGAGGGGGTGAAGGGGATCAATTCAGCCAGTCAGGATGCTGGGAGGGAACTTAAGAGTGTACATGTGATTCTGTGTGCTATGTCTGTATGTCCATGTGTGATTTCATATGTGTCAGTGCTTGGAATCTATGAGTATACGTGTCCATGTCTCTGAGTGTCTCTGCTTGTGTATGTCTATGGGAGTGCATGTGTATATGAACGTGAGTGTCTGCATATCTGTGTGTCTATGTGTGTGGCCCTTGCTGCGTGTCAATATCTCTGTGTCTATGTCTGGTGAGTTGGTAGGGACTGGTCTGTCACGGTAGCCCAGGTTGCTAGATTTCCAGTCAGTTCAGATGGCTTGCTGGGAGGAAGTACAAGCTGGGTCTGGGAACTAGGTGGGAAGATGGACAAGCAGGAAAGCAGGTCACGTGGTGGGCAGAACTGGAACAGCCCACCTGGAAGGGGCAGGAGACCACAGCAGACTGGGGAACAGGATGACCCACGGGAGGGGCAGAGACGCCCCTGAGCCATTTCAGGGACATACACATGCCACATTGGTCCAGGGATAGATTTTTTAAAAAGATAGAGCAATCTGGGACAATAAAGACCTGTACTGAGGGGGAAGCAATGGGGAGAGGGACCTGGAGATTGGGCCCCATGAGTATAGTGAAGAGAAATAGGGCAGTCAGGAAAGGGAATTGTTTTGGGGTCATTGATGACTTTAATTGAAACCTGTTGGGATTTGGGAAACCATAGAACGAGACTTCCAAAGGTAAGGAGCGGGTAGTGAGCAGTGTTACATTCCAGGAAGGACAGGAAAATGAGAAAAAGCCATTGGGTTTGGCAATAAGGGAGGGGAGGCAGGGAGTTTGTACGATAGAAGGGCAACATTATTGGGCCCCTGCTATGATTATCTGGAAATGAAAAAACAGGGGTAATAACCCCAAGAATGGCAGCATAGCTAAGTGATGGCAGCATAGCTGTGTTTATTTGAATAGAGCATAAAACTCCATCATCAAGATATGCAGGCTTGATCCCATTAAGTACTTCCTCTGAGAGTGAGCAAACTGATATCCTTTAATCATGCCTTATATTTATAAAGGCCTTTCTCCAAAGAACTCCAAATGTTCAATAAACATTAATTAATTCACCCTCCCAGCCTCCTCTAGGGAAAAGTTGGTGCAAGTACCCTGATGTTTACAGACACGGATGGAAACCGTGGCACAGATGAGAACGATGCTGCCAGCCAAGGTCACAGAGCTAGCCTGTGGTGGAAACTGTCCTACCTGGCTCTCTTTCTTCTGCTGCTAGACCATTCCTAAATCACCCACATTTTTCCAGGACCTGGTAAGTTACTGGGGAGACTTGACTGTGAGACTAACCACAGAGTCAAAGCTTCAGAGAGTGGCCCCAGCATAATCCCAGAGGGATCCTGGGGTCAGGTGTGGAGCCTGGGGATGGGTCTTCTGTCTGCTCAGTCTTAGACTACATGACACCTAAGAAGCTTACATCCACTTGCTTATTTACTGCAAGCAGATGCCGAGACAAAGCAATAACGAATGTTCAAACTCCAGGAACCTTGCAGTTTCTCAGTTGGCACTGTATGGGTATTCTCATACAAGAACTTTTCTAAGTTTGCAAAGTATGGACCAGAAGCCTTATGCTTTGGGCTGTGCAAGACCCAATCATATGCTCAGAAGCAAAACACTCTCTAAAAGTCTACTAAGATGATTTGGTCACCTCTGGTGTTGAGTTCGGATTTTATCAGGCCAGGAAAAATGGGGGGAATGCCATAGGTCCAAGTAGTGGTAGTGACCTGCAAAGCCCTGCACTGTGGCCCCAGAGAGCAGATGTAGGGACCACAAACTTGGAGTCGCACTGTACTTCCTGGGATGGGACCTGCCGACACTCAGGCTATTAATGAGGACAGGCTCTTGTGGGACTGGTTAAACGGTACGCATTCCCAGTCAAGTGTTTATGCTACCTGGGTGGACCTGGGGAATTCAAGGTGCCACTAGCACGTTTGCCCAACGTCAGGTTTTAATTAGGTCCTACATTGGCCATGATTCCCCAGGGAGCTGAACCCCCTGAGGCCAGCAATGAAGAAGCACCCCAAAGAACACTGGGTAAGCTTCCTTCGTCTCCCCTCCCCCCATTGTCGGGGCATTGCTTGTTAGAACAAAGAAGTCCCTCCAAGTCACTGGGCAGCTGTGCAGAAAACCAGAGGAGGGACCTGAGCTTTCAGGGAATTTCTGTTTTTTCCTTCCTGCCTCTTTTCCTTTTTCATAGCCTTGGAGCAAAGAATTCCAGCTTTTTAAAATTCAAATGAAAAGGGTCACCACCAGAATAGGCAGTCCTGGTACAGAGCCACTTCATGGTCCAGGTGGCCACAGGTGGGAAAAACCTTTCCACAGAGCTGACTGAGAAAGGGTACAAGGTTAACGTAGGTGGGGCTGATCCAAGGGAAGGTTATGGGAAGAGAATCATTTTTGTCTTGCTTTCCTCCAATTCTTTTTTTTCACTTGAAGATAGTGGAGGTAAGTCCTCCATTCCACTAGGGTCTTAGAGTCAGTTGGCCTGAGTTTGCACACTGCAAGATACCACCTGGGACTGGGCTCCACTCCCGTTGGAAGTCTACTGGTCACATGATTCCTCTACCTACACTGAAGCCAAAGGGTTTCTTTCTTTCTTGTTCTTTTTTTTTTTTTTTTTTTTTGGAGAGGTTTTTGCTATAGGGTGTGTGTGCTCGCCAGAAAGGCAGAGAGAGACAGAGAGACAGAAAGTGAGAAATCACCCCCCAGGGGGTATGACCATGCTGCAATCCCTTCTCCTCCATTCTCCTCTCGGGATCTTGGGCACACACGTGTGTGAACCTGGTGGGAGTTTAAGCCACCGGGTCTGGGACTCCAACCACAGTTGACTACAAGGAAGTCCAACGACATAGCCATTATGCCAACTGCTGGTCCCTGAAGCTAAAGGGTTTCTAAACAGCGTAAGGTCAAGTGTCTACCTTGTGGCATTTTCCTTCTGTTGTAGCTGGGGAAGTAGCATGCCAGCTCCTGGTGGTCGTAAAATGCATTATGATATGTAATGTTAGAATAGTGAGTTCTATATGGCACTGTCATCTTCCTTGCCTCCTTCTCTGCCAGGGGTTGGCTGAATACGAAGATTTGCCAACACTGTCACAACTCCTGGCAGCCTTCCTCTGTTCAAAGAGTGTGGGAATAGGGCACTGGCCTGTGTCTGATGGTCAGCACTGCAGTGGACCATAAACCAGCGGCAGAGGGAGCGGCCAGCTCAGATAGGGCTCTGGAGATGAAAGCCGGCCGTGTTTTCCTTTCCAAAGTGCTGCTGCGTTCCTGAAGGCCTGCAGCTTCCTCTGCCCTGCTGGGGTTTTTTTTTCTTCCCAGTTCCTCTCAGTGATATCTTAAGAGGCAAACTTCCAGCACTAACAGGAGGTCTTTTGTTCTCCTTTTCTCAAAGTGGACTTTAACCCAGTTACTACAGACTGAGTCACTGTAAAAACAAACAAATAATACTCCATTTTCTTAAAGGCTCTTCCATGCCTGCTGACAGAAAAGGGGCAACTTGACACTGTGCTGGGCCTGTGGGGCTCCTCCACACCCTGACCTTCTAGAGGCACAGCCCGGGAGAACCTTCCAGAACATGCTGGAGCCCGGCACCATGAAACTGTTCAGCTATATTCTAATTGTTCAGAATTTCAACTGCTTTGGGGTGGGCCATAGACTCAGGAATTTTGGTCTCAACACCGTCCTGGTGGGACTTATCCCAGACTGAGGAGTGCTTGTTACACTCCTGGATTTACCACACACACAATTATGGACTTGCTTCTTCTCCATGCTTTAGTATCTTTATATGTGAATCAGGTTTTGCTTAGAGAGATTTTTGCTATAGGGTGTGTACACTTGCTGGCAAGGAAGAGAGAGACAGAGAGACAGAAAGTGAGAAATCACCCCCAGGAGGGATGACCACCATTTCTTCTCATCCATTCTCTTTATGGGATTTGGGGCATGCACACACATGTGCCCAGTGTGAGTTTAAAGCCACCAGGTCCAGGACTCGAACCACGTTTGACTATGTGGGAGGCTAGCAATGTAACCACTACACTATCTGCTTATCCCTTACGAATTTTAGACATTCTACATGGTTTATCAGAAAGGACTTTGCAATAGTAATATAGTCCTGCCCTCCAGGGTAAATTAAGTATTCTAGTGCAGCCTGAATCCACTCAGTAAGATTCACCAGGCACTTCATTAGGCAGTGGGTTTATAGAGATGAGAAAGACCCACTTCCCACCCTCAGGGAGACAGACACATAAATAAATGAATGAATGTAGTGAACTCATACAGGTCGGATGGACAGGGTACTAAGGGTGAGGGTGGGGCAATGGTCTTTGGGTCTGGAGTATTGAAAAAGTCTTAGAGCAGATGGCTTATTATCTGAGTCTTGAACCATTAGATGTTCATCTCGAGAAAGACTGGGGCAAATAGGGCAGGCAGAGGGGGCAAGAAGCATAACCAAAGGACTGAAACCCATAGCAAGTTTGTACCCACCACTGTGCATTCCCTCACTAACCTCTGGTCCAGGCATTTTGCCTACATGTTCAAGTACAGCTGGACCTCCATTTTTCTGAGAAGGAACAGTCCCTGGATGAACAGGCCACTGACTTCAGGCCTCTGCTCTGAGAAGTTTGGCCATATTAACATTAAGACTTGTTTTGGGCCACTAGCCCTCTGGACTCACTGCCAAGGGTACAGCCATGGTTCCTAATGGATGTTGAGCAGGTTTTCCAAAAGGTTGTTGCTGTTGGAGCTCAAACACATAGTGCAACACACTCATGTCTACAATGAAACATTAGTTCGATTGCCTGGGAAACTTCCACTCATCGTCAAGCCCAATTTCCAAGTCTCCTATACTGTGAAGTGCCCCAAGAAGCCATGGGTAGAGTGAGCAGCACTCTTCTTGTGATAATATAACTTGTTCTTCTTACCTTGACTTGGGCTCTAACTGTAACCCGTTGTCATTTCTGTTTCCGGGCCTGTGACCCTGGAGGGGGGATGGTAGTGAATGCATTTCTGAGTCCTCGATCTTTAGCATGGTATTTGGTTCATGGCGTTCAGTAGATATGTGCTAAGTGGACACATGACTGAAGGAGTGAGATCTGAGTTGCTGTGTTTTGCATAGTCTGACGGTGCTACCAACAGAAAGCTCCGCCTTCATCATCACTGAAAATAAAATGGTAGGGCCTAAGGATTTCCTACTGATATCACTGTTTTGTGTACAAACAATCTCTCTTCCTAGCCAGCTACTTCCACTTAAAAATTTAGATTTAAAACCACACTGGGGCCATCATGGGACTGCATGGTAAAGTGGGCCTCAATCTATTTTTCTTCCCCAGAAGTTGAAACAGTAAGATCTTCTGTGTCATCTGTTGGGTTTGTGTCCCCTGAAATATAGTCCTTTACCTTCTCATGCCAATCATTTCAAAAGTGGACATCTCCCCTTCTTGGGACCTGGCAAAGATAGAGTAGACTTCCTTCCATCAGGGTCAACTTATGTCTGTGTTCATTTATTTATTTGAGGAATTTGTCAAGGACAGGGGTAGTGAGAGTCTTATCCAATGACAGATGTGTTCCTTGGGTGGCTCTTTCTCACCCAGTCTCAATTCTGCCATACTTGAATGTCCATTGAGATCCAGGAGTGGAAGACACTAAATTATTTCAGTACTGGATCCTGGATTCAGCACCCAGCACCCAACCTAGCCTCACCTGGGGGAAACACAGGCACCTACCTCAGACTGTCTCTCATAGATTATGGCTTTAAGAGGATGAGTAAAAAATTCCAGGAACAGGCATGGTCTCAATGACAGTAGCTGGTTAATTTCATCTGAGAAAATGGAAACCTTAGTCTCTCCTGATGTGTGTAATGACAGGCACAAGAGGAATTTTCCAATACAACAGGGGAATGAATTTTCCAAGGACAGACTGACTGAGAAAAGCCATCCTTCAACCATGCACAGAATTAGGTAACATGGCACTCCTGAGCAGCAGGGGTGACAGGCTGGCATAGTGGGCCAGGAGACAGCTGCACTGCCCCCTACCTTCTGAGTGTGCTGCCAAGATTTGCCACTGATAGTATTAGTGACTTCAGGACAGCTGGGACATTTGTTGTGCTGTTTCCTTATGGTGAGAAGAGACATGGTCTTGATTCTGCTTTGGAAGGAGGTGGTGATGGGGAGCAGCTGAAAGCTGGATGGGTTCTTTAATATCTGTGACAGAGGGCCAGAAGATGGTGTGGAGGTTAAGGCACTGGACCACACATGGCAACCGTATGTTTTGAGCCGCAGACCCAGCAGCCTGAAAATCACTCTTGGTACATGTGTGTGTGTGTGTCCAAAATCCTGAGGAGAAAGTGTTGCAAAAAGGATTGCAGCATGGCTATCCTTGCCTCACCCCCACCCCTGAGGAGGAGCTATGATCTCTCACTTTCTCTCTCTCCATCTCTCTCTCTCTCTCTGTCTTTCCAGTGAGCACATGCACCCTACAGCAGCAACAACAATAACAACAACAACAAAAATCTGTGACAGAAATGGTATATGCTAACGCCTGTCTATTCTGTAGCAACCTATACAGAAGGCCGACTGTTCCCCTCTATGAACTCTCTACGCCCTTCGTCTACTCTATGGGGAATACTGTCCCGCGAACTAGACAAACAAAGCTGAACTGTCTCTCCAATTCCCTTCACCATTCTTCCATAAAACGAGAAGGACCTTTGTTCTCCCCAGTCTTTCTTTCTCACTGTGACTGCAGATTTTCAAAACTGTGAGGGCTAGGATGTTGTGAAAAGGTCCAGGAGAAGGGATGAATCACCTTCATGTCTGAAAACTCACAGAGCAGCAAGGTTGATGATTGCCCTTGGTGAACCCCTGGAAATTTTCTCAAGATCCTTTGGAGATGCTACTTGATGATTGGGGAGAAAATTGGGTACAATTAATTCCCAGTGCCAGAAGGAAATGAAAAATTTCCAAAGCGAGTACTGTTAGTGAGCTTCACGTTAGGGATGTTGTTGAGGACACTAGCTCTTCTGTGCCACTTACTCCTTAGTGTGTATCGTGAGACGGGCTGAGTACTTTGAATTTCTAGAATAAAATGGAGACTAGACATGGGATAAGAAACAGGAAACACAGTCCCTGTGTTGGAAAATAAATGTGCATGGGACAAAACATGAAAAATAGAGACAATTGCAAAAGAGAAATAAAAGTCAAGTATAATCTTATTTTCCAGAGATAGCACTGTCAACATTTTTATAGATATTCTTCTGGTTAAAAAAAAAAGTGCAATTCTTTTTTCTTACAAGATTGCTATATTCTATGCACACTGCTTTATAATCTGCCTTTTCCCTTTAATGATATGTTGTGACAATTTCCCCATGAGATTAGGCCTTCTTCTGACACATAATTTTAATGACTGCCTAGTATTTCATCATATGGATGTTAAAGTAATACTACATAGTTGAACATTTAGGTTTGTCCATTTTTGGCTATTGTAAATGATGTAGGGGTCAGGGAGACAGACACAGGCTACTTTGTTGTTATGGTCCTTGGTCACTTAGTCTTTCTTCAAAAGTCACTGGTTATTTTGTGGGCCAGAGAAACTTCCAAACCCTTGGTCAGAACTCAAGGCCAAATGTAATCTATACAAGTTAGCAGTAGCCCTGAATGCTCACCCATGTATGTCTTCTGTACTCAATTCATTTATGCATAGATGCATTATTTCAGACAAAATGAAATCCCTTAACTGATTCCCCTTTGACCTTGGCTGCCTTTTCTTCAAAGCAGGCAAGCTTATTGTAATAGCAAAGGAAGTTAAATCTGAAGAGGCAACTGGGAGCATGCATTCCCAAGTGAATCATTTTAAAATCATCTTCCATGCTTAGGGTTTTTGGTAGTACTGTTCTGCTTCATTAGAGTAGAAGAGAAGAAGAATATAAGAAAAGGCCCAGGCTCAGCTGGTAGTGTGTACTGCTAAGACACTCTGCCCCACAGGCTGGAGATGCCAGTTTGATTCCTGGTCCTACCTAAAGGCTGGGCCTAGTGACAATGCATCTGTAATCTCAGTGACTTGAGAATGCTGAGGTAGGAGGATCCCATGCTCAAGGTTGGCCTGGGCAACATAGCAAGATCCTATCTAAAGCTGGGTATGGTGGTGCGTGTCTGTAGTCCAAGCTAGGACTGAGGCAGGATGATCACAACTTGACGAGACCTAGTCTTTTAAAAGAAAGAATAAAAGGTGCAAGGCTCCCAGCATTCCAAGGACGTTAACAAACTGTCGTTCACCTGAGAGACAGGGAGGGGCATGGGCTCAGGGCACCAAGAAAATTCCCAGTAGAGGATCTGGGGCAAGATCTAGGACACTGGTTCCCAGTTCAGCTCAACTTCAGGAAACCCAAGCTGCCACATGGGGTATACTTTAGTATACACCTCCTGTTTCCACATCCCTGGTACTTTAGCCCAGCTTCGGGCCAGAGAGAAAATGCACTCCAGGGTGGAGGGTAGGGGCTGATTGCCTGGGATATTGGGTCTGGGTGGGGTTAGCCCAGCAGATCACCTCCCACTCCATCAGCCCCCTTCTTAGTCCCTCAGTCCTACACACATCTTCAGTGACATTGGATAAGATTGCTAAAGAAGAAATTTTTATTCCAAGTCAGTCTAGTACCTTTACCATTCTCTGAGGTTTCAGAAGAGGAAGGCAGAGGAAGACTCAGGAGAGCAAGAATGAGTCCAAGGGGAATGGCATGGTTCATAATGGTAGGGATATACAGAAAAGCATGGGTAGGGAAGAAACACTGGCATGTGCTCACACACACATGCACACTCTCTCTCCTCACTCACTCACTCGCAGTTTAATGAGATTTCTGTGAGAGGAAATTGTGGTCTCCGATGCATACGAAAAGTCCTGGAGTAAGCCTCAGATGCGAGTGGGGGGTGGAGAGCTGGGTGAATCACAAGAGGCCCCTTAGGCAAACATTTTTGTCCCACCTCCAGAAGGTCATCTCTTCTCAGCTGCTCTCATATGTCATCAGACACCCCTGCCCAGTCTGACAGTCCCACGTACACAAACAAAGCACCCCAGTGAGCCATCCCTTTCCCAGGACTCCGAAGGGTCTTCTGGGGGTTGGAAGGGATTCTTCTGGATCTGAGCCAGCCCTGGCAGATGAGCTCAGCTGTCTCCTTAGAAGAGGGAAGATTTACTACAACAGAACATGGCTGCTTTCCATCGCCTCCCCCACCAACCCTGGTCTTTCCTCCCTCCAGGCAGAGACTGAGGGTGGAGAATTGTCTAGAGAGAATATTGGGACAGATCAATATTCCTATCTGGGGCAACTGAGGAGCTGTGCAGAGGGCAGGGGCCTCTCTTCATGCCCGTAGCTGGCTAACAGTGGCAGCCTGGACAAACTCCCCTCTTCCATCCTGCCCAGGTGCCAGGCACCTGCCTATAGCCTCTGGCAATTAAGGAAGAGTGCCAGGGCCAGTAGGCAGCATGGTGATTAAGGTGTTAGATTCCTACATGGTTGACCATGGCTAGAGTCCTGAGCCTGGCAGATTGAAACTTGTGCCAGGCATGTGTGTGCATGCCCAAAATTCCAAGAGGAGAAGAGATTGCTCTTGGGGGGGGGTGGCTGATGGTGATTTCTCACTTTTTCTTTTTCTGTCTCTCTCTGGTGAGCGTATGCACTCTATGGCAAAAACCTTAAAAAATTTAAAAATTAAAAAGAAAAGAAAAAAGAAAAAAAAGGAAGAATCCCCATGCCTGTTTGCCAACCTTTCATACCAATGATGTCAATTTCCTCTCTGTCCCATTAGGTTTTATATTTCCTGCCTCACCAATCCTATAGGGAGAGGCCTCGGATGGTTCTTGCTCTAGTTTTCTTCTCTCTCTGCTTCCTTCCAGGATAATTTGGCCCCTACTTCTGGCCCATCAGCATCAAGATTGAGAGCTTGAGAGCCCACCTAGAAATGACCAAAGGCCAGGTTCCAAGGGCATCTCATGAATTAACTCATTTAGTTTTCACAGCTCTGTGAGGTAGGCACTGTTATTATCCAGATGGGGATACCAAAACCCAGAGAAGTCCATTAACTTGCCCAAGGTCACAAGAAGAGTATCAGAGTAAGGATTTGAACCTGGCAGCCTAGCTTTGAAGTCCTGCCCCTCAGGTTACACTGCAGGAGGGAATTTAATGGTTCTAGTCTCTTGGCTCTGCTGCTGGCCCAATTCTGACCACAGACCTCAGCCTGACAAAGGATTCCTGTGCTTGGGTTTCTCTCTGGAGACCTGGCATACTCATCCCTCCAGGATACCCTGGGATGCACTGTTCTTACCATTCCCAGTTTCAGGTTCTGCAATCCCACCCTGAGACCATTCTGATGGCCATGGCCATGGACCTTGCTGATGAATCCCAGACGATCAGAACAATGTCTTGTTCAACTCTGTCTGTGACACAGAGCTCCTAGGGCAGTGCCTAACACTCAGGACATGATCCAATTACATTTGCTGAAGGAAGTCAGTGCCCACATGCACTGTGCCTCAGCTTCCTCACCTATACAAGGCAATAATAACAGCAAACACAGAGTTTGGTGAGAATTAATGAAGTAATTCTACGAAAAGCACTTAGAACACATGGCACAGGCACAACAAACATTGGCAATTACTATTATCAATGCAGTTGCTATTTTTATTTCCATACACAAATGAAAGAACACCATAGTGAAGACTTTGGGTTCTAGGATTCTAATGCTGGCCTTGATACTTCTAAGATCTACAATCTTTGACAATTTATCTAACTTTTCTTTTTTTAAAATTAATTTATTTTACGTTCATTTGCTGAGTATCATCACACCATACAAAATGTGATTTCCTATCCAGAATACACTGCACAGTGGCTTAATCAGGACTTTTGTCTTGTCTTGCGCTGCTGATAGGCTGATAGCTTCATGCGCCTACTATTTTTTTTTTGGAGAGATTTTCGCTATAGGGCACGTGCGCTCACCAGACAGACAGAGAGAGACATACAGACAGAAAGCGAGAAATCACCCCCCAGGGGGGGTGGTCACGCTGCAATCCCTTCTCCTCTCGGGATCTTGGGCACGCACGCACACGTGCCCAGCGTGAGTTTTAAGCCACCGGGTCCGGGACGCGAACCGCAGTCGACTACATGGGAGTCCAGCGACATAGCCATTACGCTAACTGCTGGTTCCCCACTATTTGAACAGAATCCTAACCTGTTTCCTAGTTTTACATTTATCTAACTTTTCAATGCTTGTTTCCCATTTGAAAACTTGCATAGTAATATTTGTGCCTCACAAGGACTTTTTTGGGAATTAAATGAGATAATATTTGCAAAGTAAGTTGCTTGATGAAGAGAAAGATCTCAATAAACGATGGCAAAATGACTGCTGGCATTATGATGCGTTATTTTTATACTGGGTTGCAAAGTTTAAAGCATTTGGGGCCACTTAGTACTCTTCACATGATATATTCTTGTCTTTGATAACTCGTAGCCCCACCCTCACACACAACACTGCACATATATTTGTACCTCCTGCTCACATTTATGGTATAATTAAGGCATGTGGAATTTTAGCCCTTTTCCTATCAGCATGGAAGCAGAGCCTCCTGTCACAGGAAGAGTTTTGATGCTTGAAGTTCTAGAAATCATCGATTCCCTCACTCCTGATGCTGACTGGACACATATCACTGCCATCTGGAAGGAATGGCTAGACTAGGACCTTCAGGGAACAGGACCTTTGGAGGACAGGGAGAGTGAGCTTCCCCTTGACCATCTGGAAGTCACTGGCCACCCAAGCCTATGTCTGAATCCACAGTCGTAGGTGGCAGGAAGTTTCCCAGGGCTCCATTTCTCCTGTGGGATCTAGTAGTAAACAGAAAGGGAGGAAGAATTTGACTTTGCTGGATATCCAAGTGGCTGGCAAATCACTCCCACATCCCAAGGGTTCAGGACTGCAAGTCCAAGTCCAATGGCTACTCTAGATTACTTAAGATCTCCCCAGGTAGACCAGAGCCCCACATGGGGCAGGAACCCAATGCTTCACGGTAGCCGAGCAAGAGATACTTCTCGTGGGGCATCCTGGAGAGCAAGAAAAATAAGACAAGCAACTTTCCCACACTATCCACTACATACAGAGAGGGCTCTGCACTGGCAAGGGCAACACCCAGAAGGACTGGTGGGATTCTTCAGGTCAAATCGGTTTTAAGCATTAGCAGGATCTCTGATGACGCTATCACCATCTACTTGTTTCTGGGGAAGCATCCATGTTGGATGGGTACCCTGAAGGGACTTATTTACCAATGGCAAAGCCCAGGAGACAGCTCCCATCTTCCAGGTTATTAGAGAACGTGTAACAAGTGAAGCCCATAGAATGGGCATCTTCCAGGCTCTCGAGCACAGCTCTTTTTCATCATATCCACCTGCCCTGTCCTGGCAGACCCTGGCATGGAGGATGGTCATTTCTTCTTGCTCCTTCTGCTGGGTCTTGTTCCAACTCTCATTTCCCACTGTCCTTGAAGATGCCATTATGTTATAGAGAATCCAGCTCATTCTACTGTTGGCTACTTTCTCCAAGCAGCCTCTCTTAATCTACTGCAGGGTGGAAGGGGAGGGGAGGGTGCCACAACTTAGCCTCCAAATGAACAAACCAGCATCAGAATTTTAATTTGTTTGAAAAAAAAGGAGGGAAGGGAAGGGTCAGGTGAGCCATTCATAGCAACAACACTAGAATGAGGAGGCAAGGGGAGGGGAGGAACATGGTTGTCTGGCCCTTCTCAGGTAAGGACTGTTGTCTAGTGAGTACTTCATGGGACTTGGCTCAGCCATCTGGAAAGGCCCTTCCATGCTGAGGGTGGTGAAGACTGAACATTATGAAGACTCCACCAACACTCCCCCTTGTCTGTATCAGGGTGGGCCGTGACGGTCTGAAGTAGTTGACTGCTTGATTATGGAAATACCCTGAGAGGTGTCCCCTCACTACCCTCTTAGGTAGACAGGCTGCAGAGACACAGAGAATTTATGACGGGAAGGCCCCTTACAGGCATGGGTTTATCCCCAGGTAAGGCAGCCTAGGTCGTGTCAGCATTTAGGATTCCAGGTAGATATGTTTATACCCCCGTGGGAGTCCAGAGGACAAATTCAGGTCTACTTTTCAGATTTAGAGATAGTAAAGAGGCCTCAGCCCCAGGTATCTTTGATGTAGAAGATCAAGGATGAAGACCAGGTTTCCAGGTTTTCTTTGCTCTGAGAGCCAGACTCATAGGACAGGCAACCCCAAACCCTGCAGGGGAGGTAACTGGGAACACCCCGCCATGCTATGTCGGCAAGCTGGGGGAATTAACAAATGTTGATCTCAGGAGTGGCCAGACTGGTTTCAAGTCTGGACCTGTCTGCAGAAAACTGGTTCCACATTTCTTTCTTTCTTTTTTTTTTTTTTGAGACATTTTTGCTGTAGGAGAGACAGAGAGAAAGTGAGAAATCACATCTCAGTGCGGATGGCCATGCCACCACCCCTTCTCCTTCAGTCTCCTCTCAGGATTTTGGGTATGCATATGCACACACCTGGTGTGATTTTCAAGCCCTGGGTCCAGGACATGAACTACAGTTGGCCATGTGGGAGTCCAGCCACCTTAACCACCCTGCCACCTGCTGGCCCAAACTGGCTCCACTTTTTAACACCTGTCAACTTAGCCCCACTTGAGCCTGGTGGACTGAGTGGTGGGCAGAGTCTGAAAGGATGTGCTGCCATTGCAGTCTCAGCTCTCCCTAGGTCAACCAGCCGAAACCTCCCTGGGTACACAGAGCCTGACTGACAGAGGCACTTCATGTCTTGCTGGAGGGATGGGCTAGGGGCCCAGCCCATCCTAGCTTTCATAATCAGCATCTGATTGGACACAGGAATTGGCTGCCTGGGGTGACCAGTGTGGGATAAGAAGGGGTGAAGTGAGGTATGAGTGGGAGCAAGAGGCTCCCACTTGAAACAGGCTAAGTCTGAAACAATAAATGTCAATGCAACATTACGAAATAAGGGTTTTCTAAAAGTTCATAGAAAATGTGTATCGTAAAAACACTATGAGTGGATTTTAAAACCTTTTTGTACCAAAATAAACCTGTACTTTAATTCCACTTTTCCATGAACTTTCTGAAGCCCTTGGGTATATATCATGAGTACTGATCTAAACGTGTGTGTGTGTGTGTGTGTGTGTGTGTGTGTGACTTGAAGAGCTAAGGAAAAAGAAAAAATAAACTGAAAAAGAAAAAAAAAAAGTCATTTCTATCCTCGTAACCATTAGAAAGAAAATGAAGTCCAAATTGTGTTCAGGGCTGCTGGGACAGAGGAAGAGAGACAAGAATGGAAAACACAGGCCATAAAGATGCCAGGGCTCCTTAAGCAGAAACATCTGTGCAAGTCATAAGACTCGGGGCCTGGTCCGGCTTCTAACAAACCCAGGAAGAGGAGAGTCTGTGTTGGATCAGGATTACCCTTGTAGTATGCTGGGCCCCTGGGACCAGCATACGTGCAGAGGAGATACCTTCTCCAGGGCCCGGCCTGGGCCTGGCTTCTAGCAGAGGAAGGGAGAGGGAGGGGCTTGCAGCAGTTATGGGGCAGGGATGTGACAGCAGTTTGAGTGTGTATCTACTTAAAGATTGAACTCACCGGGGCCTGGTGAGCCACAGGTCTCTGCTCCTACAGCTAAGAAAAGAAAAAGTGAAGAAGAGGGGGGAGGAGAGGAGGGCCGGATGCTGACCTGTACAGAGCAGAGAGGCTGTGCTGGCTCTCTGCAAATGTAGGCTACACTCTTAGGCCGAATCTTCAAGTTCACAGAAAATGGTGCTATGAAAAAAATGGTACCATGCATGGATTTCAGGGGTTTCTTTTTTTGCCCTAAAATGAAATTTTCTCACAGACTCTTTCAAATTTCCTTATCTCTTCTAACAACTTCAAAAACAGCAACTAAGTGTACTTTTTAAAATACTGGCGAGTATGGATATGCACATGAGAGGAGAGACAGAGACACACAGAGAGAAAGTACCCTCACTCCCCAAGAGGGCTTCATTCATGCCACAATCCTTTTTCCTCCAGTTCCCTGTCCTGTCAGGACCCTGGGTATTTGCATTTGCCTGCATGTTTTTCAAGTTACCAAGGCTGGACCTCCAACACCAGTTGGTCACGTGGGAACTGGCTTCCTCTGCCATAGCACCCTATGAAGACTCCACCAACACTCCCCCTTGTCTGTATCAGGGTGGGCCGTGACGGTCTGAAGTAGTTGACTGCTTGATTATGGAAATACCCTGAGAGGTGTCCCCTCACTACCCTCTTAGGTAGACAGGCTGCAGAGACACAGAGAATTTATGACGGGAAGGCCCCTTACAGGCATGGGTTTATCCCCAGGTAAGGCAGCCTAGGTCGTGTCAGCATTTAGGATTCCAGGTAGATATGTTTATACCCCCGTGGGAGTCCAGAGGACAAATTCAGGTCTACTTTTCAGATTTAGAGATAGTAAATCAGCCACAG
>NW_006160128.1:1562862-1576131 GCF_000334495.1 Tupaia belangeri chinensis
AAACTTGTCCCCCATTTCTTTTTTTCTTTTTTTTTTTTTGAGACATTTTTGCTGTAGGAGAGACAGAGAGAAAGTGAGAAATCACATCTCAGTGCGGATGGCCATGCCACCACCCCTTCTCCTTCAGTCTCCTCTCAGGATTTTGGGTATGCATATGCACACACCTGGTGTGATTTTCAAGCCCTGGGTCCAGGACATGAACTACAGTTGGCCATGTGGGAGTCCAGCCACCTTAACCACCCTGCCACCTGCTGGCCCAAACTGGCTCCACTTTTTAACACCTGTCAACTTAGCCCCACTTGAGCCTGGTGGACTGAGTGGTGGGCAGAGTCTGAAAGGATGTGCTGCCATTGCAGTCTCAGCTCTCCCTAGGTCAACCAGCCGAAACCTCCCTGGGTACACAGAGCCTGACTGACAGAGGCACTTCATGTCTTGCTGGAGGGATGGGCTAGGGGCCCAGCCCATCCTAGCTTTCATAATCAGCATCTGATTGGACACAGGAATTGGCTGCCTGGGGTGACCAGTGTGGGATAAGAAGGGGTGAAGTGAGGTATGAGTGGGAGCAAGAGGCTCCCACTTGAAACAGGCTAAGTCTGAAACAATAAATGTCAATGCAACATTACGAAATAAGGGTTTTCTAAAAGTTCATAGAAAATGTGTATCGTAAAAACACTATGAGTGGATTTTAAAACCTTTTTGTACCAAAATAAACCTGTACTTTAATTCCACTTTTCCATGAACTTTCTGAAGCCCTTGGGTATATATCATGAGTACTGATCTAAACGTGTGTGTGTGTGTGTGTGTGTGTGTGTGTGTGACTTGAAGAGCTAAGGAAAAAGAAAAAATAAACTGAAAAAGAAAAAAAAAAAGTCATTTCTATCCTCGTAACCATTAGAAAGAAAATGAAGTCCAAATTGTGTTCAGGGCTGCTGGGACAGAGGAAGAGAGACAAGAATGGAAAACACAGGCCATAAAGATGCCAGGGCTCCTTAAGCAGAAACATCTGTGCAAGTCATAAGACTCGGGGCCTGGTCCGGCTTCTAACAAACCCAGGAAGAGGAGAGTCTGTGTTGGATCAGGATTACCCTTGTAGTATGCTGGGCCCCTGGGACCAGCATACGTGCAGAGGAGATACCTTCTCCAGGGCCCGGCCTGGGCCTGGCTTCTAGCAGAGGAAGGGAGAGGGAGGGGCTTGCAGCAGTTATGGGGCAGGGATGTGACAGCAGTTTGAGTGTGTATCTACTTAAAGATTGAACTCACCGGGGCCTGGTGAGCCACAGGTCTCTGCTCCTACAGCTAAGAAAAGAAAAAGTGAAGAAGAGGGGGGAGGAGAGGAGGGCCGGATGCTGACCTGTACAGAGCAGAGAGGCTGTGCTGGCTCTCTGCAAATGTAGGCTACACTCTTAGGCCGAATCTTCAAGTTCACAGAAAATGGTGCTATGAAAAAAATGGTACCATGCATGGATTTCAGGGGTTTCTTTTTTTGCCCTAAAATGAAATTTTCTCACAGACTCTTTCAAATTTCCTTATCTCTTCTAACAACTTCAAAAACAGCAACTAAGTGTACTTTTTAAAATACTGGCGAGTATGGATATGCACATGAGAGGAGAGACAGAGACACACAGAGAGAAAGTACCCTCACTCCCCAAGAGGGCTTCATTCATGCCACAATCCTTTTTCCTCCAGTTCCCTGTCCTGTCAGGACCCTGGGTATTTGCATTTGCCTGCATGTTTTTCAAGTTACCAAGGCTGGACCTCCAACACCAGTTGGTCACGTGGGAACTGGCTTCCTCTGCCATAGCACCTAGCCACGAAGTTACACGACCAACCCAGGCAACTGGTGTCGACCATATGCCAGTCTCTGTACCGTGTTCCTTTTTTTTTTTTTTTTTTTTTTGAGAGGTTTTCACTTTAGGGCGCGTGCACTCACCAGACAGAGAGAGACATAGAGACAGAAAGTGAGAAATCACCCCCCAGGGGGGATGGTCACGCCGCAATCCCTTCTCCTCCATTCTCCTTCTGGTGCACGCACGGACACGCGCTCGGCGTGAGTTTTAAGCCACCGGGTCCGGGATGCGAACCGCGGTCGACTACGTGGGAGTCCAGTGACATAGCCATTACGCTAACTGCTGGTTCCCGCGTGTTCCTTTTAAGTATCACTTCATTTCATTCTCCAGCAACTCTGTCATCCCAGAATGGGGAGAGATGTGCATGGCCATCTTCAGGGAGGTCCTCATATTAATATTATCAACCTAGGAGGAAACTGAGGCTAGGGGAGGCCCTAGGCCAATCAGCTAGTACATTTCAAGAAATATCAAGACCTTTCTGCTCCCCACAAAACAAACTTAAACGCAGCTTTAGGGACCAGTAGATGGCATAATGATTACGTTGCTGGACTCCCACATAGCTGACTAAGGTTCAAATCCTGGACCTGGTGGCTTAAACCTCACACTGGGCATGTGTGCATACATGCCCAAAATCCTGAGAGGAGAATGGAGGAGAAGGGGTTGCAGTGTTGCCATCCTCCCTGGGGGAGGGAGTGATTCCTTGCTTTCTGTCTCTGTCTCTCCAGCGAGCACTCTATAACAAAAATCTATAAATAAATAAATAAATAAATAAATAAATAAATAAATAAATAAATAAATAAAAGCAGTTTTAGCCAAGCACCGTTGGGAAAATAGCTTTGTAAAATGAGTCCAGCACTCATGAAGCCCTTGAGGTCCCTACAGACTCTTTGGCTTGTTTGGTCCTGTATTCTGTGACCTTAGCCTGGGCAAGAGGGAGAGAGCTATGGCTGCAGAACACACCAACACCCAACAAAAGCAAGTGAGTAAAAGCTCCAACCCCATGATGACAACAGAGTCCCACCATCTCTCAAGGAAACGCAGACGGTGAAAGAAATAAAAACCAGACCCTACACTACTTGCTTGGGGGGAATAGTCGAAGTGCCATTTATAAGGCTCCACTATGATTGAAGGCTGGATGTTGTGTCTCCTCTTCCTAGAACTCCCTCCTCAGGCCTGACCCTGCCTGTCCACATTCATCCAGTTCCCTCACCCACAGCTATCCATCCTGTGTGAGACAGCTCAGCCGCTCCATGAGCACTCTGGATCCCTCTTTCACATGGGGGATAACTGGAAATGAATGGCTACCACTGTTAGCTATGGAGTTCATGGCCAGGGGACTATAAATTCACCCTGAAAAACACAAAAGTGAAATAGCAAGAGGACCGGCTGAAGCCTTCTGGATAGCTGCCTTGGGGAAGCAAAGGATATTAACATTCCCTGAGCCACCGACTCTGTGCTGCTACGCTGACTAGGGTAAGAGCCTGCTGCTGCCTCATAGCAATGCTTTATGATAGGTACCATCACCTCTGCTTAGGGGTGAGGGCACTGAAGTTGCTGAGCACCAAAGCTGGAATCAGAATCCACAAGGCTGGAGCTGGAAGCACCCATACATTCTTTGCTGCGTTCTGCTGTGTCTCACACTGGCTATCTTATTTTCTGATCCAGTAAGACCCGAGAGTCTATGTCTATAATGAGCTCACGTGGCAGGCCCAGGGCCACACTTTGAAGAGTGAGGACCTACACCATGCACACTTAGCTGTGCCACCTGAGCCAGTTGCCTCTCTTCAACACAGCTTTCCTACCAGAACACCAGAACTGACTGAAAAGCCACATCATGCAGCCTAGTCAGCTATGCTCTGCACCCCTGACTATTATAACTCACCTCACTCTTGTTATGTGGCTGAGCATTAAAAACCCCACATCGGAGTGCAATTGTCATGGCATAGGCAATAACACGCTGCTCTGCGGTGCTGGAAGCCACAGGGCCAACCATGGGTTCAGATCCCCAGCTGACCTGAAACAGGGAGCACATGAGATCCTGACCCGACTAGCTGGAGGGCTAGGGGAAGGGGGTCGCAGCATGAGGCTTTGTTGAGTTCTGTCTCTCTCTTATGAAAGAAATAAACTTAAATATATATATATATATATATATATATATATATGTATATATATTGAGGTTCAGAAGCCAGTGGTAGAGGACAGCTACTCCCCCAGGGCCAGGATAAGACTTTGATATGACTCTGTACCATATCAAAGGGGGGGGAGCCATGTGATGAAATCTCCCTCACATGGCCTCTCCCACAAGCTGATACAAATTTCCTGCTCAGACCAGTAGAGGAATTAGGGGCTTATTCCTTCAGGCCAACCTCAGTGGGAAAGTAGAAACAAGGAACAAGAAACAAGAAGCCAAGAGGCTGCTTTAGTGCGAGCGCAGATGACTTGGGTTCCTGGTTCTGCTCCATTTGTAACTGGGGGAGGATCTTCTCTCCTGGCCTTTTAGTTACAGCCAGAGACTGTGTTTCCCCAGGCTTGCTCAGGCCACTGAGTACATCTTTCAGGAGGGTTGGGGTGATCTGCATTCCACGGAGAGGAGGGGCTGGGAGAGGCTGCTCTCAGGGCTGCTCCAGAGAGCAGTCAGGCTAGCAAGGCAGCCCAGAAAACCCAACTCCAGTCTCTGGAGCACCCTGGTGACTCCTCCTCCCTGGCCTGGCCTGACGGGTCCTTCTTTCCATGGTAGTACGCCCGTGCAGGCGCCATGCTGAGCTCCAGCAAAGACTAAGGTACTTCCAAAAGTTCATGGAAAATGAAAGCTTATTTTGATGCAAACCATTTTAAAATCCATGCATAATGTTTTCATAATGGACACCTTCTGCCACCTTTTCAAAGAACCTCCCTGGTATTATAGGGCAGGATTCCAGACTGCTGACCCCCCCGTAGAGCTCACCAGTAGAGGGAGCTGGCTTTTTTTTTTTTTTTAAATTATTATAGTTTTCCTATAGGGTGCTGATCAGACAGACAGAAAGAGAGGAGATGGGGATGAGAAAGCACTCTTCTCTTCTCCCCCAGGATGCAATTCCTTCTCCATTTTTCTCTCCTTTTAGGATGATATTGGCCATGTTTTTCAAGCCACCAGTCAGGGACTCAAACTGCATATTAGGCCATGTGGGCCCCAGCTGCCTCAACCAGCATGCCACCCACTGACCCCTGAGCTGACTTGTAAACTGGGAACAGGAGCTCCCTGGGACGGATCTGGAAAGGGGAGTGTCTGTGGGGCTGAGGCTACAAGCCCTGGGTGCACATTCCCTACCTGGCCGTGCTGTCAACCTGGCTTTCTTCTTCAGCTCTCCTCACCCCCTCCCACACGGTTGGGCAACCATAGGTCTCCCTTTACCCTCAGCCTGCCACTACCTTTCCCCGATGCTCCTCTTTTAGAATCCATGGAGCCCTTCGTTAAAAAAGACACTCAAGAGCTTGCATCTCCACGGGCATCTGGAACTGATCAGCACAGTGACTAGTGAGACCATTCCATGGGAACTGTAAATGTTTGTCTTGGTCAAAAATGAAGGTGTGTGTGGAGGGGAAAGGTCGGGTAGGCGGGCGGGGGGGAAAGGTGGGGGAGGGGGGGGGGGGGGGGGGAGTCAAGAGTCAAGAGTCAAGGCTGGGTGTGCACAATGGAAGAGGAAGTGGAGCAGGAGCATGGCTGCAGATCGGTCTGGTTACTCGGGCTCATGACTAGCCAGCTTTGAGCATTCCTCAGGGCACATCCCCGAATGCGGATCAGGCCCACGACAGCCCTTCCTCTCCGCCAGCCTTAGAGAGTTGTGGTTGTAGATTTTTTCCTCTCTCCCATTTTGCTATCTTCTCTTGCACAGGCTAGGAGGTGACGGGGAGGGAGGAGCTGGGGGAAGACTGATGGCAGCGGGTTCACTATGGAACGGAAAGCACAACGTGCTGTGGATGCTTTGCAGGGCCCTGATGGGATCTGCAGCAGATGAGCTGTTGCCATGGCGACGCTAATGAAAAGCAGGCCTCAGCCAGGTCCAAGAGCCCTGAGGGCTGAGTTATCTTCCCCCCTCTGCAGCTCTTCTCGCCTCCCCCCTACCCCAGCCTCAGATCAAACTCCCCGAATATTTATAAAATCTCTACCAGAAACAGAGAAAGTCAGCCGCCCAGCCAGGCGTCTGCCCACGTCTTTCCGGAGCTCTCGGGTGACACTCTCCGACGTGGCTCGTTATTCTGTTTTTCTTCCTTGCAGTAAGCAGGACAAGCAGAGAGAGAGGGAGAGCAAAGAGTTTTCTCTGCCCCATTCTGGCTGACTTTGGGGGAGTTGACTTAGAGTTTGGGGGCCTTCCTTTGGACAGGTCATTCTGTCCCGAGTCTCTCCCTCCTCTCCTGCCCACATTTTTTAAAAGAGAGATTGTTTTGCTATAAGGTGCATGGGTTTGCCAGAGAGACAGAGACAGAGAAACAGAAAGTCTGAAATTACTCCTCTGGGGGTATGACCATGCCACAATCCCTTCTCCTCTGTTCTCCTCTTGGGATTTTGGGTATGCACTCACATGCACCTGACATGAATTTTTTTTCCTTAAATAATAATTTAACTTAATTTAATTTATTTATTTAAATTTAACTAGAGATGAACAGAGAGAGAGAGTATGAGAGAGAGAGAGAGAGAGAGAGAGAGAGAGAGAGAGAGAGAGAGAGAAAGGAAAGTGAGAAAACAAGCCACCAGGTCCAGGACTTGACCGGAGTCAGACATGTGGGAGTCCACTACCCTTAACTATCACACCTGCTGCCCCCAGAATCTGGCATGAATGTTAAGCTGCTGGGTCTAGGACTCAAACCATGGTCGACCATGTGGGAGTCCAGCGACGCTAACCATTTCTCCATCTGCTGGTCCCCTGTGCCCACATCTTAAACTTTCTCCCACTCTCTGCTAAAGCTGGGCCCTTACTTAGACCTTTTCATTTGGCTATTCCATGATTAATTACTTAGCCCCCTGCCCACTCTAGCCCACCAGCTGGGGTTTCTCATCAGTCCCTGGAAAGTCTGAGGGGATACTGGCCAAGAAGCTCTCTGAGCCTCCCTGAAACAGTAGAGGAGGAGGGGCTTATCCTCCCTGAGTAAAGGAAGTTCCTGAAATTCCCCACAGAGAGACAGCAGGGAATCAAGGGTGGTCTGAGCTCACCTGGGTGACTTCTGTTCACTGCTTTTTTTTCTTTTTCCCTGTCTGGTGGGTATCAAGATGCAAGACCTTGGAAAACATAGGGCATCTGGAATGCTGTACTAGGCTTTGTCCTGCCAATAAATAGGAAGGCTCCATTTGCCCTGTTATTGAGTACGTCATGTGATTATCCTTTGTGATCACCCAGCCCTGTGGGTGAAACACACTGCCATGTTGAGAGGCAGCAAGGGGTTATGGGCAAGCCCTGGATTGGGTCAAGACGGTTAAGTGTCATTTGAGTGTAATGCTCAGCTCTGCCAAATTCAGCAGATTCAGCCTGGATCAGTGTTGAAACCTTCCTCTTTCTCAGTTTCCTCATCAATGAAATGAGAAATGAGGGATGGACTAGGTGGTCTTGAAGATCTCTCCTAGTTCTGATTTTTATGTAACAATGAAAGAATGAGCACGCCATATAGCACAGAGTACTGAATTAATTTCTGGGACAAACATGGAGCCCAGGTGGCAAACAACAGAGGTGGTAAAGCAGAGGAGGAATGGAGGTGTGGGAACTTAGCATGCTGCTGAGGCCTCGAGTGTACCTTGAGGGATGAAAGGGATTTGGGAGAAGAGTTGAGCAGGGGGCAGATGAGCAGATTGGGAGAAGGTGAGCTGGCTGACTTTGGAAAACGCCAGAAGATAGAGTTCAATAGAGAAGGCCGGTCCAGGCTATGCTCAGGAGCGTGTGTATAGCAGAGAACAGAGGCTTGCTCTAAGCACTGTAGTGGCTCCTGCTTCTTTTACAATTCATGTATCTCTCCTGAGCAACTCCTACCAATACCCCAGCTATGAGAGGTAAGGGGAAACCAGGTCAGTAACTTGAGGTGAGGACCCTCAGTTATTGGCTCACTTGGCCCCAGGGAGGCTTCAGGTTCTGGCAGCTGAGGATTTCACTCTCCAGAGGCATGTCCTTTTGTCACCTTTCTGCCAAGGAGGCCAGCCAAGTGGCACAGGCTGGTGGGGATTAGAGTCAAAGAGTGTGAGAGGAGGAAAACAAACTCTTCACTGTGTCAGGAGCATGAGACAGTGACACCTGAATGACCCCGAAGCACGAGGTGTCGGGTAGACACCCAGCCCGGCACGGGGGAGGCGCCCGGGCATCATGAGGACTTTTCTAGGAAATCTCTGAAGCTTTTCCTTTCAGTTACCATTGGCTAACCTCACTCCTACTAGGCACTGGCTTTAGTCTGGTGACAAGAGTGGCCTGGGCTATTGCCCACGTGTTAGGTGTCTGCTCTGGCTTTCCTCCAGCCACAGCCCAGTCATGGATGAAGTCCATGGGTTTAAGGAATATGCCCACCAAGAACATACATGTATCCCACTGTTGGGCCTTGCTTTGAGTAAATGGATCCTGGAACTCCCTGGTCAGTTTCCTCAGCCTAACCCCAAAGCTGGTGTGGGCCTCCAGTCTAAGCCTGTCCTGCCAATGAAAGTGGACCATGCTGCACCCATAGACCTTAGGGGTGGCTTGGGGTGGGGGTGAGGTGTTGAGCTCAGGCATGTGGACTGAGTTCTACAGCTGTGTGCTCAAGGTCCTTCCTATTGCTACATGGAGCCAGAGTCTGAGGCCAGCTCTGGCTGACTATCCTTAGGCCACCACATGGAACTCTGAGGAGTCCACAAATTCTACATTTAAACTTGGCCTTTAGGATATCATGAAGGTGTATTTGTCAAAGTAGGAGGAGAGAACATACTATATTTAATAGTTTGTTATCTTGATTATAATTTTAAAATATTTGGACATATGGAAGCCAGCTTCCATTGTACTCTCATCTGGACCCCCTTATGTTAGAGGGTAGGTCTCTGTCTAGTTCCCAACCCATGTAACAGACTCTCTTCCCACTTTTATTACTATTAAGAGTCACCTTGTTTCTGAAGAGCTTCACCCTCTCCTGGCAGGCCTGCAAGTGTCATATACAAACCTAATGAGCAACACAATGGATTCAAGGCCTTGGCGAGCCACAGCTGACTTGTACCTGAAAGTCACCCCCCACCCCCCAGCCATAATGACATAGAGGCAGGCCAAGCCAGGAGAGAGCCCTACATGTTCCCACATCTATCTCTCTGGCCTCAATCACCTCATGAGACTTGGGATCCTTGATGCACATGCAGGGCCTGGCCTGACTTACAGGAAAGCAGAGTAGGCCTTTGGGTGGTTCTGGGAACCTGAAAGAGCCTCTTAGTTTGCCAAAATACCTGTTTCCTACCACATCCTCTGCTGCCACCAGCTGAGGATTGAAGTTTCTTTATAGGCTGCAAAACCTATCACTCACTTCCGGGTTGCCTACTTCATGCCTTTGCTCAGGCTTTTTGTTATACAGGTGATCCTCAACTTACAATGGTTTAACTTATGATTTTCAACTTTACAATGGTGTATGCATTCAGTAGAAAATGTACTTTACATTTTGACACATTCAATACTCTATTATAAAACAGGCTTGCTGTTAGATGATTTTGCCCAACTGGAGGCTGCTGTAAGTGTTCTGAGCACATTCGAGGTAAGCTAGGCTAAGCTGTTGTTCGGCAGGTTAGGTGTATCAATGCACTTTCACCTTTTGGTATTTTTAACTTTCAATGGGTTTATTGGGATGTAGCCCCATTGAGAAGCATCTGTACTTTGAATGCCTTTAGCTCATTCCATCTTTTTCTTTTTTTAAAGAGGTTTTTGCCCTAGGACGTGTGTACTCACCAGAGGGAGAGACAGAGACAGTGAGAGGGAAAGTGAGAAATCACCCCCCCCCAGGGGTGATGGCCACTTTCATTCTCCTCCTGGGATCTTAGGTATGCACACACATGTGCCTGGTGTGAGTTTCAAGCCACCAGGTCTGGGACTTGAACCATGGTCAGCTATGTGCGAGTTCAGTGATGTAACCACTATGCACCTGCTGGCCCCTCTCATTCTATCCTAAAGATAAGACAACTCAATAAAGAAGGCCTGAGCATCTGGTCAGAAGTAATTCATCCGTTCTCCTAAAAGCATATATGTTATTGTTGAAATTTACTCTGACAGAAGTAATTAATGCTTATGAAAAATTAAACCATACAGAAGGGTAGAAGAAGAAAAGCAGAAGTTCCCTCACCCTTCTGAGCCTCAGTTTCCCTTCTAGAGAGGTGAACACCAAAACACAGTAGCTCGTGTTCCTCTGTTGGAATAGAATGTGCAGCCCCAAGGCTGTATGTACTGTACCCTCTTGGCACTCCCATTGAGACCCAAGGGAGAAAGAGAACCATGGCTAGAACCCTGGGGAACTAGGCCAGGTTCAATGGGACTGAGAGAAGAGAACAACCAAGTAAAGAAAGCAGAGATGTCTGAGAGGGGAGAAGACACATAGAAAAGCACATTGTCATGGATACCAAGAGAGGAGACGGGATGGTGTGTGTAGGGGTGTGGGGAAGGTGTGTACCGGAGACAGCAGAGGCCTCAAGAAGGGCTGGAACTAAATGAAACCAGTGGAGGGAACTGACTGACAGAACAATTCAATGAGTAACAGGAGCAGAGAAAGAAAAACAGCAAACCCCCCAATCTATAACAGTGTCTGCTCTATGCTAGTCACTGTCTAAACACTTCCCACTTGCTAACTCACTTAATCCTCACAGGAGTTCCCATTTGCAGATGAGGAAACTGAGGTACGGAGCAGTAAATAGTCCAAGGTAACCCAGTCAGTGAAAGGCAGGGACAGGATCTGAACCCTAGCAGATAAGGCGGTGCTAATCATTAACTCAAGCCAAACCACAGCTAACCACAGAGTGGGGAGGAGTGGGGAAGGTGGAGCAGAGGGTCAGGGTCACCCTGACAAAGCTTCTACTCTGAGAATGCCTTCCAGAACACAGAGGAGAACTGAGAGAGGTGCTCAGAGGAGCCGGGACGGGGTGTGTGTGCGTGTGTGTGTGTGTGTGTGTGTGTGTGCATGTGTGTGTGTGTGTGTCCAGGCCCTGTTTTGTCCTAGGAGAGTGGGAGCTAGCAGAGGTCTCTGGGAAGGCAGGAAAATGTTGACTGCTCTGCAGGAAATTAGTGCTCCCCAGGTGGCACCTTTCAAAGCCCTCTTCAAAGCTCCCTGCTGGCCCTGCAGGTTCTTTCCCTCTCTTGCCAGCCCACTTCCAGGTACTACCCCTCCGGAGCCACCTCCTCCTGGGCAGATCATATGACAAAGCCCTTCATAAATGTCCATGCCTTTGACTGGGCACGTGCCATGCTGAACCTCTGCCTCAGCCTCTGTGTACCCAACAGCATGGGGCTCAATGCCCCTGAGTCACAGGGAGCATTTTTCCTCTCCATTTGCCCTCCTGGGGACTCTGACAATGGGGCCAGCCAGCCTCCTTGGAAGGGGTGTGTGGGGGGAACAGGAATAGTGGTTATAAGTTATGCACCACATACTGGGCCCAGCTCTATCCAGATTGACTTGAGAGGTGCTGGTGTACTTGGAGCCATGCAAACAAGGTTACCAGACCAAACACAGAATGCCCGGACTTCAGACAAGCAAGGAATCATTTTTCAGTATGTGTATGTCCCAAATATTTTATGGAACGGACTTACACTAAAAAATTTATTCATCATGTATCTGAAATTTACATTGAAATGGGCGTTCTCTATTTTTATTTGTGAAATCTGGCAACCCTATTCTCAAACACAAACACCCTGCCTGGCTTGCAGAGCTCAGCTGAAGAGAAGCCCACACTAATGCTATACTTTGATCTAGTGGACCTGCATTAAGTCCTTGTGCTTCAGAAATGAAAGAAATCTCTGAGCTGACTGAGAAATGAAAAGGTCCCTCCTCTGGGCTACTCTGGTGTGGACCTATAACTCAGTGGATGTTAGCAGAAGGTGGGGGGGGTGGATTTTGGTTGTTGGAAGCAGCTGGACAAGGGACTTGAAACAGAAAACAGACTATGGGCTTCCAGGAGGCTCAGCAGTGACTTGTCTCCAGACCCTTGGATTTTCATGAGTGAGGCCACATGGACACGGGAAACTGGTGGTGGTTTCTCCAACACTGAGAGTTGAGAATGCTGAATCCAGTGTCAGTTATTCCCTGGAGACCCCTCTGGGCCTGTCTTTGAGTCCTACCTCTCTCTTCTGCACAGCCATGGGAGGGGCCAGAGAAGAGACTACAAGGTCATCATCCAGGTATCCTGGACGTATCCAGGTCCACATGATGAGCTCAGGGAAACTAAGCCTTCTGCTCAGGTCACTGCATACCCCACAACTCCCAAAGAGCTAGGTCTTGGGCAGGTTGAAAGACACATCTGTTAGATATCCTTCGCGTGCACTCTCCTCTCCTCCTTCCTCTGTCACCAGTCTATCTGCCATGTGTTGGAAGGCAGATGGATCTGGGGACACATCTAAGTCAGACCACTGTCTCTGAACTCTCTACCGGATGTTGGTCCTAGTGCTCCTAGAGCCTACTCCTTCCAGTTCTGGTCCCCGAAGGCCATTACAAAAGCCCTTTGCTGTGACTTGGTATATCCTCCAAGGAGATAGGTTATACCAAGACATTCGGTACCTGGGACTCAAATGTGAAGTTTGACAAGTTTGTTTTTATCTATTTACATAGTAGGTCATATACGAGGTAGGTCAGTAGATTCTGAAAGCTGTCTAGAGGCTGTCGTGTCACATTACCCATGGAAGAAAAATTACTTTATTCAGTTTTGCTGTTCTTTGCTTTCATTTCCGCTAGCAACAAGCTCTAACAGCCATTGCCACATTCTGCTGCGTAGGCAGCAAGGTATTTGACAGTGAGCTGTTGACAAATGCACGTCACAGAATCAGGAAGAGCAGTGTGTTTTTTTCAGGGGTTTGCTTAATGGAAATGACCTAAGCACTGGGCCAGCTCGAAGTTCTACAAAGTGACAGGCAGACTCTGATTTGAACCTACTCTTGAGGATATGTAGGACTTCATTCATCCACTTTATAAATACTTATTGAGTGTGGTAGGTATTATTCTAAGTGTTTGGGATACAGCTTTGAAAAAAATTCATGTATGTGTGCATGTGTGTGTGTGATGTGTGTAGTGAAAGGGAGGTAGATAATAAATGAACAAATATATCTGGTAACAATAAGAGCTATAGAAAAAAAATAAAGCAATGAAGCAGGGATAGAGTATCTCTTTGAAGGCAACAGGTTGCTTTTTTATATAGGAAAGTACTATGGTTTGAACTGCCCTCCAGTATTCATGTATTTGAAACTTATATATATATATATATATA
>NW_006160128.1:1576258-1581414 GCF_000334495.1 Tupaia belangeri chinensis
CTCACAGCTTATTTTTTTTTTTAAGAGTTTTTTTGCCATAGGGTGCGTGCGCTCACCAAACAGAGAGAAACAGAGACAGAAAGCGAGAAATCAACCCCCAGGGGGGATGGCCACACCACAATCCCTTCTCCTCCATTGTCCTCTCAGGATCTTGGACACGCACGCACATGCACCCGGCATGAGTTTTAAGCCACCGGGTCCGGGACGCGAACCGCGGTCGACTACATGGGAGTCCAGTGACATAGCCATTACGCTAACTGCTGGTCCTAGCTCACAGCTTTCTCACATGCTGACTGAATGGTGTTTTGCTGTGGCTCAACAGCTTTTGAGGCACATCTTCAGTAGGATAATACCTAGGCATTTTGCGCAGTTTAACCACCCAGGTACCACCATTCTTGTCTCCACCAATTGTGACAGTCTCAAGAACCTTCTCCTTCTTTTTCTTTTCAATCCTGGATTTAGTGGCCGAGTATTTCCTCTTGAACATGGCCTTCCTTGGATACATGGCAGACTGGTAGTATCTGCCGATGCCTCGGACTAAGATGGGGTTTCAGCTGCAATGGGGCTTCCCCTTCTTGGGCTCGTTAGCTTTGGGGTCAACCTTTTTAACCTTGCCACTGGCATCAGCCTTCTTGGCTTCAGGTTTCTTCTCCTTAGTATCCTGCTCTGCAGCTTTTTCACCTGCCATCATGTATAGTGGGAACGAGCATGTATTTGAAACTTAATCTCCGGTGAAATGTGTTCAGAGGTGGGATCTTTAAGAGGTAATTAGTCATGAGGGGTTCTGCCCTCTTAATGGAATCAATACCATAAATGCAGGAATGGGTAAATTATTGTGGGAGCAGATTCCTGATTAAAAAGAATGAGTTTGGGACAAATTTTTCCTCCTCTGTCTTAGTTACTCACTCCTGTCTTCCAGCTTTCCACCATGGGACAACCCTTGCCAGATACTGGCACCAGGACTTCCTGGCATCCAGGAACCATGAGCCAAATAAACTTCGGTTCTCAATAAATTTCCCAGTCTGTGATATTCTGTTAGATGAGCACAAAGTGGACTAAGACATGAAGCAAGGAAAGGCTTTTCTGATAAGGTGTTACTTTTAGAGACCTGAAATGAGGAGGCTAGCCATGAGGATTTAGGGGATAGAGCATTTTATTGCAGATAGTTAGAGGAGTCAGCAAGGACAGGATCCTGAAGTCGGACCATGTTCATCATGTTGGAAGAATCTGCCAAGAGCAGAGAAGACAAGGGAAGAAGGTGGAGGAGAAGTAGGGTCATGTCCTGCAGGCCTTGAAAGTCATTGTTAGGACACTGGCCTTTACTCTGAATGAGGATGGAAGCCATTGGAGAGCTTTGAGCAGAGGTCTGGCACATTTGGCTTATGTTTTTATTTTAGAGAGATAGAGATTTTTTTTTTTTCTATAGGGTGTGTAAGCTCACCAGAGAGACTGAAAGTGAGAAATCATCCCCTGGGGGAATGGCCATACTGCAATCCCTTCTCCTCCATTCTTTTCTTGGGATTTTGGGCATGCATGCACACACACCCTGTGTGAGTTTTAAGCTGCTGGGTCTGGGACTCAAACTGTAGTCTACTCTGTGGGAGTCCAGCAACAAAAACATTACACCACCTGCCGATCCTGGCTTATGTTTTTAAACCACCACTCTGGCTGCAGTGTTGAGAGTAGAGTAAAAGGGGACATCGGGAAGCTGGAAGCAGAAACTAACTGGAAGCTCTTGCAATAATCTAGACAAAAGATGGTAGCTTTGACCAAGGAGGCAGTGACAAAGATTGTGAAAGATTGTTAGATTGTAGATTTATTTAAAAGAAATTACCACTGGGATTTGCTGATGGTTTGGGGTGGGACATGAAATTCCCAGAGGAGGCAAGGATGACTGAGATTTTTGGCTGAACAGCTGAAGGACTGAGTTGCCATCCGCAGATATTCAGAGACTGAGGGAGGAATATGCTGGGGCTAGGATGAGAATCAGGAAATTGGTTCTAAGAAATGTTCATTTGGATATGCCCAATAGAGAGTCCAGTGAAGAGATAAAGTTGTATGTCTTCATTCGCATAATTATACAGTTAGCTACACAATTCTGAGGTCTAATTTGGGAGCCAGGAGGTGGAATCATATAAAGCTACATGATGGCAGGAGATCTTGGAGGGAGAGCATGAAGACAGAGAAGAGGTTGGGGGACAACGTCTTGAGCTCCCTCTTGTCGCTCTACAGTATGTAGGCACCAGGATGAACAGCAACACCTGTTCTACGTCCTCTTGAGGAGGAGGTCAGGGAGGTGGGAAGATTCTACAAGGTATGATAGAAAATATTGTATATGTAAACTACTTTTCCTATATGTATTCTTTTCTATGCAAAAATGCATCATGACTTTTCCAACAACTCGATATCTGGTCTCTGTCCCGGGGTTCTGGCACACTGCAACTGAAATCCTTGGGATCTCCAGGCTGATGAGGATGTCTGTTGAATATTCATGACATGATTAGTGGCTGGAGGCCTTTAGAGGGCTTCAGAATGGGGCTTGATTGCCAGAAAGATCAAGGCACAATTAGAGAATTAAAGCTTTTAAGCCTCGGGCCCAGCCAGTGGAATGGTGATTAAGGAAGCTGGATCCCACATGGTTGACCACAAGGTTTGAGTTCCCGACCTGGTGGCTTTGTTGACCCCTGCTGGAAGGTCTTACATGCCTCAGTCCCTAATGGAGTGAGAGACAGAGAAGAAGGGATTGTAGCATGGCCATCTTTAGCATGGTGTGTGTGTGGGGGGGCAGTCCTCACTCTCTCCCATCCCCCCTGCCTTTCTCTCTCTCTGGCTAGCACACATACCCTCTAGCAAGTTAAAAAAAAATAAAAAATAAATAAAAAACTTTTAAGCCTCACCTCCTGACCTCCAGGGAGAGGAGAGAGGCTGAAAACTGAGTTAATCACCAATGGCTGACAGTTTAATCAATCATGTTTACACAATGAAACTTTCATAAAATCTCTCTGAATGGGTTTAAGAACTTCCAGGTTGGAAAACATGCTGAGGTGCTGGGAAGGTGGCATGCCCTGGGAGGACAGGCAAGCTCTGTGCCACTTTTCCTATACCTTCCTGTGCATCTTTCCCTTTGGCTGTTTCTGAGCTGTATCCTTTACAACAATCCAGAAAGAGTAAGTAGTATTTTCCTGAGTTCTGTGAGTCATTATAATAAATGATCATACTTGAGGAGGGGGCTGTGGGCACTTCCAGATTGATTACTGGTTGGTCAGAAGTGTAGGTGGCAACTCAGTACTAGGTACTGGCATCCAAAGAGGGGGCAAGCGATGGGAGTGATCCCTTAACTCTGAGGGCTCAGCTGCTCACACGTGGCAGTGAGTGTCGGCATCAAATCGGATTGTAAGGCAACCTGCTGATGTCTAGAGGGCTGGAGAATCGGTGGATGTAAGGAAGAACTCCACACATTGGTGTCAGAAGTATAAGCAAAAACAATTCAGACCCTACATCCAAGGCTCCATCCAGCAATGCAGGCAGTGAGGCCTGAGGAGTCTACAGCGGGAGACGCTCTGAATATGCAAAAGCTATAGAGCCAGGAGCGCTGGGCTAAGTGCTAGGAGTGAATTCACCAGCTTCCTTGGCCCTCTGGCTTCATTTTGGGTTTGACCAACGTGAGGTACTACAGGTCAGAGGTTGAAGAGGCACATCTTCCCCTGCTCCCTCTGTGCCTTGGTTGGCAGGGTTCTGGCAGGGCTGTGTCTCTTGGGACCATTGCTCCCACCAGCTGACTTCTTCCATGGTTCCAGCTCTCCCCAGGTCCCAGCAACATTGTCTCCTCCCTTTAGGCTCAGAGATGGGAACAGCTTTCTGCTATGGCTAGTCCCCGACGTCTCCACATTCCTTGCAGCTTCCCTGAGCCCTGCCCACCATCTAAAGTAGTTCCTTCACTACATTCTTTCAGCTACACCTTTCTGAAAAGTGTTGTTTCCTGCCAGGACCCCGATTAATACAGTTTTTCTATACGTATTCTGAAATAAACACCGTCCTAAATCTTAGAGCAAGCTTTCTGAGGTTGACTCTGGAAACTCCACTTCTGTCTAAAGGATGAACTCGGCTGCCTTCTGGGAAATCAGCCTGAGTGCAGAGACTGCTAAAACAAGCAGGATGGAGGGCCCTCACTGTCACTGAGCCTTCCTCTTTGGGAGAATCCCAGCTCACCATGGTGTGTGTGTGGTGTGTGTGTGTGTGTGTGTTGCAGTGGGGACAGAATCAGTGTTCTGGAAACTACGAGGCAGGACTTTGGGATACAATGGGCAACATTAATTTATCGAATGGGTCCTGAGACTCGGATAAGGACCAACTGAGCTCATTGCATTACCAATTAACTAGACCCTACACTTACTGTTGGTTGGTTAACAATAAGTTGACCATCCTGGGGAAAAATGAAATCTGATGACATCAGAGAGGTGGGGGTGGAAACAGCAGTGGGCAAGCGGGGAAACTTACATAAGCTTTTGAGTCAGACAGAGCTGAATTCAGATTCTGGCCCCACTAAGAAGTCATATGAACCTGGGAAAGTCATGTAACCCCTCATTTTCTAATTGAAAAATTAAAAAAAACCCATCCTCATAGGATTACTGACTCAGTATTTTAAATAGACTCTCCCTGTCTGAGTAGCTCCCACGGAGGTACTTCTAGAGGTCCTGGCACAATGCCTGGCATCTAACACGTCAGTGAACAGTATTCCTCGTTATCTGTTAGGTCATTGGGAAAGCTATGTCGTGCTTTTCTATGCAAAAATGTGTCATAACTTTCCCCACGACCCGATAAGTCTGCCTCCCCTGATGGCTTCCCATTAGAGAAATAGTCCTTTTTTTTTTTTTTTTTGAGAGATTTTTGCTATAGGGCACGTACACTTGGCAGAGAGAGACAGACAGAAAGAAATCACCCCCATGGTGGATGGCCACACCACAATCCCTTCTCCTCCATTCTCCTCTCTGGATTTTGGGCATGTGTGCACACATGCCCAGTGTGAGTTTCAAGCCGCCAGGTCTGGGACTTGAACCATAGTTAGCCACATGGGAGTCCAGCACCTTAACCCCCATGCCACCTGCTGGTCCTAAGAAAGTCTTCCTTTCTTTCTTTCTTTTTTTTTTTTTTTTTTT
>NW_006160128.1:1581960-1597440 GCF_000334495.1 Tupaia belangeri chinensis
TCTTTTTTTTTTTTTTTTTTTTTTTTTTTTTTGAGAGGTTTTTGCTATAGGGCGCATGCACTCGCCAGAGAGAGACAGCAAGAAATCACCCCCTAGGGGGAATGGTCATGCCGCAATCCATTCTCCATTCTTCTCTTGGGATCTTGGGCACACACGCACACGTGCCTGGCGTGAGTTTAAGCCACCGGGGACTCGAACTGTAGTCGACGACATGGGAGTCCAGTGACATAGCCATTATGCTAACTGCTGGTCTCGAGAAAGTCTTTCTTGAGAAGCTTCTTAGAAGCCAAGGTCTTTTTAGTTAAGGACCTATTAAGGCAATCAGAAAACCAGTCGAAGACATTCTTTCCTTCTCCCTAACCTCAGAGTGGATTTGGATGAGAAGACTTCACTCACCCCCTGCCTCTCGTCCCTTGGTCTGTTTGTCCAATCCCCCCACACCTAGCAACTTGAGACAAAAAAAAATCCTTGCTGAATTGGCAGGCTTTCCCTCCTCTCCAGCAGCTCTTAGAATTGACTAATGAGGTTACCACAGGTGCTGCTTTGCTGCCAGCCACAGAAAAAATAAAAATAAACTATTCTCTGTTGGAGAAGGGTGATGGGAGACACAGGCCCGGAACCTGCTACTGCAGAGATCTCAAGCTGGAGGGCTGTTTTAGCAGCACATTCCTGTCTCACCAGCCTGAGATCCACTGACCAGGCTTTCTGGCCCAGGACAGTGGATTCAGAATGGAAGCCTGAGTGTACTGGCTATGGTCAGTGCCAGTGGGTGCCCTGGGTGCAGGGTGCTGAAATATTGGGGCTCGAGGAGCATGGGAGCTACTTTTGGGAGAGATTCATAAACACTTCTCAGTTTTATGATTTTAAACTCGATGCTCTTTAGGTGAGTGCCTAAGAGGAGGAGTCTTTCAGAAAATAGCTAATGAACAACCAACCAACCAATGGCTGATAAACTAACAACCAACCAATTAACCAAATATGATAGAGAGAGTAATAGGCCCTCGAAGACATTCATGTCTTAATTCCTGGAACCTAAAAATATATTATCTTATCAAGTGAAAGGAATTGAAGTTGCTAATTAGCTGACCGCATTGTGTCCTGGATTATCCTCGTGGCCCAAGGTAATCACAATGGCCCATAAAAGTGGGAGAGAAAGGAGGGAGAGGAATCAGTGATCATAGAGGAATAAATGATCAGAGAGCTGCAAGTCAAGGAATGTGGTTGGCTTCTAGAAGCTGGGACAGACAAGAAAAAAGATTCTCTCCTCAAGTCTCCAGAAGGGAATACTGCCCTGACAACTGATTTTAGTTCAGTGAGATCCATATTGGACTTCTGACCTCCAGAATTGTAAGATAATTTGCATCATCAAAGTCACTAAGTTCATGGTTATTTGTTACAGCAGCAATAGAAAACTCACTTTCTAACCAACCAATTTGGATTTCTGTTTGGTGTGGTTAAGCACTCGGCCTGGTTGTCTATCTAGCCTTAGCTCACGAGGTCATCTGCCTTGTGTCCCAGCTAATCAGAAAACTTTCTATTGCTTGACAATCTTTTGTCCCTTCCCACTGCCATGCTGAAGACATTTCTTGGAAGAGTCATTAAATTTTACATGTGCAGGGAACTTTCAGGCTTACAAAGCCCCTTCTCTGGTCGATGTGAAATATAAAAAATAAATGTCATACATGTGAGTGATATGCAAACTGGAAAGCTAATGCAAACGTGAACTAGTTGTGGTTATGTATGTGTGTGTGTGTGGGGGGGCTCTATAGCCTTTGAGCAGAAGGCCTCTGGGGCTTTTCCCTCTAAGGCATTGATCACAGTGTCTTATAGTTGCATATATACAACTATTATTCTCTTACTAGATTTGAAGCTTCTTTGATAGGCCATTTCTGGACGTAAGTATTTATCTTGATAACCCCTATAGGGAGAAGTTTGGCTAGAGATAAAAATAAGTATGGGGGTTTGAAAACAAGAGGCAGAAGATTGTAACAGGCTGCCTGGGGCAATGGCCCCATCTCCTGGCTCAGCCATAGCCCCTAGACTTAGACCCTTGATGGTTTAAAGGTCCAGCCATGTTTTAGTCTCTTTAAGCAGAATGTTCAGTGAACAGTTACTGATTACGTATTTCTCCCAGTACCCTCCCTGCTATTATTATTATTTCTTAGGTTCCACCATGACCTCTGGATACCTCTGGTCCTGGCTCCTCAAAGTGGCAAGGCTTGTTTCCCACAGTCTCATTGGATCTCACACCTTCCTACCTGCAGTCAAAGGACCCCATGGACAGTCTGCATTCTGGGCCCTCTCCTAATCTCGGGCTTCCCTACAGCTCCAGCTTGTGCTCGGCTGCAGGAGGATGGCTCCCTGGGTTGCAGGTGGGGAACAAACACAGGATCAGGAGCCCAGGGCAGAGGGACCTGGTGTTGAGCCCCAGCAGCACCAGGGCAGGATTGCTCTTCTCTGTCATTGGCAGGGCCTGTTCTGTTACTCTGGGCCACACTAGGTAAACAGGGGAAAGAAAACAATGTCTGTCGCTACAAAATGAACTGGCTACAAAATGAATCCATCAGGAAAGGAATGTTATTGCCAAGTGTTCTCAGAGGGCAGGACAAACAAAGAAGGTGAAACCTGTCTTTAACATCAGGTTCCAGTTCCTGACATGGCTTCTAGCAACCCTCTGTGAGCAAAGGCCTAGTGCCCATAAAAAGAGACCCTTCCTACCTGCGCCTCCTCACATTTTATCAGGGTCTGTTCTCTCCACCCCTGGGTTAGGGGACTCCCTCCTGAACATCCAGCATGGGGCAGAGGATTCAGATTGCAATCAGGCCCAACTCCACGGTAAGCCCAAGAGCCCATGGCAGCATCAGCACTGGCCTGCCCTTTCAGTGGCGGCATTCCCATCTCCAAGGAGGCGGTCACGTCAGTAAGGGACGTTCAGCATCTTACCCTCTCGGCAGGCAGAGGTGTCCCATAGCAACTGGGCTGTGATCTGCATATGACAGCACATTGCAGCTATTCAGGACTTTTCTTTTCCCTGCTTTCTTTGAAACAAGCTTGCCCTATATCCAAGTTCCCTGTGAGCCCCATACAATGAAAACAGCAGTTGACAGGTTCCCTGTAACTTGTGAAATCTGAGTGCATCCAAGGGGAGAAAGAGTGCTCATTACTGAAACACAAAACGAGCCTCTTTCAAGGCCCGGCTAGCTGGCCCTTCGTTTGCGCTGCTGACCTCGCTGCCCTTCTGAGCACAATGAGCAGAGGGAGGAAAGCGAGAGAGAGGTCTTTACTCCTTAAGTTGCCAATTGATCACCCTCCTAACCCCTATGGGGGCTTCTTTGCCCAAACAATTCGGGTGACAGAGGTCAGGGCTTCGGCCCATTCCTCCAGGGAGATCTTAGCTCTCCCTGCAGGGACTTTCCCAGGTGAAACAAAGAAAAGCTCTAGAAGCCTTAAACAAACTCCTGCTGATGACAGAGAGGGAAAATAGAGAAAGGGGAAATGAGAGTTGCCCAGAACCACAACACTGGGCCTCAGCCCTTTTAACCAATGAGACCCCAACACTCTACATGATCTGGGATCAGGCTGTGCACTGTGGAAGCCCAGCCACATCCAAGCTTCAACATGGTGGCCAACAACCACCTGGCAACTAGGTTGGGGAGAAGAAGCCAGATAAGGTGAGAGAACAGCTCTGTTTTGGGGTCTTATCTAATTAACCAGACTTCTGAATCCCCAAATACCAGAAGAAGATGAGAAAGGAAGAGGAAGAAAGGACAGAGGAAGAAGAAAAGTAGAAAGAGGAAGAATTTATGAAATAGGCCCAAAATAGTACAAGCTCTGAAAGAAAGCCTACAAAAACTGACTGCCCATTTCGGAGACTATCTTGTACGGGTTATAGAGAGATTCAAATCCACTGCACGAATGGTACATCCTATCGTGCATAGAATAACACAGGGCAGTGTAAGTAAATAAATAACTAAATAAAAATTACATTGGAGGCCTGTGGCTTGTCTCCACCCAGCCTCAGGAAGAGAAGGGATGGCTAAGCAGGGTAGGGCTCTCTGTTTCCTTTCTGATTCCAGAGCAGTAATTGGAGGTGAGCACACCATCCTGTTGTGCCAATATTCTGGTATATGTTTACTTGGGGACCACAGGCAGTCATTTAACCACTGGGCTTCAGGTTTTATAGTCAGGAAATAGACTATACTCCTTGCAACTCTCTAAATATGCCATGTATTTTAGCAATTCCTGTTGACCTTTCAGGTTACATATGAAGTGTCATATCCTTTAATATCTTAGCACTTATCATATTGTATCATGGTGATTTGTTACTTGTTTTTCTATGTCACAAGACTTTAGTTTCCTTGAGGGTAGGATCATTATTAATTTTGGTATTATTGGTGGTTAGCACATAGTAGCTGTTCAAGAATCATTTGAAGAATGGAACTGAATCATGATTAGGATCATTGTTTCTCTTTTCGGGTCCTGGATTGGGTTTTATTCCACCACCATTGCATAACTCCAGGAGGTCCACTCACATGAGCTATAATATGAACATACAATACAGAGCTATACAATACAAGGTGGCAGCCCTGCTTGTGAAACTTCTACATTGGCCTGGCACAGTGGTGGAATCCAAGCACCAGAAGCTTACATTTTAATTACAGAGACAGAGCTAATATGGAAGGAGGCAATAATGGCATAATCAAGCATCCCCTGTTTATTGGTGCAACAGGAATACTGGAAAGGGAGAGATCTGTGTGGACTGTAGCTGTCTGAAAAGGCTTCATGAGGAAGGTAGAACTTGTACTATCCATGACAACTGAAGTAGAAAATAGAAGGATAAAAAGAAAGTAGGCACGGGAACCAGCAGTTAGTGTAATGGTTATGTCGCTGGACTTCCACGTAGTCGACCGCGGTCTCGGACCCGGTGGCTTAAAACTCACGCCGGGTGTGTGTGCGTGCGTGCCCAAGATCCCGAGAGGAGAATGGAGGAGAAGGGATTGCGGCGTGACCATCCCCCCTGGGGGGTGATTTCTCGCTTTCTGTCTCTATGTCTCTGTCTGTCTGGCGAGCACAAGCGCCCTATAGCAAAAAACCTCTCCAAAAAAAAAAAAAAGAAAAGAAAAGAAAAAGAAAGTAGGCAGAACATAGAGGATTTTTAGGGCAGCGAAACTATTCTATATGACACTGACGGTTGAGTATCTCTTATCTGAAATGCTTGGGACCAGAAATGTTTCAGATTTCAGACTTTTTTTTTAAATTGGAGCATCTGAATACACGTAATACATTACCTTGGGAATGGGACCCAAGGATAAACACAAAATTCATTAATGTCTTATATGTACCACACACACACACACACACACACACACACACACACATACACACATAAATCACCACTGCATAACTCCAGGAGGTCCACTCACATGAGCTATAATGTGAACATACAATACAGAGCTATATAATACAAGGTGGCAGCCCTGCTTGTGAAACTTCTACATAGGCCTGGCACAGTGGTGGAATCCAAGCACCAGACACACACATACATACACACACACACACACACACACACACACATATACACACACATGTAGGCATACATGAAAGCCATTTAATAGAATATTTTGTTTTAACTGTTACCCATCATATAAGGTCAAAGATGAAATTTTCCACTTATGAGTCATGTTGACACTCAAAAAGTTTTGAATTTTGGAGCATTTCATAAAAGTGCTCTTTTCTGTCAAAAAAAAAAAGATTTTAGATTAGAGACACTCAACTTGTATAATCAGGGATTCATGCCACTATATATTATCCAAACCCATAGAATGTACAACACCAAGAGTCAATCCTCATGTAAATAATGGACATTGGGTGGTAATGACGTGTCAGTGTAAGTCCACCAACTGTAACAACTATAGCTTTCTGGTGGGGATTGTTGACAGTGGGGAAGGGTGTGTATTCTGAGAGTAAAGGGTATATGGGAACTCTATGTACTTTCTATTCAATTTTGCTGTGAACCTAACATTACCCTAAAAAAAATAAAGTCTATTTAAAAAATAAGGTGGTATGAACCTATTTGAGATATTAACAAAAACGAGCATATAGAAAAAGTAGCAAGCAAAATGCATGGGAAAGACAGTAAACAAGGCTTGGCCATTGATGGTAGAAAGGAGTATGCACTGAATAGTTACAGAAATTTAGCTGAATAGGCAAAGAGGAGCTAGAAGAAGAATCTTGAATGCCAAGCAAAGAAGCTGGCACTTGGTGCTGGAGAGCACAAGGAAGTCTTGTAGATTCTTGAGATGAGAAGTGATAAAATGAAGGCGGTAGCTTTAGAAGCCTGATTTGATGAGTGTTCAGAGGGAAGAGAGACTAGAACATTCTCTCAGTCATCAAGGGAGTTCCTCCCAGCTTGGTTGGTGTGTGTGACAAACATAACTATATGTGAGCACAGCTGAAGAAGATGATAATTAATCTGGCAGCAGTGATAAAATCCCACAGTGATCCATGAATATGAGCACTGAGATTAAGATCACATTATGAACGAAGCTGACAAAACAGAGCATATGACACAAGAAATGCTTAAGCTCAAGAGGACGGCCTGGGGGACCAGCAGTTAGCGTAATGGCTATGTCGCTGAACTCCCATGTAGCCAAATGCGGTTCAAATCCCAGATCCAGTGGCTTAAATTCACGCTGGGCGCGTGTGCATGCATGCCCAGGATCCTGAGAGGAAAATGGAGGAGAAGGGATTGCGGCATGGCCATCCCCCCTAGAGGGTGATTTCTTGCTTTCTATCTCTCTGTCTTTCTAGCGAGCACATGCACCCTATAGCAAGAACCTCACCAAAAAAAGAAAAAGAAAAAAAGAAAAAAGAGGATGGCCTGGCTTTGCTACTTACTTGCTGTTTGAATTTTGACCTTGATAACGTTTTCATAATATCTAGCAAGGATGATAAATAAGAGTGCTATGGGAAAAAGGGCCATTCACCTCTTGGTTTATCCTCTAGGTTTTTATCATAGAGTATAAGACCCTATCTTAGTCCGTTTTTCACCTTGTTTATGAGAAAGAGAGAGGGAAAAGGAGATAGTTGGAGGTAGGAGTCCTTGACAGGGTCACATGCTGTGTTGCAATCTTTTTGCCTCAGTCTCCCAATTTGCTAAGATTTCAGGCACACATGCACCTGGCATGTTCAGATCAATTTGGGAACTGAAACTGAGCCTCTCATGTGGCTCCCAGTCTCCCATGCAGTGGCAATATTTGTGCACCACCATGGCTATGCCTTTAGTCTGTTTTGTGCTGCTTTAATAAAATACCTGAGATTATGTAATTTATAAAGAACATAAATTTATTCCCTCACATTTCTAAGAACTTGGAAGCCTAAGATCAAGGCTCCAGCATCTGGTGAGGGCCTTCTTGCTGTGTCATTCCATAGTGCAAGGCAAAAAGGTGGGAGGAGACAAGGGAGAGGAGACAAGGGAGAGAGAGAAAAGGGGCCAAACACATTCTCATAATAATGACATCAATCTATTCATGGTAGCAGAACCCTCCTGGTGTATTCTCCTCTTAAATGTCCCACCTCTTAATATTGTTACAATTTCAATTAAATTTCAGCATGAGTTTTGGAGGAGACAAACATTCAACCCATAGCAGAGCTGAACATAGGATTTTGTTTATCAGCTACATCTGAGAAACCAGTCAGTCATTCAGAAAATAGTTACAGACTCTGAGAGCAGAACAGACAAAAGAACAGATTCTGAGGACAAAGAACAGACAAACCCTCTGTCCTCACAGAGCTTACATTCTAGTAAGAAGTCATGTAAAGCTAGTTCCTAATCAGGCATAAAGAAGGATGAGTCCTGGAACTGCTTCATCTGGAGAAGTCAAGACAGAAGAGTGAAAGGTGACAAAATGCAGGAAAATATGAGGGCGTGGCACCAAAAAGAGGGAGCAAGTTCACCTTATTTTAAAAGAGTAGTCCTCAAATTTCCCATCCCAATATACCAATGAATGCAGACAGACACCGTTCTCTTAGCAAGAGTGACTCACGACCACAGTGGTGCTAATAGAGAGCACTACGTAGGTGCCAAACACCCCTAGGCAGAAGAGAACCAGGTACACTCCCTAGCTGCATAGGGAGAACCTAATGGAATGAGACAGTATTCTCCAAAAATAGCATTTTTCCAGCAATATTTTATAATATTCATTCACTAATTCATTGGTTTGTTCTGAGAGAGAGAGAGAACCCCAATAGGGCCTCAATGTCACAATCCACCCCTAGACTTCAGCCAGGCCTGGATCATGAGCAAGTGTGCATCCAGCATACTCAGGGAAGTCTCTGGACTCAAACAGGAAACCTTCTGACGTGGAATTGCCTCACACAACATTGGGTTTTACTGCCATGCCACTGTCTGGCCCTTTTCAGCAATATTTTGGAATATAATATTACATGGAGATTTTAAACTCATTGTGAAACTACATTAGGATAAAAGCAAAAGTCAGTGTGTCCAAAATGTAATCAAAATATTAATGATCATGCCTGAGATGGAGAGGGCAGCAGGGGCAGGGGGAAGGGGATCTGTTTTCTTTCTGTGCCCGCTTTTCCTAGTATTAGAATTAGAACCTGGCTACACTTCCACCTCTTTGCTTATTGCAAAACTGGGTCAATGGATCAAAGTCACAGAGTGGCAGATTCCACCTCAGTGTAAGTAAGACCCTCTTGAGGATAAACACTTTAAAACAATGGCTCTGATATCTTTACAAAGTATGTACCCTATCCTGGAAGAATTCTATCTCCGAGATGTCATCTGCTTGAACACCTGTATGAGCAAGTGCTAGAGTCCATGAGCAGTCAAGGCTCTTCAAGCATACTAGAAACAGAGGTCAGAAGAGAAGGGAAGGAATCTGAAGACCATCCATATACAGAATCCAGAGGGAAAAAAACCTATCAGCAAATTCTGATTCTTTTTACTTTTTTAAGAATTACTTTAACTTTATTTATTATTGTTATTATTTTTCAATTTGACCAGAGAGAGATAGAGAGAGAGGGGAAGAGAAAAGAAGCCATCAGATCTGGGACTTGAACCAAACAATGTCGGCATGTAGGACACCAGCGCCTTTAACCACCATGGCACCTGTTGGCCCCCCAAATTTTGATTCTTAAAATTAAATGTCAACAGAATTAATTTCCTGCTAGATCTTCTTCAGAGGGGTCATTCCTATACAGACATTTTAAAGATGGTGGAGATTGAGATGTGAGAAGCCGAAGGGCCTAGTTCAAGGGAGAGGCTTGCCTGAAATTAGAACATAAATACTTGCTCTCAAGGGACTGTGTAGAAACTCTGAAACAGAAAGGCCCGGCTCTCTGCTCTCATTGAGCCAGATCCTAGCTGCCCTGAGGTTATAATGAGTCTCCTTGATTACTGAACAAATGGCTCAGAGTCACCTTTTGCTGGAGGAAACCTTAGATTGGCCTCTGATAAGGCAGCGCATCCTGTCTGATTCCCCACCCACGCCCTTGCAGCTGGGCCTGCTTCCTTTGGATTCACATCAAGGACTGAAGGAGAAAAGGGTCCTCTGACCTTCTTATAGTGAGGGATGGGACTGGCTTTGTGTTGTGTGTGTTGGGGGGGGTGGATTTTTTCCTGTCACTATTGTGTTTTCATGCACTGGATGTAGAATATCTGAAAACAATCATCGGAAATAGAGTCTTTCACCTCTGGTCAGAGGCTGGAATCTGGCCCAGTGAGGGGAAGGCTGGGTCAACCCAGTGGAAACCTGGTGGCCCATGGTAAGGACACTCACTATGGTGCTCTGAGATTCCTTGGCCAGCAAGGCCATGGGCTCTGATTTAATGTGCCTCTGCCCATCTGGCTTTCTCAATGAGAAACATTTCAATATTCATTCACTAATTCATTGTTTTGTTCTGAGAGAGAGAGAGAGAGAGAGAGAACCCCAATAGGGCCTCAATGTCACAATCCACCCCTAGACTTCAGCCAGGCCTGGATCATGAGCAAGTGTGCATCCAGCATACTCAGGGAAGTCTCTGGACTCAAACAGGAAACCTTCTGACGTGGAATTGCCTCACACAACATTGGGTTTTACTGCCATGCCACTGTCTGGCCCTTTTCAGCAATATTTTGGAATATAATATTACATGGAGATTTTAAACTCATTGTGAAACTACATTAGGATAAAAGCAAAAGTCAGTGTGTCCAAAATGTAATCAAAATATTAATGATCATGCCTGAGATGGAGAGGGCAGCAGGGGCAGGGGGAAGGGGATCTGTTTTCTTTCTGTGCCCGCTTTTCCTAGTATTAGAATTAGAACCTGGCTACACTTCCACCTCTTTGCTTATTGCAAAACTGGGTCAATGGATCAAAGTCACAGAGTGGCAGATTCCACCTCAGTGTAAGTAAGACCCTCTTGAGGATAAACACTTTAAAACAATGGCTCTGATATCTTTACAAAGTATGTACCCTATCCTGGAAGAATTCTATCTCCGAGATGTCATCTGCTTGAACACCTGTATGAGCAAGTGCTAGAGTCCATGAGCAGTCAAGGCTCTTCAAGCATACTAGAAACAGAGGTCAGAAGAGAAGGGAAGGAATCTGAAGACCATCCATATACAGAATCCAGAGGGAAAAAAACCTATCAGCAAATTCTGATTCTTTTTACTTTTTTAAGAATTACTTTAACTTTATTTATTATTGTTATTATTTTTCAATTTGACCAGAGAGAGATAGAGAGAGAGGGGAAGAGAAAAGAAGCCATCAGATCTGGGACTTGAACCAAACAATGTCGGCATGTAGGACACCAGCGCCTTTAACCACCATGGCACCTGTTGGCCCCCCAAATTTTGATTCTTAAAATTAAATGTCAACAGAATTAATTTCCTGCTAGATCTTCTTCAGAGGGGTCATTCCTATACAGACATTTTAAAGATGGTGGAGATTGAGATGTGAGAAGCCGAAGGGCCTAGTTCAAGGGAGAGGCTTGCCTGAAATTAGAACATAAATACTTGCTCTCAAGGGACTGTGTAGAAACTCTGAAACAGAAAGGCCCGGCTCTCTGCTCTCATTGAGCCAGATCCTAGCTGCCCTGAGGTTATAATGAGTCTCCTTGATTACTGAACAAATGGCTCAGAGTCACCTTTTGCTGGAGGAAACCTTAGATTGGCCTCTGATAAGGCAGCGCATCCTGTCTGATTCCCCACCCACGCCCTTGCAGCTGGGCCTGCTTCCTTTGGATTCACATCAAGGACTGAAGGAGAAAAGGGTCCTCTGACCTTCTTATAGTGAGGGATGGGACTGGCTTTGTGTTGTGTGTGTTGGGGGGGGTGGATTTTTTCCTGTCACTATTGTGTTTTCATGCACTGGATGTAGAATATCTGAAAACAATCATCGGAAATAGAGTCTTTCACCTCTGGTCAGAGGCTGGAATCTGGCCCAGTGAGGGGAAGGCTGGGTCAACCCAGTGGAAACCTGGTGGCCCATGGTAAGGACACTCACTATGGTGCTCTGAGATTCCTTGGCCAGCAAGGCCATGGGCTCTGATTTAATGTGCCTCTGCCCATCTGGCTTTCTCAATGAGAAACATTTACCTGGAAGCCAAGCCTTCCTCTTAGACCCGTAATCTGACTCGTTCTCAAAGTTCTCCATATCAGCCTAATAGTCGAGACCATCCTAGGCTGAAATCCACCCTTTCCTGGGTACTTGGGAAGGTGCCCTTGTGGTGGTAAGCCATGTGGGGAGACGGTGGAATCTCCACCCTTCCTGAGGGAAGGCTGCTAGGTTGTGGGAAACTGGTGAGCTGTGACCATAAATAAGGAATAGAGAAGCTCCTCCAAACCAAGCTTCCCCTCAGGCCTACACCCGCCTCCTCTCTGGGGAAGGGGACACATCACACTCTTTGTCACAGGCCTGTCCCGTACTGGGATGGCTTGCCCAGCTTCAGCAGCCTTTCATTAACAGAGAGTGCCACAGCAATGTTCACAGGGGTCATCCAGGCCTCTGTGGTGTGACCTCTCCTGAGAGGAGCTGGCCAAGCTATGGGCCAATGCCCACAGGCTGAAAACGAGACAAAGAACAATGACAAGGGGCAAAATGAGGACTAAAGGGGAATTGGCTGTAGGAGCCTTTCTTCAGACTTTTGCAGCCCTCCCCATAGGCTCTGAGGTTTAAGGACCCAGTGCAGAAACACTGGGCTCCAAACGGACGAGGGCCCAGCATCCAAAAAAGGCACAGAGCACCCTTCTTTCCCATACACCAGGCAGATCGAATGCTATTAATAGCCACTGGCCTTTCCCCGGACCCTGCCTGGTGTTCAGAGCTGGAGCCTGCACCTCCAATGCAGCCAGCTGTTCCGCGACAGGTTTGGGAAAGTGAGCTTTGGCACATAATGAAAAGGGTGTGTATGTGTGGGGGGGAGTACCCAGGATTCTCTATCAGGGCCAATATTATTTTTAATTGCCGAGAATCGGCCTGTGGCCGTTACTCAAGGCTACAGAGTGCAGGCTTGCCAGGGATCGGAAACCAACTTCAAGGGGAGGTAAAGAAGCACGTTCCAAGGGCTGTTCATTACTGAGCTGTCGTTTCTTATGGAAAATCAGGTTACGCCTCAGAGTTTATACAATCTTCTCCCCACCACCTCTCCCTCTTTCGTCCCCAGTTAGAAAGGGAGCAGTCAATTTGAGCAATCTGGGAATTTTGGTTTCTGCCCTCCCCCCTGAAGCATGACCGATGGCCCATTTTTCAAGCCAAATCTCACCCCTTGCAGGCAGCTGTCAGGAAACCACAGAAGGTGCTTGAAGGAGCACAAGAAATGGCTGGTTCTAATCTGGAGAAAAAAATGAATTAACAAGGCAGCTACTTATGGAAGAATGTTTTCTTTTCTTCAGCCCCAGCCTGCATATTTTCACAACATGTGTACTCTGTTACCTTGTCACTTCCCTGTTTTCTTTGGGTAAATAACTGGGCTCTGGACTTAGGGAAGAAAGAAAGAAAGAAAAAAATGAACTTGGGAGTGTCTCTGGGAAGGCCTGGCTGGCTGGGCTGGAAGGAAGAACGAGCATGCAGTGGGGATAAGACAGGGCCAGTGCGAGGCCTGCTTGGCCCGTTCTGGATGGGGCTTTTCATTGAGCTCTGCAGGTGATGCTTGGGAAGTCAGAGAAGGGAGGCGAAAACTGCTCTCTGTGTCCTTGGCGTTGGCAGGGCCAACGAAACCGGGGCAAAGAAGGAACTTTTCTCCTGTGCCAAGTCAAATGTGAAGCCCTCTCTGAACTCAGCAGAGTCAACAAGGCATACTGGGTCTTTTCTGCTAGTCTCTGCCCTCTCATTGGCCAGGGACATGGCTGGTGTGAGAGAGGTCAATCTCACAGTGCCCACTCATGAACTCTGGCATGATGGGCCAGACGCAGGGCCCTCCATGGAGCACAGGCGTGGATCTTCCTCTGGGGTGACACCCGGGGTCGTTGTCTGGATATGTAGTCAATGGGCTCTGTCCACAAAATGCTCAGAGCTTTCTGACTTCCAGAGTGCTGCTCAGTGCTTTTTCACTTCTCTGTCCTTGGGATACTTGCCTCAGGATGCCGGAGCATGTATCACATGAGTGCTGAGCAACTGGTTTCATGAGCAGAATTTAGATATGTACTGTTGATGAGGACACAGGGAGTGAGTGGGGGAGCGACCAGTCACTCTCATAAATCAGGGGCTTTTCTTCAGAAATCTACAGAAGTCTTATTTGCCTAGGTCTTTGTAGAGAATTGTTAGGCAGAGAACCAGCGATAATATTGCTGGCCCATCGCTCTAATACTGCACAACACAAAAGGATTAGGTGACTGGGTGTCACAACATGTCTGTGGGTGTTGGATCTATCCTGAGGGGGGAACCAAGGCGTAGAGTACTCTGAGGCTTAGAGCAACACAAAAGCCCCCACAGCCGGCTTGTGAAGGCAGGATTAATCAGTGCTGCCCAGCCTCTGCATATGCGCACTTGCTTTCTCCATCTGCTCCAGAGCCTTTGATTCCAACCTTGGACTGCCCATCTCACCTTGTAGATCATGCTGCCTTCATCAGATAGAGGTTGGGAATTCAAACCGGAGTTTTTGGTTGCAAAGATCTGGCTCCCATCTGTTGAACAATTCTTTCAGCACCCCTGAAAGGGGTGCAAGGTGGGGCACTCAGAGAGGAAGATTGATGCTGTCATCAGTGTTGCCTATTCTGAACTGGCACTTGCAGGGTGACAAGGGCTTTTGGAGGGAGAAAAGGGAAAACTAAAAGCTTTCTGGGAAAAGGGAGACGAGTTACACGTGGACTATTCAAATTATGCATGTGGTCTAATCTGCAAAGACAGCTTCGGAGATACCCGTGAGGCAGAGGGGAGCAGCTAGGGAACGAGGGCCGATGTGTAGCAGAACACATTGGGCTTCTGCTGCTGCCAGGACTGTGCTGAGTACTTTGCCCAGATTGCCTCATTTAACTCTCTGTCCTCCCTTTCCAGATGGGGAAACTGACGCAAAGAGAGACTAGGTAGCTTGCTCAGTTCACCCAGAGAGACGAGACAAGTCGGGATCAAAATCCAGCAGTTTCTATTTCAGCCTGTACCCTCACGTTCTGGTCTTTGCTTCCTCCTAATCACTTCCCCTGAAGACCCCAGGAGTATTTTGCAGAGTAAAGGCCCCACGTAAGCATGCCTGATTAAGGATTAAGCCATCTTTCTTTAAGCATGGCCTTTAGACAACCAGCAACAGAATCTCCTGGGGACCTCCAAAAACGTAGATTCTTAGGCTGCACCAGAGACTCCTATACAACTCTCAGCAGTAGATCTGGAAATAGTGCATTTTTAACAAGCTCCCCAAGTGACTCTGAGATGAGAGGACCCTGGTTTTAGCTTTCCTGTGTGAACTAGGATATGTTGATCACAAGCCAGACTTGACCAAACAGAAACCAGCTACTGGGCTCAGCCCTTGCTCGCAGAGGCTGTGGTAGGGGGTACTGTGCAAAGAGCTCCTTGTGTATTTGGGTCTGGGCATGGGAGGTGAGGCTGGAGTGAAAGGAAGTGAAGAGCAGTAGAAGAAGACATAGGAAGCTGGGTAGTATTCTGATTTTTTTCTCTTTCCTTTTAAAATTTGTTTCCTTTATAAGAAAGCCAGAGAGAGAGAGAGAGAGAGAGAGAGAGAGATTGAGATAGGTATCCAACCCCCCCCACACACACTCCCAGTAGGATCCTCATATCACACTCTGCCCCCAGAATCAGCCTGAGTTACAGGCTTGCATGCATACCTGGTGTGTAAACTGAGTCCCCAGGAGGCGCATCTAAGACCTTCCCGTGTGAGCCCAGTTTCATTACCACTGTGCCATGATCTGGTTTCATGGGCAATATTTTTGCCAATCCACGTGGAACTCCTGGATGGACAAAGGCCCTAGCAAAAACATTCCCCCACAAAGGTTCCAAGCAGAATGACTTTAGAATCCTGTTCAGGCAT
>NW_006160128.1:1597471-1649339 GCF_000334495.1 Tupaia belangeri chinensis
AATCTGGCCCATACCATGCTGGGAAGCTGTATCCCTTTGGTTCCCTGCTGGATCTCAGGAGTGGCTCGGTAAGAGAAGCAGGCCATAGCGCTTCCAGAAGGGAAGAGAAATAGCTTTGTAATGAGAAGATAATGAGGCAGAGACCCAAAGAGGGTGCCCTGGGGAGGGCGAGGGCCATTTTGGTGCTTTTAAAGGTCAACTCTAGAGAAGTTCAGGGAAGAGGCAAGCCTGAGAGGCCCTGAGTCCCCAGACTCAGAGATGAAAGACATTCAGGGTAGGCCACCATGTACAGAAAATAAGATACAGCTTTGGTCAGTTGTACATTTGAGAAAGTAAAAAATAATATTCTTCATAAAATTTAAAAAAAGAAGGTTTTTGTTTTCTTTTTTCCACCTCACCAACAATCCCCAAACAACTGAACGAACACAAAGTACTTTAAACTTGGCATGTGGTTAAGACCTCCATGAAAATAATTTCTCAGCTCATTTGAAGGAAAAATAGTGCTATTTTTGTGAATAGATTATCTGGGCATGCTCAGCAAAAGTAACTCAAATGAAAAGTAAGATTATTAGTTGGAAACATGGGGCAAAAGCGATAAAGAAGGAAGTGGCTTGAGCGGAGGGAGCTTTGCTGGGTGTGCAGAGGCATGGCTTCTACTTCTAGGACTGTTTGTGTCTGTGTGGGCTTGGACAAGCCACTTCCTGACTCTGGGTCTGGGTTTTCTCATCCAAAATAAGGTAGTGAAGGATGCTGAGTGGCCAGCAGAGTTGCCATATTGGACTAAGGCCAATTAACCGCAGTATGACCTTATCCTAACTTATACCTTATTTATATTATAAAATGTTCTATATATTACACATAAAGATATATATGAGACATACAGCATGCATATGACATTATATAAATGCAAATCACTGAAGTGTCACTGGACAGATGTGTTTCCCATCCCATATGCTTGAGTCCTCTTCAGAGGCCCAGCCCTGGGCAGGGGCTTGTGTCTGAGGCAAAGACAGCCCCTTCCTACATCTCAGAAAAAGGAGTGCAAGCAGCTCTGCAGTCCTCCTCCTTCGATTAGTAGAAGTAGAATTATGGTCCAGACCTAGTACCCTGTGCTAGATGCTGCTGCTTGGCAGGCCAAGGCCATGCGGGAGGCCCAGGTTTGATCCCCGGCCCACCCTAAAAAGCCAGGCATGGTGGACCATGCCTCTAGACCTAGTGACTCCGGAGGATCAAGAGCTTGTGGCCAACATAGTGAAACCCTGTCTGAAAGAGCTGGACACAGTGGTGTGCATCTATCGGGAAGTCCCAGCAACTCAGGGCTTAGGCAGGCGTGTCACGGCAGAGTGAGGCCCTGTCTGAAAACGCCACACATACCACACACACACAAACCACGCACACACCACACATGCAAGCCACACACCACATACATGTACACCACACACATGCCACACATACCACCCCACACATACAAACCACGCATACCACATACATGTACACCACACACATGCCACACACACCACACACACCCCCACACAAACCACACACACCACATACATGTATACCACACACATGCCACACATACCACACACACAAAAACCACACATGCACACCACACATACAAACTACACACACCACATACATGTACACCACACACGCCACACATACCACACACACAAAACCCACACATGCACACCACACATACAAAACACACACCACATACATGTACACCACATGCCACACATACCACGCACACAAACCACACATGCACACCACACCTACAAACTACACACACCACATACATGTAAACCACACACATGCCAGACATACCACAAACACAAACCACACACACACACAAAACACACATACCACATACATGTACACCATACACATACACCACACATACCAAATACACACAAACCACACACACACCACACATACAAACTACACACACCACATATGCAACCCACACACAGCACATATATGTACACACATACACCATACACACCACACATACAAACCACACACACCACATGCATGTACACCACACACCTATACCACATATATACACACATAGAAATCACACATGTACCACACACATGTACACCATACATCACACTTACAAACCACACATACATATACACCACACACACACCACACACACATACAAACCATACACACCACACACACACACACAATACAAACCACACACACACCACATATATACCACACACACACACACACACACACACACACATGCACATACACACACCAAAAAAGAGGCATTACTTGGCACTGCTTCAGTGATTTGTATGTATATGTATGACACATATAATGTCATATATATCTTTATATGTAATATAAAATGTTTCTATAATATATAATGTATATTTATGTCATACATATGACACTATAAAATACAAATCACAGGTATTTGTGTATATACAAATATCTCATAAGTATATATAGGTACATACCTATTATAGGCTTATGTACAATTACATAAATATATAGGTATTTGTGTATGTGTGAATGAATATATAAATGATCCTGTATAAATTCAAATCATAGTTATATATTATACACACACACACACACACACACACACAGTAACTTGTTTAATAGGCTCCAGATTCCCCAGGAGGCAATGGACAAAAAACATTTGACTCTTGTGTTGGGTTGAAATATATCTCCCAAAAATACAGAATGAAAAACACACTGAAAGATATATCCTAACCCCTAATATCTGTGGATAGACATTATTTTTTGAAACAGGATCTTTGCAGAGGTAACTAGATACAAGTTAAGATAAAGGTACGCTGGAGTAGGATGGACCCTAATCCAACATGTCTGGTGTCCTTATAAGAGGACAGAGACACAGACAGACATACACAGAGAAAACAGCACATGAACAGACGGACACACAGGAAAAGGCCAGGTGAGGAAGGAGGCAGAGGTTGGAGTGATGCAGCGACAAGCCAAGGAAGGCCGAGGACTGCTGGCAGCCACCGGAAGCTGGGAAGAGGCAAGGAAGTTTGCTTCCCTAGAGCCTAGGGAGGAGCGGGGCCCTGATGGAACCCCGATTTCAGACTTATAGCCTCCAGAGTTCCGATAAGGTGCTATTGTGTTCTGCCACCCACTTGGGTGCTGGATTGTGGCACTCTGTTAGGGCAGCCCGAGGAAGCAAAGACAACTCATTGCAGAGGGGACAGAAGCAGAGCCCGAGTCACAGTGCATTTGTGGATCCCCCAGGTCTTGACCCCTCTCCCTGGCTGGTGCACGCTCTTTCTCTCTCTCTCTCTCAGGATGGGAGCGGCTGGGGGCAATGGAGATATTCAACTGTTTCCAACTGAAGCCAACACTTGAAGGGTTAGGAAGGTACCTATTCCTGGTCCCTGCTCCTCCGCGGTGATGGCTGATGGCTAAAGCCACACCACTGCAGCCCTGAGCCCAGCTACATGGCCTGGAATGGAGACCTGAGAGGGCTAGACTTCACAAACTTACTTCCCTCGTCCCACTTCCTCCTGGCACAGCTACAGGCTTTGAGCTCTTCAAGGGTGGCAGAAGGTTATGGTCAGCAGGCCTCTAGATCAGAGGTCCTGCAGTGAGAAAGTTTTCTTCTTGCACTTTAATGGTAGCAGAAATTCTCTCCCAACCCCCTCCAAATATTCACACAGCTTTTTAAAATTTGCACCTTTTTTTTTTAAACCCCCTTCAGGCTGGTTTCCTATGGTGAAGGATAGGCTAGGAAATGCCCAATAAATCATCTGTCTGTCCTCACTCAATTGAAAGGCAGGAAATGCAGAGACCAGTCACCTTACCTTTTCCACTTTGCATATAACAAGAGCTATCAGAACCTGCTCCCTGGAAGGGCAGGCCCTCTGACAGCAACAGTAATTCTTCAAGGCCACTGGAGTGAGCTTCTAGGGACCAGAGCCAAAGAGGGCAGGCACTGGGGCTGAGGCTATCTCCTCTAACAGCTGCTTCTGTGGACTACCTCTCTGGACTTGCCCTGAGAACTCCATTCAGTTAGCAAGGATTTAAGTCCAGGTGCACAGTACCATGGTAAGTCCATACAAGGTTAAATGAATTTTAATCCTGAGTCATGTTTAAGGAATTTACATTTAGTTGATATAATATCTAACATACATATATCAAGATACTGATCCCACACCCAGGAGTTTATGCAAAATGTCCAAGGAGAGGTGTGGGGGAAAACAGAGGGTACTTCTCAGTACCCGGCAAAAGCTTTTTGGAAGCAGTGAAAAAGGCTCTGAGTAGAGGCTTGAAAGAGGAATGGCGGGGGCCAGCTAGTGGCATGTGGTTAAGGTGGCTGAATACCACATGCCCGGCTGCATGGTTTGAGTCCTGAAAAACACCAGTGGATGTGTGTGAGTGCAAGCCCAAAATTCTGAGAGGAGGGAGAAATGGAGAAGGGACTGTGGCATGGCCATCTACCTTGGGGACTGCTCTCTCTCTCTCTCTGTCTGTATGTCTCTCTCCAGTGAGCATGAGCACTGTATAGCAAATTAAAAAGGAAAAAAAGAAAGAAGGAAAAGAAAGAGGAATGGTCCTGCTGCTGATGCTGGGGGTTCCCGAGGACATCATGGAATGGGAGGTGAGGAGTCAGGAAATCCTATGACTTACTCAGGACAAGACAGGAAGGCCAAGTGAGAAATCCAGGGTGTGTGGAGAGGGTGGTATGGGGGTAGGAAACGAGGCTGGAAAGTTGCTCTTTTCTGGGATGCCTTGGGAACCTGGGACAGGACTGCAAAGACCCACAGTGGTACGAAATTGTGCTTGTGATCTGCAGAGATGGAGCCAACCCCCTAGAAGACGGCCTCCACAGGGACTTGCATTTGCAGAAACACGTGCAAATGCTGCAAACGCTTTCAGACCTGATGTGATCTAGGCCTCGAAGGGGTTCCTACGATGGTGCATTTTACAGCAAACCTTCCCCCACCCTCCTGGAACATTTGTTCCTCAAGTTTCACACATGGCAATTACCCCTCCATTGCTTTCTTTCTCTTTCTCTTTCTAGTCACCTCCCTTCTCAGTTTCCCCACCCCGGCCCCCTCACTGCTATGCACTCTCCCTTACTCCTTCCTCTTCTGAGCCTCCTTACTCACCCACACCCTTCTCACACCTGCCATTCAGGACCAAGACCAGCCCTCTGGGTGTCTCATAGTCCTCCACTGGACTCTGGCTTTTAGGGACAGTGGGAGAGATTTGCAGGGAGGGAAGGCTGTGGGTGGCTGCAAATGGGAGAGTAGTTAGAAGGCTGCTGGTCCAGGGAGAGGCCTAAAGAAGATCCTGGAAGGAGGACACACAAAAGCAGAATAGGGAAATCAGAGAGGCACTGGGGTTGCCCCAAAGTGGCTCTGGTCTGGATGAACTTTCACATCTATGTGACTGCTGCCTGATGGTGGGAGTGAGGCCAGCAGTGGACACTTGAGGGATGTCTAGTATACATCCGCTGAATGAATGAAGGTCTGAGTGAATGAATGAGTGTGAAGGTGAGTAGCTTAGCAGTGCCACACTGAAGAAAAGGGACCCTCATGAGTTCACAGCAGGCCAATGAGTAGATATCCCAGGATATATCTGCCTTTCTATCCCTGAAGGTAGAACTCCAGCAGGTAGAGCGGGAACCACTGGAGGCCTTTGTCCTGTCTGAAGTTTCTGCCCACCCTGATATGCAGCTAGACAGAATCATGACAGCACTGGAAAAGCCTTCTGAGATCATGCATCCCAACTCCCACTAGTGGACATGGAGACCGTGACTTTTTAAGTATGTGACTCATTCACTTATCTTGGGAACCAATATGGAGCTTTCTCCCTACAATATCAGCTTCATGGACTAGCTATTAAGGCTTAATATGTTATTTCTTCCTGAAATAACATATTAAAATGACAGTGTTGAACAAGTAACATATAACACAGGAGAAGGGAAGACAGCATTCAACAGGAATCAATTTCCTATAATGAACTAATCACTGAACTGGTGCTCTTAAGAGTATCTTTAAATTTATTTGGGGGACTGGATGGTGGTACAACAATTAATGCAATGTTCCACATGGGATGGTTCTGAGTTCCCATCTAGGCCTCCCTAAACACACAGGGTATGTGTGTGCTCATTATCTTGGGCTGGCTGAAGCTGGGGATGGAGTACAGTGTAATACCCTGTTGGAAGTGGCTCTCTCTTTCTCACTCTAGCTCATGCACGAAAGAAAGAAAGAAAGAAAGAAAGAAAGAAAGAAAGAAAGGAAGGAAGTTGAAAAAATATCTAAAAAGGGGGCCAGGTGATGGTACAGTGGTAAAACGTGACATTCTGCAAGACTGACCCACATGAGAAGGTTCTGGGTTTGCATGCAGAGACCTCCCTGAGTACACCCAGCAGGTGTGTGTCCATGATCCAAGGCTGGCTGAGACTGGGGGTGGATCACAGCAGCAAGATCCTTTTGGGGGTATGGTCTCTCTGTCCCTCTCTTGCTCATGGAGAAAAAAGATAAACATCCCTACCCCAAAATAATAAAGAGTTTTTTTGTTTTGTTTTGTTTTGTTTTGTTTTGTTTTTAAAGGAGTGTTTTTAATTTATTCTAATATTTCCACTGTTATTCATTCAAAAATTAGTTTTTGAGTACCTGGTATGTTCTAGGCATATTCTAGGCATAGGAAAACAGCAGGGAACGAACAAGACCCCCTTTCTGTCTGTCACACATTAGAGCAGAGAAACCAAACAAGAAACTAGATGAATACAATGCAAGTATAGTAGAAGGCATCCAGGGAAGGCAACCCCAGAAAGCTGCTATTTAAGCAAAGACTTGGAGAGGGTAGGGAATGAGCCAACTGCAGGTATGGGAACCACCTACAAGGGGAAGGTTCCTGCAGCAGGGGCCTGCGAGTTTTGTTCAGGGAACAGCTAGACAGGAGACCAGTCTGGGAGGCAGAACACTCAGACCACTCTTTAACATGGAGAGAGCTGGCTTTTCCTGTTAGCTCACTTGGCTAATTCATCTTGCTAAGGAGGTCAAGGTCACAGATGTAGGATATCTTTGTTTTCAGACAAAAGTCATCAGGCAAGAACAGGAGAGAAAGTCACAAGAGAATGGATTAAGACTCACAAACCTGTCCTTACAGCTGGGCCGGAGCCTGATTTCACTGCTGACCCCGTGTCCGCGTTTACGCTACCCTTTCTATTGCTGAGCCTGAGTTTTCTCTTCTGCAAAATGGGGGATCCATTTAAAAATATGCATCCTATGAGTTTGAGCTAATGTAATGCATGAAGCACTTTGTAACCTGTTGATCATATTATATTGTAAAAGGAACTCAGTGCCTATGTCCCGCTCAGGTTGGATCTGTAAAGCCATTTTAATAGGCAAAGGTAATTTCTTCATTCTGCTTGCTAGGTTGCAAAGATGGCAAAGATTATTTTTACTTCTTTGTCATAGAGATCCCATTATTTGGGAAGGGGAAAGGTTTCAAAAGGCCCTTACTAGCCCTTCTTACCTTTGGTTAGATCTGTCAGGCCATTTCCAAAACTCAAGAGAATCCCACCATCCCCATCCTCTCTCCCACTGCACTTCTGCTTTTGTCTTCAGTCTCACTGGAGAGAGCTGCATGTCTGTGGCAATGGCCTCCATTACTAAATCGTTCTGTGTGACTTCAACTGGGCTCCTGAGGCTGCCAAACAGCAATTTTCATCCTTTGTTCAAGCCCTTGTTTACTTCCTGCGGTGGAAGCTCTAAACCTTCTCCACTCTCTCCAAGTCCCCAACCCCATACTCCCTCCCCTTGCTCTTAAGAGATGGCCCATCCACTCATCTGTGGTAAGGCCAGAACCAACAACAGGTTCTCCCCAGTGAAAAGGATGATTTCTTGGGACCAGCAGTTGGTGTAATGGCTATGTTGCTGGACTCCCATGTAGTTGACCACGGTTCGAGTCCCGGACCTGGTGGCTTAAACTCACACTGGGCATGTGTGTGTGCATGCCCAAGATCCCGAGAGAAGAATGGAAGAGAAGGGATTGTGGTGTGGCCATCCCCGCTGGGGGGGTGGGGGGTGGGGGTGTGATTTCTTGCTTTCTGTCTCTCTGTCTCTCTCTGTCTTTCTGGCGAGCGCACGTGCCCTATAGCAAAAAACTTTCCCCTAAAAAAAGGATGATTTCTGATTTCTTCTTGTGCTGGTTGCCATATCACACTTTCTGAAGAAATCACTAGAGTGACCCAGAAGGATTTATGAATAAGACAGTTGCTTGCTGTACTGGGTATGATAGCATAAACTGGGAAGTAACTGTTATGCTCAACAAAAGGGGATGGTTAAACTGTTACATGGTATAGCCATGAGATGGCAAGGAAGGCTTTATAAGCAGAATAATCCTAATTTTGCTAGAAGCCAAACAAAATTGACAACAACAAACACAAATGTGTGCACATGGGGGAAAAAGACTACAAGAAAGTATACAAAAAAAAATAGTGATTATCTTTAAGTGATGAGATTACGAATGATTTTTATTTACTCTTAGTACTTTACTACATTCTGAAACCTCTCTACTCTAAGCCTGCAATATTTTTATAAGTAATACAAAAAGCAAAAATATCAATGACAGCATTTCTTGGTAGAAAAGCTGCATATGATCTGGTTCCTCTTGCTCTCCCTTTAAATGCAGCCTTTCCTGTGTGTGAGTGGGGAGCAGGGGGGGGCAGGAGACTGGGTAACAGCTGCACAATAACTCTCGTTACATGTAAGGACTAGAAGCAAAGAAAACCATAACCAATTAAGATTACAGCAGGAACTGAGGCGTGCAGAGTGAAAATGCCTCAATGGGAACGTGTTATTACTAATTTTTTTCATCATGGGACAGGTGTTTAGGGGAATGTACTGCATTTTCTCCAGATAATTTATTTTTTAAAATTCTATATTATTAAATTTTTCTGCCTCTATTTTCCTGGGAACCTTTAACATGTGGAACTACTGAGTAATGGATGTTGCTTTCTTGGTCTTTTTAATCTGTTCAACTGAAGCCCCACTCTGTGCCAGCCAACCACTGGAAGAGAGACAAGGGTTGTCTGTCTGTGGTTCTCAGCAGGGGCTGGGGGGCACCCCTCACCAGGGGTTTTGGAAGTGTTTGGAACTAATGGTATTACTCATTGATTTGTTGTGAAGATTAATTTTAGAGAGAAGTCTCCAGTGCCCGGGATGTAGAAAATGTTTAACAGAATAGAGCTATTATTATTATCATTTAGGACGTCTCGGTCTGCAGTACCCACTGAGTAAAGCACACTGTGCTAGGTCCTCAGGGGTTACAATATGTGTGAGAGAAAGCCTTTCACCTGTGTTTTCATTCTGGAAAGAGAGAAAGCCTGGATGTAAATATTGAGAGCTGGTCAGATAAAAGAACATGGCTAACATCAGACACAGACACCAGAGACGGGCACTTCTTATGAAAGGAGGTGGGACAGGGATAGAATCCCACTACGTGTGCAGTGGGGTGGCGAAGCAAAGGCCAGGAGACAGATCAGGAAGTCACACTAATCACCAGGGCTCACTACATGCCAGGCACTCTCCTAGGACCTCATGGGGTGGTGATTTTGCTCCATGGGCCTCATACATGCAAGAGGCAAGGCCTGAGGTTAGAACTCTACCCTGGGGCCAGGTCATGGGCTGCTGACTGCCAGGCCAGAGCATGAGCATTTCCTTCGTGCGTGAAGAGTGGAAACAAGGGAGTGACTTGTAGGAACATGATCTGGGGCCCAATGCAGGATGGGGCAGTAGAAGTGAGGGCAGCAGCCTAGGCAGACCATACAGGGGGCCTGGGAATGTGTGCAGAACCCTGGCCTCCGGATGGACCAGACTCGGTGGCGGGGGGATGTCGTCACAACTGGTTGCCTTGTGAGGGGGTAGGTAACGGGCATTTTATAAGGACAAACGAAAAGTCTTGTCTCGTACCATTTCATGCGATCCTGATTGTTTCCTCACTTATGACCAACATGTTTGTTTTTTCTATTGATTATTCCTTACGGTTGTACAGATGCTCCTCAACTTATGATGGGGTTATGTCTTTTTTTTTTTTTTTTGGAGAGGTTTTCACTATAGGGCGCATGCGCTTGCCAGACAGAAGTAGAGACAGAGAGACAGAAAGTGAGAAATCACTCCCTAGGGGGGATGGTCACGCTGCAATCCCTTCTCCTCCATTCTCTTCTCAGGATCTTGGGCATGCATGCACACATACCTGGCATGAGTTTAAGCCACCGGGTCCAGGACTCGAACTACAGTTGACTACATAGGAGTCCAGTGACATAGCCATTAGGCCAACTCCTGGTCCAGCAAAAAGGTTTTTTTTTTTTTTTTTTTTTTTTTTAAGAGAGGATTTTCCTACAGGGTGCATGCGCTCTCCAGAAAGACAGAGACAGATAGAAAGTGAGAAATCACCCCCCAGGGGAGATGGCCACACTGCAATCCCTTCTCCTCCATTCTCCTCTCAGGATCTTGGGCACATGCACATGCGCCTGGCATGAGTTTAAGCCACTGGGTCCGGGACTCAAATCACGGTCGACTAAATGGGAGTCCAGCAACATAGCCATTACACTAACTGCTGGTCCTCAGGAAAAGAGTTTTAAGCAAATACAGTAATGCAGTATTTTCAGGGGGAAATGGTTAATCCACTAAAAGAACAAACTGTCTCTAATCATTCCAACATCCATCTACATTCCAAGAAGCAAAATGCTATTTACAAGGCACAAAGTACATCTTTTTTTGTTTTTTTTTTTAGAGTAGACCAAGCATACCTCTTCTAGGGAAGATTTGGTTAGCTGTGATTCTGATGGATTCTATAGGATGCAGTGTAACGACACTATTTCATTGGGCATAGTGATACCTTAAGACAATAACCTGAATCGGTCCTGCAGTCCATGGAGAGTCACTTAAGCTTCCCCCACAGAAAACTACAAAGCAAATGCTGGAAGGGTTATGGTTGTACAGATGCTTCTCAAGATGGGGCTATGTCCTAATAAATCCACTATAAGTTGAAAATATTGTTAAGTCAAAATACAGGAAACTTGAAGCAATAGTTACTAGACAATAGCCAGAGGTGACCAACCTTCTTTATTTTAAAGTGTATTTATTTATTTTGCCTGAGAAATAAAGACATAGAGAGAGAGAGACGGCATCCCTGACAGAGTCCTGACACGCAACCCACCCAAGGCCTTTAGCTCGCTCTGGATCACAGGCATCTGCATGCCTGGGGCACTTACGGAGGTCTCTGGACTTGAACCCATGTGGGATTGCCTTACAAAGTGTAGCATTTTACTGCTTTGCTACTGTCTAGCCCATGAAGTGTTAATAGGCTACCTGTAGATGGCAAGTTTCCTGTCCCAGAAGTGACCAAACATAAACTCACACCACCCAGCATGGATAGCAGCAGGTTTCCACTGCAGCTTCCTCCAGGACTTAGTACCAAAGAAAGACTTATCAGACCTTTTTTTCTTTCTGGATTCTTCTATAAAAATGTGTCTGGAGCATAGACTAGACACCAAATCTTGTGGTTACCTGGACCTGTGATTTGGTGCAAGTCACTTCTCAATGGTCAAATGAGGTTTGGGGCACAAAGACTCACCAACACCTCCTCACCCCTTAAACATTCTATGTTTACAGACAGTGGCTCAGAAAGAGGAAATAATTCCAAGTCTGATGCAGTCAAGAGTCCTGGAATGAAGAGGTGGCATACAGAGCTGGAATCATATCTGGTGATTTTTGTAGGACTCCACATGCCCCGGGGCTCAAAACTCAGTTCCCACTCTGTCCCCTAGTGTCTGAAATGTCAGTCTCATAGTCATTCCCTGGTGATTTGAATCTTCCCCACTGGCTCAGGGGTTCCCCATCAAGTGCTAATTTGGTATTTAGGCACCAACAGTGTGAGGAGAGAGAATAGCTAAAATCCAAGGAGCAGAAGGCAGAAGACACAGGGAAGTGATACCCCCTACAGGGGGGAGGGCAGCAAAAAAAAGAAGGCAGAGGTCCCCACTTCATCGTCCACATGACCCTGCTCAAACTCAGGCCACCTGCCCTCAGCACCACCTTGAGGGGTCCGGACCCCCACCCTGTGCATCAGTGACTTTGCTTCTGGATGGGTGGCTGTGCTGCTCTGTGCCAACCTGCCAAGAGCTTAAAGGTATTCACTCTGTGCCTTTCCCTGGTCCCAGACCTGAAAAGAGAGAAAACAAGAGGGGGACTGTGGGGGCGACAGCTTGGAGAAGAGGGGTGGCAGAGCGTGGCAGAGTCATTTTGGAACCAGCTCCAACAGAATAAATCAAGCTGCTCTTCTGACCCCCCTCATCCCCACTGGCCCTGCAACCCTTTCCAATCAGGGAGTGTAAAATTACCATATTTACAGCATCTGCAGCCAAGCCAAGCACTAAACAAAATGAATAGCCATGACGCACGAGCCTGAGCAAAAGTATGCAGCAGGGCTGGGCTCGGCTTGGTGTTAGGGCCAGCCAGGCACAGTGGGAGGGTGAGGATAGTCCCAGGCAGGGGTCCTGGTGGACAGGATTCACCTAGCACACAGCAGATGGGGAGGGAAGGGGGCAAGGAAGCCTTGGGATATCAGTTTTCTAGAAAGAGAGAGAAAGAGCGCATGGTGGTGAGAACACGATTCTGGCTTTAGAAAGCTTCTTTCTTTCCTCCTGCTTCTCCCCTTAAACTCTCCAGAAAGAACCACTGAGGCAAGATAAGATCCCTTTGATGGAGTTCCCTGTGTATACAGGGGGTCTGGGATCTCCAGCGGGATTTTGCTTTGAAATCATCCAGTGGGACATATCTTGATGCTCTGGTCAACTCATACAGACTGTGACTCCATTCATAAAAAGGGCCTGAAGGTCTGAATGATTTAGTTCTGGAGACCTGAATGACGAGGAGTGTGTTCTGTGTCAAAATGTCCCAACCCTTTGTCCCAGCCTGGCCTGGGAAGAAAAATACCCAGAAAGAAGGTGGGTATCATTACCTGCCCACTCTCTTTCGGAGCTAGGAAAGACCTAAATATGATAGAGAAAGAAGGAGACAAAGCCAAAGAAGCCAGTGTGCTTTGTCTTCCTGAGCAGTTCCATATGGATTCTTTTCAGAGGAATAAACAGGACTCCTGCTCCCCAAAACTCCTCCCTTCAACTAGAGCATTCTGCTTGATGTATTTTGTGTGCTGGGCTTCTCTAAGTTTTTATTTTATGCTCACAAAATGTTTAGTGTCTAAAATAAGTGTAGAAACCACCAGGCTGTATTAGTACACAGAATGGAAGTGGAAGTTGTCTAAGGTTGGCTAGAAGGAAGACAGAATGAAGTGTCTCTAGAACAAGATTGGATGTTGCAGGGGATGCTGAGAAAGAAGGCCCTGTTCTCATAAGGTTCACATTCCCAGTTGGGCAACCAGGTGGGAGGTCAAGACCAGTCCCCAGAAGAAAACATCTCCCTCAAAGAGAATTTAAACCAGAAGCTACTTGCAACAATTCTGTTAGAACCTGGGCCATTTGATAAACACCTATCTATAGAGCCCATGAGAATTATTCTCAGTAGGAGGTGATGACAGAGAGGAAGAATATGCTGGGCATTTGAGTTGTAGCTGCATAAAACATGTTTCCAAGCTGAGGACATGCTCCAACAGGCAGACTATTCAGCACATAACTAAATCTGGAACCCTCTCCTTCCACCTTAGGGATAATAGAATGAGAAAGTCCTGATAAACTATACAGATATGTTTCTGCTCTTCTCAGTGGCCCAAGATTGCCAAGAGCTTTTCATTGACATCCGCATGGTAAGAATTGGGTAGAATTAGTCACCCAAGATGGCAGCTCCCATTCCCACTAATTTTTGCTGCATCCCAGGTGGGGTCCATACTTTTCTGTAGTAACTAGCAATCTTCTCTTTTCCTCCCACCACTTCTCAGATCGCATCTTCTGTCTTTTCTCTGATTTTTCCCTATTCTCCCCCATCGACTGATGTTTCCTCCAGGTTTGGGCTTCTGTTTTCTTTGCTAACTCTGTCTGCTCTCCTTGAGTGGTCTTACCCTCTGCTGGTTTCATCTGTTACCCTAAATCTATGACCTCTGTCCCAGCTATCTTCCTGAATTGTCCACATATATTTCCAAGTGTCTTCTGGACATCTCTGGTTAGACAGTCTACAGTCATCTCAAAGCCAACATGTCCAAAAGTGATCTCATTATCTATGCTCCCCTATTTCCCATAACAAGCTGTTCCTCTCCTATCTTTTCTCTCCCAGTCAATGATATCAGTCACGCTGGCATCCAAATGGAAACTTAACAGTTACCTCTGACTCCACCATACCCCTCACCTAAGTCAGTCAATGTTAACTTTGACAAGCTCTTTCTGATTGATAATCTCTTTCCTTTCTATTTACGCTACCATTGCCCCGGAGTAAGCTCTTAGCACCTCTTTGCTACTACAAATCCCTCCTATTTGGTCTTCCAGCCTTGGATCTCCTTCCACTATACAAACTGAAGACAGCTGTCTAAACACAGACCTTATCATTCATTCAGTAAATATTTGCCAAAGGCCTACTATGCACCAGATGGTGTGTCTAGAATAGGGAATACAATGGTGAACATGACCAGTAGGGCCCTGTTCTCATAAGGTTCACATTCCCAGTTGGACAACCAGGTGGGAAACAAGCAAAAACCAGACAGAAATAAAATCCTTTCAAGTCAAAAGGTAGGAAATAATTGGGCAGCGGGGCATGGTGGGGGTGGTATCTGTGCCGCCACTTGTAAAAAGACCTTCAGAGGCTCCTTCTTACCTACAGGACGAAGCTGAAACTCAGATCAGGCTATGTTTTGGATAATGTTTTCTCCTCTAGAAGTGATGTTTTAAAATTTGGTCCCCAATGTAATAGTATTAGGAGGTGAGACCTTTAAGACATGAGGCTTAGTGGGTGGTATTTGGATTATGGGGACATGGTCCTCAAGAATGGATTAGTGATGCTTTACAAGAGGAAGTCAACTCTCACTTTTATAGGAAAGGGTCAGTTCCCATGAGAGCAGGTTGTTGTAAAAGTTCCCCCCAGCACTCTTTTTGCACTCTTTTTGACCATCCATTTCTGTCGGCCATCTTGTGATGGAGGACCAGAGGCCGATGATGGCTGGATGCTCTTGACTTTCCAGCTACTAGAATCACAAACAAAATAAACCTCTATTCTTTATAAATCACCCAGTCTTGAATATTTCCATTTAGCAACATAATAACAGAATAAGACAACTTGGTAAGCAAAACACTTACCCATGTGGCTCAATTTCTTTTTCAGCCCCTACTACCACTTTTACCTCCATCACACCAACCCTCTACTCTATGATTCATGTCTTCATACTCCTCTCTGGATCCAAAGCTCCTTATTCCTGGCAAATATAAGTATATAAATATTTGGGAAATCATATGTAGACAAATGAATGACAGACAAGTGTCCCTTTATAGGTATGCCTCCTTTTCTCATGTCTATTCTTTGATGAAGCTTTTTTACAATGATTTCTTTCCCCTGAGTTTCCATAGTATTTTTCACACTGTTTCTGCCCTAGGTACTTATAATACTGTCTTTCCTGCTAGACTACTAAGGCATAAAGGGCAAGGATGGTCATGATCCATCTGAAAAAAATGCCTGGCACATAGCAGATGGTTGAAACATGCCAGTTAAGTTGAATGTGAAGAGCATGGAGCAAAAGGAAGTGATTGTTATTTTTTTTTAGACTGTTTCCTGACAACTCCAATGGCCATAATATTTGGGTGGAAAAAGTGGCATGAGGACATCCATTGCCAAGTGGATAGCCAGCGGTACACACCTCCTCTCACTCAAGGAACAGCCTCAAGAAGCCCAATTTTGTTTCTGTGCCTTTGCCTTTGAAAACAGTCTTACACAAGGCCAACTCCGTGGCACATTGCTGATGTGTTGCTCAAGAGAAGCCCAATGCCGGGAACCAGCAGTTAGCGTAATGGCTATGTTGCTGGATTCCCACGTAGTCGACCGCGGTTCGCGTCCCAGACCCGGTGGCTTAGAACTCACGCAGGGCGCGCATGTGTGTGTGCCCAAGATCCCAAGAGGAGAATGGAGGAGAAGGGATTGGGGCATGACCATCCCCCTGGGGGGTGATTTCTTGCTTTCTGTCTCTATGTCTCTCTCTGTCTGGTGAGCGCACGCGCCCTATAGCGAAAACCTCTCAAAAGAAAAAAAAAAAAAAGAGGAGCAGAGAGCAGAGGGGGTGGGGGGTGATTTCTTGCTTTCTGTCTCTATGTCTCTCTCTGTCTGGTGAGCGCACGCGCCCTATAGCGAAAACCTCTCAAAAGAAAAAAAAAAAAAAGAGAGAGAGGGAGAAGCAGGATGCCACGTGGCAACCATGATTTGAATCCCTGATCCAGTCAGCCTGAGGAGTCACTCCATGCTGGGCACATGTGTGAGTGTCCAGAATCCCACAAGCTGAAGGACTGAAGGAAAAGGATCATGGTGTAACCAGAACCTGTAGGAGTGCTCATGTCTCTCTCTCTGTCTCATGTGTGTGCGCACATACACTCTATCAAAATAAAGGGGAAAATATGTTTTAAAAGTCTTGGACAATCAAAGCAGAGAACAATGAACCAGATAGGAGCTCATGGAATTTGGTGTGCAAAGATCTGTCCACCATTGAACAACAACTCATCTGGGTAAGGAGTTGGTTCTAGAGCTCAGCTTATCCCTTCACATGAGCTGTGAAGAACCAATTCCATTTTCATCTGGCAACAGGGTATTTCTTTCTTTCCAAGGACCTTAGATGAAACCTAATTTCTCTGCTATTCCTTTTTCCCTTTCTGAACTCCCCTAATCACTGCTCCCTAAGACCACAATAATTGAACACGGGATCTGTTGGTCTTTGGCAAATGCATTCAGAATCTCTGCCTCCTTTGGTAGGATGAGGGCAAGGTAGACAGGTAATCAACTATAAAAAGTTTAAAATATTCTTTTTTAAAAATCTAGTTAAAAGTAAGAATAAAAAGAAGTAGATTTTGTAAATGTTTTAGGCTCAGCGCCTGTACTCAGGAAAGTACTGGGTATATGCCAATCTGCCTGGCTTTCTCAAATCATTGTTGACGCTTTTGAACTTCACATGGTTACCTAGCACTCCTTTCTTTTTCAGTCTCCCCAGAAAGCACCCAACCTTTGACCTGAGCTTTTCATTAGTTCTACCTCCTTAGAAGCCATTTCAGATCTTTCTTGACAGCCTTATTTTATTCACTCTGGTTCAGTGTCACCAACTCAAGTATTTTCAACAAGCCTCCAAAGGAAATATGATCTACTTGCTGCGTCAGATCATTTGGAAATAGATACGATTGGTTTGGAGTCACTCCATGCGGGGCTGTAAAATTGCTCTCTCTCCTTCTAAGTGGGTTGGGTTAAACCCAAACTGAGGCAAGAGGTTTCCAAGGAATACAGAGCAGAGGACTGTAGTAAGTGGTGGTGATTCAGTCAGTGGTCCTCTTGCCTCTGAGTCAGTATTAACCTTCTACTGGTAGCAAGTCTGTGTAGGTGGTGGTCACAGTCAAACAAAACAGTGAGTTCTTCATCATGGGGGTTCGTGAAACTTTTTATGAGAGTAGCAGGGGTACAGGCTTGGTGTGAATCTCTTCATTTAAGCCAACTTCTGGTCTAAATTTTTGTGTTTCCAAGATAAATGAAGGTTAGTTAGATTGATTTTGAGATTTGTGTACCTTCTGCACAGTTGGCAGGGTGTCTACACTTTGCCACCAAAACTCCACCACTGAAATTCTGATATACATTGTCCCAAGATGTTTTTGAAATTACAAATGGAATTAATTATTCTTTGACTTGGTTTTGCACGGTGTCTTTGTGTTCTAAGTACCTGAGAGGCTGTCTGGTATAATGAAAAGAGTCCAGGTTGAGAATCAGAAGTCCCAGCTGTATCATTCATTAACTTAGGCAAGTCAATTCAATGTGCCTCAATTACCTTATCTACAAAAAAGGAATTGCACCAATGCTTTAAAAACCATAAAGCATCATAGAAATACAGGGAGGGGTTGACCTCAGTAGTGGCTGTGTGGTTGAAAATGAAGTGATTCTCTAGGTTCTATTGAAACTGAAAGCCAAAACAATAGGACAGGGAGATTAACATGGGTGGTCAGGTAAGCAGGACATGGGCTGCCTTGTTAAAAGGCCTAGTTCAAGTTCAAGAAAAATCCTTTAATAACATTAATTAGGATTTTAACATAATCTTTTACTTATTATAGATAAATCTTAGAATTAAGCCACTCAACCTTTTACCCAATGGAAGATTTTTTTTTTTCTCCATTATTCTACCAGGAACATAATGGTAATTCCTTATATGCAAGAATATACCTTTATAAAGTGGCTTTTAAGTCCTAGGCTTCTAGCTTCTAGGAAGTAGTAATAAAAGTCTTTGACTTCAAAGAATTCAATCCACTGGGAAGATGTGCTTATGAATGGACATTTATAAAGAAAAACCAGAAGGTGAGCAGTAGAAAAGTGACAAGCTCTCTAGGGTAGGGGTTGATAATTACAGCCTTAAGGTCAAATCCAGTCCACTGTCTGTTTATGTAAAAGAATTTGGGTTAGAAAGTAGCCATGGTATGGGGCCAGCAGGTGGCAAGGCAGTTAAAGGTGTTGTACTCCTACATGGCCAACCTCAGTTCAAATCCTGGACCTGACAGCTTATTTTCTTACTTTTTTTCTTCCTCTGTGTGTCTCTCTCTGGTGAGTGCACAAGCCCTATAGCAAATTAAATAATAATAATAATAATAAAGTTAAATAAATCATTCATTTTTTTAAAAAAAAGAATGTAGCCATGGTCATTTGTTTACATATTGTATATGGCTACTTCTGCACCACAATAGCAGAAATGAGTAGTTGTGACAGAGATGGTATGGCCTGAGAAGTGCAAAATACTATCTAAGCTTTTACAGAATTATCTGCTGACCTCTGGTCTAAGGGAATCAGGTCTTCAAAAGTTTTAACCTGAGTTAACATACAGAACAGAATTTAATGGCATTTCAGTTGTCTAGAAGAGTAAATACAAGGGAATGGAGTTGTTGAAGGGCGTTTCATGTTTAAGAGGGAATGGAAGTCTCATTGGTACAAGACAGGGAACCATGAGAAATGAAACTAAAGGGATGGGCTGAGAAGGACTCTTTCAGCAAATGCTAACATTTGAAGTCCATCTTACAGATCTTTGGTCTCCAAGTGGGATGCATGCCCCAGAATTACACAGGATGATCCACTAAAATTAGAGTGGAAATGATGAACACTTTAACTCATTTTTTGTCTAAGAAATAAAAAATCTGGCTTTATAATATTTAATGTACACATTGACAATGGGGTCCTCACTTTGTCCACAGGGTCCTGTGTCATGGAAGGTTCATGAGATATCCTGTTGCAAGACAGGCAAGATTGTACAATGTGGAGTGGGCAGTAATGGTGTCCTCAGCCCATACTCCCCTGGGGCTTTCAATGAAATATGAGTCACTACAACATATTCCTGGTTCATTGTTTAATGGATATTATCTAATTTAACCTAACATACACAAAATAGAGGAATGGATTAAAAATATTATGACATGGGGCTGGCACAGGAGTTAAACATGACATTCTGTGAAACTGACCCCCATGGGAAGGGTCTGGATTCATACTGAAAGCCTCCCCTGACCAGGTTAGACCATATTTGCCCACGATTTGAGGCTGGTTGAACCTAGGGGTGGATCTTAGTATCAAGACCCAGTTAGGGGTGCTATCTCTCTGTATCTTTCTCTGTCTCTCTTGTTTATGGGAGAAATAAATAAATAACCATAAAGTCCTGAATGAACAAAAAATAAATCAAAGATAATATTAGGCTGGCATGTGGCATGGTAGTTAAGGGCCCTGGACTTCTATGTGGCTGACTGCAGTTTGAGTCCTGGATCTGGCAGCTTGCTTTCTTGCTTTCTCTCTCTCTCTCTCGCTCGCTCGCTCTCTCGCTCTCTCGGTCCCTCTCTGGCCAATTAAAATAAGTAAATAAAGTTAAAGAAAATCATTCTTGGGCTGAGAGATGGCGTGGTCGTTAGGGGCGCTGGACTGCCTCATGGCTGATGGACCTGGCAACTTGCTTTCTCACTCTCTCACTCTTTCTCTCTGTCCCTCTCTGGTCAAATTTAAAAAGTAAAATAAAATAAAGTAAATAAATAAATAAAATATAATTAAATAATTCTTTTTAAAAAAGGATAATATTGGTAGCACAAGTGTGTGCAAGTAATAAAAATAGTTGCATTGGCACTTAGAAAAAGCTCTCTTTAAATGACAAGCTGAAAACAATGACCAAGTATTCAAGTTTGACAAGAGGGACCAGCAGATGGTATAATAGTTACATTGCTGGACTCACACAAGGACGACTGCAGTTCAAGTCCTGGACCTGGTGGCTTGAAACTCATGCTGGGCACATGTGTGTGGCCATCCCTCCCTGACCCCTGGGGGGCATGAATCTTCACTTTCTGTCTCTCCGACAAGTGTAGCAAACATTTCTCCTTATAGCAAACATTTCTCAAAAAAAAAAAAAAAATCAAAACAAAAAACCCAAACAGATGTGACAAGAAATCAAAAAATTAGAAATCTTGGGGCCAGTGGGTGGCATGGTAGCTAGGCACTGGACTCCCACATGGCCAACTGCGGTTCGAGTCTTAGACCTGGAGGCTTGCTTTCTCACTTTCCCTTTCTTTTTTTCTCTGTCTCTCTCTGGTCAAATTAAAAAATGATAATAATAACAAACAAAATTCAATAAGTAAGTAATTCCTAAAAAAATTAGAAATTTTTGAGGCATTAATTAGACATAGTTCTTACATAGGATTTGCACAAGATTTATATTCAATATTATTTATAAGAAACCTGATCTAACATGTCTATTATGCTTTGAGATATTAGCTAAAGATATTACAAAGTCACTGCAATTAGCAAGATATTAAATGCTATTGTTTATTTAATTTTTATTTCAGCCTTTTAAATGTTTAATTTTGGGACTGGCAGGTGGCGTGGTGGTTAGGCACTGGATTCCCACATGACCAACTACTGTTCAAGTCCCAGACTTGGTGGCTTACTTTCTCATTTTCCATCTCTCTCTCTCTTGCTCTCTCTGTCTCTCTCTGGTCAAATGAAAAAATAATAAATAGAATTAAATAAATGATTTAAAATGTTTAATTTTGTATGTTTTTATAATACACATAATCTATTAGTGATGTCATATAGGTGTATTATATATTATATATATCAGAAATACACACACACACACACACACACATATATATATATTATATATATGATGAATACACATAACTTTTCACTAATGGGGTGTTCAACCAAAAAGTTTTGAGACCATATTTCCATAGATAATAGAGAACCAATGGGGATCTCAGTAAAGAAGGAGATGAGATTAGTTTGCTTTTGAGAAAGATCCTGCATGCTGCCATGTAAATGATAGAAGAGGGAAAGACTTGTTACAGAATGGCCATTTGCAGCCATTTGTAAGTGCCTGGAGATCTTGAAACAAAAGAGGTAAATACTAACAGCTGTTATTACAAATTCTGCTCTGCCAGCTCTCTCTTCTTTCAGAATTGAATGGCTTCAGGTCCAGGCAAGGCCTCAAAGGAGCACGATGACAATATAGCTTTGCAATGAGCATTTAGTTGGGTGACATAAAAGCACAGGGCAAATTTCAGGGATGAGAAAACATACCCTAGGAATACTGCATGCCATCTAGACTCAACTTTCCCCTCTGACCTACATAGGTTTCCAAGGCAAAGGAGTCTTCAATCACCAGGGATGTAGCCACTGTTTCACCAAAGAGGCCATTCCCTCTTCTGACAGGCATGATTAATTGATTCTGATGGGCAGACACATTCTATGAAGACTGCATTTCTCTTTGGAAAGGGGCCGGTAGGCCATTAACCAATTACAGCTAGTTCTCCTTAGTCATCTATTCCTTGCCACAAAGAACCCAGTTGCCAGATTTGAAGAACTTAAACTATATCCTGTCAAGTCTTGAAGAAAAGAGGAGCCTAAACTGAATCGAGCAGTGTAAGGGTTTGTAGAATTCCCCTGGGGACAGAGCCTGGGCAGTCCCAGAGAAGGCACCATTACTGGTCTTGAGACTAAACCAAGAAACCTGAAAATATCAAGGCGAGTTTTCTTCTTTGTGCTCCATGAAGGAGGGCATGCCCTCTCTCTTTCTGCCACCTTGAAGAACTTGGAGTGGAAGAAAACAACAAAACACACAAATGACAGCAATAAATTTTTATGGCTAAAGATGAAGATAGGAGGAAAAAAAAGAAGGACACACACTCTGCATGGTCTTTTTGGTTTTGTTTTTGTTTTTCTCCCTCTCTCTTTATTTATTTAATTTATTTATTTCTTCAAAGAGACAGAGAAAGAAGACAGCACTCTTAATAAGGACTTGACGTTGTGATCTACCCCTAGCCTCAGCCAGCCCTGGATCACACACATGCCCAGAACACTCAGGGAGATCTCTGGATGTGAACTCAGAACCTTCCCATGTGGATCAGCCTTGCAGAGCAACATATTTTACTGCTACATACATATTCAGCCCCTTTACCTGGCTTTTACAACTCCACACCATCTGGCTTTACTTTGCAACCAAATCTTATTTCCCACATGGATTCTTCATTCCAATAATGTCTGTTTCCTTCTCTCAAACATATCATCCAATTCCATTCTTTGCTCTTGTTTGAAACTCTACTTGCTTCGAAGACCTCACAAGCCTTCATCTCTTCACAAAACATACCTCACTATTCCTAAATTCAACCTATCTTTCTTCTTTTGGTTAGCCAGACATTCACATGCATTAGAGCCTCCCTGTGTTTTTCTCTAATTATTTTGGATCTTCTCAGCTGAGTTTCTTGGGAGGATAAGACATTATGCATTTACATGGTACCTAGAACCATACTAAACCCAACTTTACAAATTATTGTTTGACTGCCATGGTTTGAATTTCCCCTCCTAAATGTATGCTGAAATTTAATTGCCAGACCAGCTGTGGTATGGTGTTTAATTCAGTTGGATCTCACATGACCATCTGTGCAGTTTGAATCCTAAACTTAGTGGCTTGAGAAACATGCTGGTGTGTGTATGCACATGCCCAGAATCCCAAAAGGAGAAATGGAAGAGAAGGGATTGCAATGTGGTCATTCAGCATAGAGGTGTTTTCTTTCTCTCTGGTGAGTACATGTGCTCTCTAGCAAATTATACAAAAAGAAATTTAATTGCAATTATAACAATATTAAGAAATGGAGCCTTTAAGAGGTTATTAGATCATGAGGGCTCTGCCCTCATAAATGAATTAATGTATTCATGGATCAATAGATTAATGAATTGATGAATTGATGGGTTATAACAGGAATGAGTTCATTACTGTGAGAGTGGTTTTTTTAATAAATGTGGCTCTCTCTTGCTCTCTGTCTTCATGCTTGCTTTCCATTCTTCTACTATGGGATAACCCTTGTCAGATGTCAGTGCCATGCTCTTGGACTTCCCAGCCTCCAGAAGGTAAGCCGAATAAACTTCTATTGTTTATCAATGATTCAGTCTGTGGTACTTCATTAGAGCAGCAGAAGATAGACTTGACCATCCAACTAACTATATAACTAATGTTATATAGAGAAACAGAGGATCAAGTTGGAGAATAAATAACTCTCACTATATGAAGAGCAAGCTCTTGGGCAGATGTCAGGTAAATCAAACCGAATAAAGGGCAGCAGAAGAATGACTTTCATGATTTGTAAGAGAATTTACCTCAATTTCAAGGATTCCTGGCTTTCTAAGAGTTTGGATGACCCTTACAATGTTGTAGTGTGGTCTGCAGTGGACCTCTAGGCTCTTGAGTCTTAAACTGTATGCAGGGAACTCAAATTTTGCCTATGTTTTCCCTGATCAGATCATTTGGATTTTCTAGATACTGTATTAAGAAGGGGAGGTGGTGGTGCAGCAGTAAAATGCAACATTCTGGGAGGCTGGCCCATATGTGAGGCTGAACCTGGGAGTTTCTAGGTTCGTGTCCAGAGACTTCTCAATATTCTCAGCATGTCTGTGTCTATGATCCAGGGCTGGCTGAAGCTGGGGGTGGATTGTGGTATCAAGACCCTGTTGAGAGTATTGTTTGTCTGTCTCTCTGCCCCTTTCTCTCATGGAAAATAGATAGATAGATAGATAGATAGATAGATAGATAGATAGATAGATAGGAAAAAAGATAGATAGGCAAAAAAAAAGTAGGAGCAGGGTTCATGTCCTGGAAGCATTTGGAAGGGGCTAAGCATGGGCAGATCTGTCCAGTGGATTTTCTCCATCCATGTTGCTGCAGTACGACTGCTGGGAATGGGGGCCAGCACAGACATGCTCTTATGAAGACACATCCTGCTGGGATTAGAGGGCCTAAACGAAACACAGACACAAGACAACCCTAACACTCTTCCTTACTGCATTGGTAATGAACAGCAAACAGAGGAAGCTTAGCCAACAGCAGCCTGAAGGATGTGGGACCCCATTGGAGGCCACAGTTTAGCATCCTTTCACCCAGATGAGGAAAGAAAGTCCCTCTTTTCTCACCCCTTCTCCCAAATTAAAACAATGAAAATCAGTTCTCATTATCCCAATAATTAAGTCCCATTCAGCTAGCTGACAGCAGCCAAAGAATGATTTTTCTGTGCTGCACTGTGTGGCTGCCCTCCACGGCCCCATTCATGGGCCACTGTGTGCATTTAATCACCCTTAGCTGGGCCGAGCTAATGAAATGCTGGGGCCTTGCCCTGCCCTGACCCTGCTGCTATTTCTATCTGAGCTCAGCACGTCCTTTGCTTGACAGTTGCAACCGAACAAGCAGATTTTTCTCTCCCATCTATGGAGTGTAAAGAGCCTATTTTGGCAGCTTGTGGGGCCGAGGACCCTGCTGGAAAGCCAGAGAATGCCCCTGGAGGTTAACGTGCAAAGCTGTTTTCCAGACCAAGAGGCGGGTGGAGGAGGCGGTGGAGTGCTGGCGACTTGGAGGCGAGGAGGGCTGTGCCCCGATGGAGAAAGGGCTGGGGGGTGGGAGACTCTTCTGGGGCAGGATGGGAAGATGAGCCTGGAAGAAGTAAGAGGCTATGTTGGGGGTGAGCAGATATATCCTGACATAAACCTGGACAAAAGCTCTTTGTCAGTTATCAAAAATCTCCTTCACTGGGGTCAGAGTGAGAAAACCCATTCTGCTGGGTTTCCAGTTCACATGGCATGGTGAAAGGGGGAGACCCCTGTGGAGACGGACTGCTCTCTTGAAATTCTTAGCTGTTGTTTTAATGCTTCCCCAAGACTCAGAAGTTAGGGAATAAAATGTCAAAATTATAAGCATTTAATCACATTGAAATTTAGGGAGTTACACTTAGCAAATGGAAAAAACAAAAAAGTCTTTCTTTGAAAAAAAGTTGGGGAGAAGAGACCAAAACAATGTACTGAATGTGATAGTATGGTGGTTTTATATAGAAAGGACATATCTTAGGAAGGATTTAAATCAGGGGTGACAAACTCAAGTGCCCCAGGGGCCAGAGAGGTCAGAGGTCACCAAAATGAGTGAAGGAGACAGGTGGGAACTGCGGCCCATTAGAAACACCACCCAGCCCCATCTAAAGTAGGCAGTTGCCGCTCAACTCCAGCCCCTTTTTGCCATAATGGTAGGCATGAATTATAAGATTTTGCATTTTCTTTTCTTTTTTTTTTCTTTTTAAAGAGAAACCAGAAATCTCTATTCTCATACAAAATCTCTCTCATTTATTAATGTTGGAAACTAATTCATACACACATACACACACACACGGTACTAACACACACACACACACACACACACACACACACACAAACCAGGGTACTAACAAAACAAAATACTCTGGCAACTGCTAGCTCACCCAAAGACCTGCAGGGCCTGGGGCAAGAGTACAAACGGAGGCCCACATATCAGATGTCTTAATACGGAAAAGGTGTAAATCAAGTTCTCTAACTACTACACAAAATATGTTCCGTCTGCCTACAATGAAAAAAAAAAAAAACTTCATAATGCCCTGAACGCCAGGTGTGAATTCAGCTCCCTGGGACACCTTGGAGCTGCTCACAGAGTGGGGGTGTAAGGGAGAGCTGAGCCCCGGCCGCTGGCCCTTCTCTTCCTTCCCACTCTCGGCTCTGTCCTGCATTCTCGGATGTCTTGCACATACATATGAACACCTCAGCCAACAAGACAAGCTCTGTCTTTCCCCTCATGCCTCAAACAGCTGCCCCTTAGCTGCCCCTCTGGCTTAGTGTTGTACACATCACAGGTATAGACTGTCCTTGAGAGGACAGATTCAAATGGACTTGGTGACATTTTATTTTAAAATTTATTTCTTACATGAGAGAGACAGAGAGAAAGAGAGACAGAGACAGGCACTCCTAACAGGAGCCTCATGCCATGATCCATCCTCCATCTCAACCAGCCAAGATCATGGGCACGCATGTGAGCACATCCAGATACTCAGGGGTGTCCCAGGATATGAATCCAGAGCCTTTCCCATGTGAGTCCAGTTGCATTACCACTGTGCCACTACTTAACCCCTACTCAGTGACATCTGATAGGACTCTGGAATCGTGGGACCCAGAGTGTGGCCAAGAAGGAGGAGCAGGTGGCACAGTGTTTAAGGCACTGGACTTCCACATGACTGACTGCGATTTGAGTCTCAGACCCAGTAGCTTCAAACTCATGCTGGGTGTTTGTGCGTGCGTGCCCAAAATCCTGAGAGGAGAATGGAGGAGAAGGGATTGTGACATGGCCATCCCCCTTGTGGTGTGATTTCTCACTTTCTCTCACTCCTCTGTCTCTCTGGGGAGCACATGTACCTTATAGTTAAAAAAAAAAAAACTCTTTCAAAAAACAGAAAAAGGAGAAGTATAGACCATCTCATTGACCCACTGGAGTGGAGAGGGTCTGAGTAAAGCTCTTTAAAAAGTAAGGCCCAGGGCAGGTGCTCCTCTTAGCAAGATCTAAGCATGTTACTGGCTCCAATGTGAGATCTCTGACTTAAATCATCAAATGCATATTTATAAGGGGAAGTGAAAGCGCCTTGATCCTTGACCTGGTTTTATGAATTACTAGCTATGTGACCTTGGGTAAGTCATAATTTTTTAATGAATCAGTTTCTACATGAATAAAAGATACAAAATACCTCTTTTAACCAATCTGCTTCAGAATTAACATGAAATTATGCATTTGAAAATAATTAAATAGAGAAAGAAAAAGGATGAGCAAGAAAACAATTGCCACAGGCACCACTTTGTCAGAGAGTGCATATACATGAAGCTCTTACTCTAAATATTTCTATTAAAAGCCTTTTTCATCCCACAACCTGGGCTAAGTCTAGAGGTAAATGATAGTACTCTTCGTTGAGGTTTTTACCTCTTTATCAGCAATACCTTAGGATCCCATACTGATCTTAAAAAGGATATTGCAAAGGTAAAGTAAACAAAACAAAAACAAAAAATCTGTACATTACAGTGATTTGTGACTTCCTTCCAAGAGCTGTCTCGTTAATCAACATTAAGGCAGGCTCTCTCTTTAGGAACGCATGTACTGTTATTGTAATAGTTATTCCTGAAATGTTGGATCTTGAATATCTATTAAATTATCTGGCCAAGGAACACTAAGTGCATTCACTGGAGGGAGACAGACAGACAGAGAGAGAGAGAGGGCGAAGGAGACAGCACTCCCAATGGGGTGTGGTCACTCCACAATCGCTTTTCCTCTATTTTTCCATCTCATTGGGATTTTGGTCACACACACACACACACACACACACACACGCACATGCCCCTTGTGTTTTTCAAACCACCGAGGTCAGGACTCGAATTGTGTAGTCAGTCATCTGAGCTCCAGCTCCCTTAACCATCAGGCCATAAGGCTGGCCAAGATTGTAATTATTTTTTAAGTTTTTATTTATTTATTTATTTTTTGCTATAGGGCACGTGTGCTCACCAGAGAAAGAGAGAGAGAGACAGAGACCAAGACAGAGACAGAGGCAGAGAGAGGGGAAGTGAGAAATAATTCCCTAGGGGAGATGGTCATGCCCCAAGGGAGATGGCTATGACACAGTCCCTTCTCCTCAAGTCTCCTCTTGGGATTTTGGGCATGTAGACACATGTGCCTGGCATTATTTTTGGCACGAATTTTTTTAAACTGCTAGGTCTGGTACTCGAACCTCAGTAGGCCATGTGGGAATCCAGCACCTTAACCACCACACCAAATCCTGGCCCCAGATCTCAATTTTTTTTTTTTTGAGAGGGATTTTGCTATAGGGCACGTGCACTCTCCAGACAGACAAAGAGAGACAGAGAAACAGAAAGTGAGAAATCAACCCCCAGGGAGGATGGCCACGCTGCAATCCCCTCTCCTCCATTCTCCTCTCAGGATCTTGGGCATGCACGTGCCTGGCATGAGTTTAAGCCACCGGGTCTGGGACTCGAACTGCGGTCGACTACGTGGGAGTCCAGTGACATAGCCATTATGCTAACTGCTGGCCCCGAGATCTCAATTTTTAATGAGGTTAAGACTATTGAAAAAAGTATCAAAGGGAAAAATTACCTAAAAAGAGAATGGTAATACTAATAATTTTCAAAAGGATCTAAATCAATAATAAGACAGGAATTTTTTTTTTAAAGACTTACGGAAGATTAACTTTAAGCCATAGGGGTAGACAATGTTTTATAAAGGGTTAAGTTGGATAACTAGGACACATTTAGATGACAGTATATTTAAGAGTTCCTTTCAAAGGAATGTTGTTTGATATAGATAATCATATGAAAGCATGTCACTGATACTTAGAGCTATTCTTTTTTAGACCAATCCAAGATTGACTCTGAAAGAACAGCCGGAGGAAATAGGTTTTATATCTTCTTAAATATTTATGGAGGACTTGGGAATTGTGGATGTTTACTGTGTCAGAATGCCTAGCACCCATTTCCTCTTCCTAACAACACATTGACTTCCTTTTTGGGAATTATCTCTGCCCCATAGAATACAGTCTGTGCACACTGCTGGCAGTACTGTGACCCAGGCCAATTAGATGTTCCCTCAATGGAAAGTGAATTTTAAACAGATAGACAAAGAGAATGGAAACGTTAGGAATTCCATCTCACCCAAATGGAGTATCCTGACCAGACTTTTGAGACCCTTGTGTGGCCCTTGCTTCCTAGCTTCTGGAGTTTACTTGCTTCTTCCCCATATCTAAGACTGGTTCTCCTGTCTCCCCTGAATCTTGTGGCCTCCCAGTATCCTTCTTTTAAGTCCCCTCTGGCTTATGTTAACCAGCAGTATTTCTGTTGCATGCACCCAAAGCACCTTGATGGATAATAATAGTACCTCGGGTATTGGTCTTCGGTCTCACTTACCAAGTGCTGGTTGAGACTTCATGTGCCCTGACCCCAGCGAGGGATATGACACAGAGGCTTAACACAGAACGGTGGCACTATCCCAGCTTCCTCCACCCAGTTACACATACTGGTTTTCTTTCTTGGTTTTCCTAAAATGTTGGAATGTTCATTTAGTTTTTCACTTCATAGTGTGAGCTGTTCACAAAATGGCCAGCAGAATCTCAGCACTTCAAAGGGCACTCCCAGAATGAGTTTGTAGTTGGAATCAGCGTGACAGTGAGTCAGCCTGCTGCTCCTTAGGCTGCTGTAAGATTGATGTCAATATCACATGCTTAGAAATTAGGTTCCAATGCATCTGACTGCCCTTGAGTGAAGTTAATAGAAAAAGGCAGAGGGTTTTCCAGGTGTCAGAGTAGGGAACTCAAATTAATGAAGAAGTGAGTTATTTGCAGGGAGTGAAGATACAAGGAAGTACATGAGAAGATCTGGAACCTGACAACAGGAAGTGCCTGGCTAGGTTACAATGAGAGATCGACATGAGAATAGGACATGAAGGATAGCAAATGCCCCACACTAGCTTTCAGACTAACTTTTAAAATCAGTGTTAATATTCATTATTTAACTTTTAACTTCAGTCACCCCTAAAAGTCCAGTCTCTTTGGTCGTTAATCTTCACCTGGGCTCTTACTTTGAATTGCTCTGTACATCCACCAAGCATAGGAAGGAGTAATTTGGAGGTTAAGTGTACAGATGTGCTAGAGCCAGACCATCTCTGGAGTGTGTCTGGACTTTAGCTCAACCACTCGCTAGCTCTATGACCTAGGCAAATTACTTAACCTCTCTGTGCCTATAAAATGAGAGTGGTGGGACCAGCAGGTGGCGTGGTGGTTAAGGTGCTGGACACTCCCACATGGCCGACCATGGTTCGAGTCCTGGATCTGGTGGCTTCCTTTCTCCCTTTTCCTCTCTCTCTATGTCTCTCTCTGGTCAAATTAAAATAAATGAGTGAATAAATAAAATAAAATAAATAATTATTTTTAAAAATGAGAGTGGTAGTAATAATAATACATATAAAGCATTTAGTAGTGTTTTTGGCACATTAGTGTTCAATAATTATTCAATAAGTATTATTATTCAACCGAAAAAATTTCTTGAGCATCCACAATGTTCTAGACACCATTCTAGTTCTTGGGATATATCAGTGGTTAAAATAGACAAAGATCTCTACCATTCTGAGTAGATCTCCACTCTGGGTGGAAGTGGGGAGAGATGAAAAATAATGTTAGCTGTGTTATTAATATCTGACTCAATGCCCATCCACTCCACTGAGCTTTCTAAAACTCCTCTCCATCTTTGAACATTCTGCTCATTTTATGCCTTTACTGAAACCAGGTTGGTCAGGTTGTGGTTTTGGATATGGTTTTTCCACAGCATTCAAAGTGGGGTTGCTTTTTCTCTCAATGTTCACATATCCCTGAAGATAAGGAAACTAGTTTCCTTGCTTCCCACCACTTCTTCCAAACCTTTTTTTTTTCTTCTTTCCTCCTCGTCTTTTAAAAACCACAGCTATTTGGATGTGCATTCCTTCATGCAATATAACCCTCTACTTTGTTGCTGTCATTAAGCTACCTATTCCTTGCTCACATATTGAACACTTCCATGCCCAACTCACCCTCCTCCCTTTTGCCTTTATTTTTATCATCATTCTTGGTAGCTTTAACATTCTTGATCTCTGAGTTTCCTGACTTCCTCTTTTTTGTTTTGTTTTGTTTTGGGAGAGGTTTTTCCTGTAGGGTGTGTGTGCTCACCAACAAGACAGAGAGAAAGAGAGATAGAAAGTGAGAAATCACCCCCCCAGGGGGATGGCCATGCCACAATCCCTTCTCCTCCATTCTCCTCTCGGGATCTTGGGCACATAAGCACACGTGCCCAATGTGAGTTTAAGTCACCAGGTCTGGGACTCGAACCGTGGTTAGTCAGCTACATGGGAGTTCAGCCACATAGCCCTTACACTAACTGCTGGTTCTGCCTTCTCCATTTTGAATGAGCTGTTCTTCCACTTTCCTCAGCTACCTTAAAAGAACCATAGCCTAGGCCTTGTCATCATCACCTTTTAAGTGGAGATTTCAATGGCCATATACCAATCACCATGTTCATCCTTCTGCCAATGGTTTCTAATATTTCTATTTCATAATGTTTTCACCAACAAGATTTCTAACCAATTAAACTTGTCTGCTTCTTTTTGTAGTTGTTTTGCTATTTTGTTCTATTTATCGCCTCCTCTCATGTCCTTGTTTTTCTCTTTATCCATTACCAATTATATCCTCTATTACTATAAACACACGCCCCTATGCCCCTCTCCTTCATGCTAAACTCTTTTAATAAAACCCTAAAATCTGATAAAAACCCAGCTATTGGCTTAGGCTGCAGTGTCCCTGAGGCAATTCGAAATTAATGGAGAAAATAATTCAACTGAGTTGACTGGTCACACTTAAAATCCATGACTGCCATTCTCAAGTGAGTACCCAGCATTGCCCAGAAATGCCACATTGCTCTCCTCATAAGTTCGCTTTAACTTTTCTAAGGTCATTATTTATATCTCTTCTCTCCTTAAGCCTCAATGATCATCCACTCTTAGCTGATGATTTCAACTCAGGTCTCATTGAGAAAACAGAAATTATCAGACAGGAATTCCATCTCCTCATCATGACATCTGGAAAACTACCGCACAGTATCTGCCTTCCTCCTATCAGTAGAAGTATCTCTGTTTTGGGACCAGAAGTTAGCATAATGGCTACGTTGCTGGACTCCCATATAGTCGACCATGGTTCGAGTCCCAGACCCGGTGGCTTAAATTCATGCTGGGCGCGTGTGCGTGCGTGCCCAAGATTCCAAGAGGAGAATGGAGGAGAAAAGATTGTGGCATGGCCATCCCCCCGGGGGGTGATTTCTTGCTTTCTGTCTTTCTGTCTCTCTGTCTTTCTGGCGAGCATACGCACCCTATAGCAGAAACCTCTCTGGGGGGAAAAAAAGAAGTATCCCTGTTTCTCTTGGAGGTGAACACCTCTATTTGTGCTTTAGATTCCCATCCTCTTTGATATGTAAAGGACCTTATTCCTGAGTTATCTACTTTCTTTATTGCACAATCACAATCTTCCCTTCTGTGGGTCACTCTCATGCACATACAAAGAGCTCAGATATCTTTCCATATTTTAAAAATCCTCCTTAGACACAATACCCCAAGTACCATCTCATTCTCTGTCTCACTTCTAATTAGTTTTACCTACGGTGTAGTGAATGTTTACTTTTGTATATTAATATTATACATATTCAGCAAACTTGATGAACTCTCTTATTATTTATGATCATTTTTATAAAAAATAGATTTACTGCATAAATAATCTTGTTTTTTAAATTTTATATTTTCTGCATAAATAATCTTGTTTTTTAAATTTTATTCATTGTCATTATTTTATTTTTAAACTTGACCAGAGAGAGACAAAGAAAGAGGGAAAGTGAGAAAGCAAGCTGCCAGGTGCAGGACTTGAATCGCAGTCAGCTATGTGGGAGCCATGTGGCAGCCATGTGGGAGCCATAAAGTCCAGCCACCTTAACCACCACGCCACCTGCCGGCCCTAGTAATCTTTTTTTTTTCTAAAGAAAGAGCGTTGTCTGTTTCCTTTCCAATTTTATATCTCATTTCTCTTTCTTTTCTCATTGCACTGGTAGGATTTCCAGAACAATATGGAATAATACGGGTAGATATACCACCATCCTTTTTCTGATTTTAATGGGATTATGTTTAATGTTTTACAATTGAGTATGATGTTTATAAAGACATTAGTTATATATTCTTTGAGTGCCTATGTGTTCAGTCAGGTACCAGGATGTGGACTCAGGACCTTTTCCATGTGGGTTACCATTAGTTGTGTTACCATTAGTCCACCAGCTGGCTCTTTTGGGGCAGTCTTGTTAGAGTTATATCTATGAGTATTTTACCAGTCATTTCAAATAATTTATTTCAGGATTTGTTGATTCTAATTGTATTTTTTTCCCCATTAATTTCTGGCCTTTTCATTTTGTTTTGATTTCTATGAGCCTAATTTATTGTTTTCCTTGTTTCTAAATTTAATCATTAACTCTTTCATACTCATTCTATTATTTTGTTAATGAATTTAAAGGTTATAACTTTCTAAGTACTGCTTTAACTATATCTTTAAGTTTTAATATATAATTCTATTGTAATTTCTTTTTAAACATGTAGAGTTACTTAAGAGGTTGGTTTCTAAACATATTTTAAAGTATCTTTCATTTGTATTTAAAAATTTAATTTCACTGTGGTCAGAGAACAAGTCTATATGTTAACAATTCTTTTTTTTTTTTTTGCAGAGGTTTTCGCTACAAGGTGCGTGTGCTCGCCAGACAGACAGAGAGAGACAGGGAAAAGAAAGCGAGAAATCATCCCCCAGGGGGGATGGTCACGCTGCAATCCCTTCTCCTCCATTCTCCTCTCGGGATCTTGGGCACGCATGCACACGCACCCGGCGTGAGTTTTAAGCCACCGGGTCCAGGAGGCGAACCGCGGTCGACTACGTGGGAGTCCAGCGACATAGCCATTACGCTAAATGCTGGTTCCCTACATGTTAACAATTCTTAAAAATTTGTTGAGACCCCTTTTGTGTGGCCTATTAAATGTTCAATGTATTCTTGAGAAAGATTATATCCTCTATTGTTGGATTTTGAGTAGAGTGTATCAGCTTGTGGTAATATCTTTTATGTTTTTAATAAGTTTCTGTAAAAATGAATTTATATATCCTATCACAATTGTACATTTTATAATTTTCTCAGTTTTTGCTTTAAGTGCTTTGAGTTATTAAGGTTATGTTTTTGGAGCATACAGGTTCATGATGGTTGCTTTATTAAAGAATTTATTTTGTCATTATATGACTCTTCTCACCCCTCTAATATATATTGCCATAGATTCTATCTGTCTGCTATTAGATTGTGGTACCACCTTTTCTTATTTTTTGGTTAGTATTTTTCGGTATATCTTTTGCCTTCTCTTCCTTTCTAAATTTCTGTGTGGTTTAGCCTAGGTGTGGCTTTTGAAAACAGCCTATAGTTGGATACCTAAAAAATTTGAATCAGATAATCTCTGATTTTTAATAAATACATTTAATCCACTTATATTTAGTGTGGTTAATATCATATTTGATTTATTTCTTTCATTTATTCATTTTTCTTCTTTGTTCCCTCATTTCTTATTCCTATTTGTCTTCTCTCAGGTTAATAAATTTTTCTATAGTCTATAATTTCCCCTTTGTTGGTTTGGAAGCTGTAGACTGAAATTCTTTTCTATTCATTATTACCCTAAAGTTTTACCATATTAAAAATTTTCAAAGTCTAATGACTTTAAATATCTTATCCTCCTCTTGAACAAGGTTTCTCTTTCTTTTCCCCTATTCTCTCCTATCCTATCTTTCTAACCAGAGGTCTCTGGTTAGAAACCAAGTTATTTGAGATCCTACTCAGACATGGTATTAGTAATCTCTTGAAGAGCAGTGAAAACATTTTGGTTTCTGGCTGCTGAGCTGTGACTATTTTCTCCCCCCTCCATAGGTCTACAGTTTTATAGAAGCATGGGTAGGGTCATCATCAGTTTTTACCAAACTTGTTTTTCAAGTGAGAAAGTCTTATCTCATTATTTCATTTCAAGCAGTGAGCCTAACTCCAGTAATCTACCACATTTATAGAAGTTTAAATCCCTTTATTCCACAGGAGCCTCTTGTTCTGCTCCTGGATTTGGAAGTTAGCCAAACAGTGGCTTCAGCCCTGTTCACCATTTTAATATAATCCACCTAGAATAAGAAAATCTGTATTTGCTGAAGCAGCACAGAGTTGAGAATTTTTCGAAGTTGAACAGACCAGGGTTTCATCCATGGACTTATCATTTACTAGCTGGGAAATTGAGGGCAAATCATCTCATTTGTCTAAGTCTCAGTTTTCTCATTCATCAACTAGAAAGAATAATACCTACCTTATAAGAGTAATGAGATTAAGTTTTAAACAGTATCTGGCACATTCACAGCATGTACTAGAATGAGTATTAATAAATAATTTTAAGAGGTAAACAACTAGTTCAAAGAAATCCATATTTGCTAGGATTTTTTTTTTTTCCCCACTAAATGTGACACCTTGACTCAGGCTTTTTCCTTCATGCCCTTCATGCCTCCCTCCTGCCACTTACTGGTCAAGATGTTTAATAATATGAATTTTAACAGGCTGACCATGGATTTTTACAAGAAATCAGGTAAAAATTTCATTTATTTTGTTTGTACTTCATAATTTATGTCCAACTTTCAAAATATAGTTGAGGTAGTTTACAATAAAAGACACACGTATAATAAACCCATTGAGTAAGACAGAAATTTAAACGATTTCTTCCTCAGAGGAAGAAGGGAAAATAATTATGCCAAAAACCTGAGTTAATTGTTACTGTAATTGAGCATTAAATTTGTTCAAGACTTCCTGGCAGTTAAAGGCAAAAGACAGGAAATGTGATGGGTGACATAATTCTAAATGGCTGAAGTGTTTCTCTTAAATACTTTAGCAAGATTATGATGGGCTAGAAACCACTGGGTGTTATGCCCTATTCAGGTTGTATGGTACAAAGAAGAAGGGATTCTTTACAGGTTAATGGGAGAGTTCTTTCCCATGGCTTTAGCAACAGGTTGGACAACTCTGGTTTTGGATGGCTTAGTGCAAATTTGACTGGAGCCAGCAAACTGAAATCAAAAACTTAAAAAGAAAAATAGTCTTTTAAAAATTTCAGGTATTGGGATCAGCAGGTGGTGTGGTGGTTAAGGTGCTGGACACTCCCACATAGCTGACCATGGTTTGAGTCCTGGACCTGGTGGCTTGTTTTCTCACTTTCGCTTTCTCTCTCTCTCTGTGTTTCTCTCTGGTCAAATTAAAATAAATGAATGAGTAAATAAAATTAAATAAACAATTATTTTTTAAATTTCAGGTATTAAAAATATATACTTATTAAAGAAGATTTGGGTTAAATAAAAATACGTATTTATTTAAAAGAATGTAAAGGAGAAAACTACAAATATCCTCATTATTCCATTTCCCAACACAATCATTATTAATATTTCATCATTTTTTTCCAGGTTTCTCTATGTATTACTATATTTATATTAGCTGACTTCTTGCAGTTTTTTCTAACTAGATGATTCTACAAATTAGGTGGCCTGTAGCACAAGTGGTTGTTACATTTAATAATAAAAATAGTCACTGTTCACATATTGCACACCTGATGTGCTCTAGACATTGCACTGGTACCTATGTAGCTCCAATCCTTCCAAGACCAACAGGCACAAGGAAGTTTTCCCTATTTGCAGAGAGGTTACGTAATTTCTCTAAATCACACAGAGTGAAAGGAGGAGCAAAACACAAGCTTGGGTGTGTCTATGCAGTATAATCTCTTTCTCCTACAATGTGCTGCTTCTCTGAGACACAGGTTTCTCCCTGATTCTCCTTGATTCTCACAGTTTCTTACTGCACCTCTCTGAGTCCTGGAAGTGGGAATGCCTGAGCCTGACAACGGCTCAGCTGGTCCATGGGCCTCAAATGGCTAGCACAGAAAACAGAAGGCTCTCATTCTTTCTTTTCTTTCTCTTTTTTTTTTTTTCTCCCCTTCCTTCATATGCTAGAGGTCAAGAAGTCAACCTGTCTAAGTTCCCAGGTTAGCTCAGGCAGCTGTTTAGAAGGTTACTGTTTTGATAAAATATTGTAACTCAAACCTCTTTCATGGGGATAAAGTTAAGGGAAAGTAAGACAGTCAGAACCCCAGTTCTGTTGTTTGCAGTCCCAGTGATGAAGAACGTGGAGATTTTTTTTTTTTTTCTGGTCATTGTTATTACTGTGGCTTATATCTGAAACTTTGTACAGATGTAACTTTCTTCTCTCCTGAGCTCCCTGATCTGCCCAGAAACTTCTCTCTTTGGCAAGTCACAGACTAAAGTGTCCTGCAGCAGCACCCCTGCCCCACCCTGCCTGCCCCCAAGCTACCACTAAAAGCTGGTTTCCTCTGCACAGATCCAGACTACTCCACTGTAAGAGCAGGTTGGCTGCCACACCCAGGAGGGGCAGCTTATTGGAAGTGGTGAAAGTGGCCCCTGTCCAATGCAAGAAGTAACCCAAGCATCAGGGATACATCAGGGATACCTACTGTCTGAAAGTAAGTTGGTTCTCTCTTCTCTTTCACCAGTTTGGGGGAACCTATCAGCCAGGTCTTGAAGAACCAAGGCCTAAATATTAAAGGCTCTTGGTTGGTCATGCAGTGAGCTGAGGTCCTCTGAGCAGAGGTTTTCCATGCACAGACCTCTGCAGCAGTCTGGATGAATCAAGGTGGGTTGTCAATGGGTGTGAGTCAGCAGCTGAAATGCCCTCTTCCCAATCACATTTGCAAAGCTCTAAACACAGGCTTTGTCATCCCCAGCAATCACTCATTTTGTGAGGGCACACCAGAGGCCACTTCCCTGAAGAACATGTTCAAGAGAAAAATAGTTTTAAAAGAGGATGTCCACACCTGAGCTTCTACCCTGTATGCAATGGTAATTCATGTCAATCGCTGTATGTATGATGCACAGCCAACCATGAAGAAGTCGGTTTTCCTGATGCATCAAGTGGCTGGTCCTGGGAATAGTCTGGGACCCATGCAATAGTAACAGCAACGAGAGCAACAGCAATAACAGCAGCAAACACACATAGCACTGAATATGGGCAGTTGTTTTCCAAGTGCTTGATATGTATTCACTCTTGTATTTCCCCATTTTGCAGATTAGAAAACCAAGGCACAAGTTTATATAACTTTTCCAATGTCACAGAGTCTGAGTAGGAGTCTGAACCAGAATCCCAGGAATCTAGCCGGGCATTCTAGTTTCCTACCCGAGCTCCAAACTTTGACTTGGATATTCATGTGAGAGGAATGGTGGAGAATGGGAGAAAATCACAAATATTTTCCAGCAGATAGCTTCTCAAATCCAAAAATGGCTTAGGTTGGCTTCTAGAACTTGGCATGTCATAATTCTGTCAGGCTAATTCCAGATCCCAAGGCTCATAGAAGTTGTGGCTAACTGTCTGGAAGAGGAGAGAAATCCCCTAGACCCACTACTGGTCAGAGGGTTTGGCATTTTAGGTAGGTGTGAAGAGCAGTCTATTGCAGGGTCATAGAGTGCCTTGACCACGCTGAGGAAAGGCCCTGGCATCACTGCCCAGAAATAGAACACCTCTTGTCAAGAAAAGACCCCAGCCTAGGGAAACACTGATGGCTCAAGTACTCACATGTAGGTGGGGCTTGGCCGGGAGCATGGTAAAATTTTCCAAATGGTCACTGGGAAAATATTGAGGTGACCATCATGGCTTTCCACCCCCAGATCATGGGATGACCATGATAACCCTGAATTAGTTTCCTATTGCTGTCATAACAAATTATCAGGAACATAGAAGGCCAAAGCAATATAAATTTATTACCTTAGAGTTCTGGAGTTCAAAAGTTTGACAGTGGGCTAAAATTAAGGTGCTGGCAGGACCCCATTCCATCTGGAGGCTCTGAGACAAACCCGTTTTTTGCCTGTGCCAACTTCCAGAGGCTGCCTGCATTCCTTGGCTCATGACCCCTTCAATGTCCAAAGCCAGCAATGGTTGGCTGAGCCTTTCTCATGTTGCACTACTCTGGCACGGACTCTTCTGCCTCCCTCTTCCACATTTCAAGGACCCTTGTGGTTGTATTGGGCCTACCTGGATAATCCAGTGTAATCTCGCTGTTCTAAAGTTGGTTAGCAACCTCAATTCCATCTGCCACCTTACTTATCACTTGCTATGTAACATACGGATTCCCGGGATTACGATGTGGACATCTTTCAAAGCTTATTATTCTCTCTACCACAGGCCCCAGATGGAAAAACTAACAGTCATTATCATGAATATTCTTGGACGAGTTGAGGGCCTGCTAAGCACCTGGTAGTCTCTGCTCTACACTAGAGAAGAATCACTAGAGACCTCCTTCAGAGAAAGGGTTGAGAAAAATCACATAAGAAATTTTTTTCAAGGAGCTACAGATGCACTGATTTTCTTGATAAAACTCAATTAAAAATCTACAACTGCAGCATTTCTACTCCCTGTCAGAACTTTAGAAAGAATCATCCTATGGGGTCATATTATTGACACAGGCAGGCTGGAATCTCCCCAAACAATGATCACAGGGGACAGTGTGTAGGAGAACGTGAGCATTCTCCACAGTTAAATGTAAGTTTCAAAATCTCAAAAGGATGTATTCAGAACATTCCTTAATCATGTGTCTTGGATCTGCTAGGTACAGTGTGTTTCTGTTCTTTTAATTTCTGCTATAGATCATGTGCATTCACCAGAGAAAGAGAGACACAGAGAGAGAGAGAGATCACCATCCAGGGCATATGGCCATGCTACAGTCTCTTCTCCACTCTCCTCTCAGGATTTTGGGCATGCATGCACATGTACCAGGTGTATTTCTCAAGTCACCAGGTCCGGGACAGGAACTGTACAGTTGGCCATGTGGGATCCAGCTGCCTTAACCACCAAGCTACCTGCTGGCCCTAAATAAAACTTTATTTAAAACCAGTTTGATCCTGGGGCCATGTTCAGCTTCTATTACTACCAGGGTAGTAAATGTCAGTCTCACAATGTGCTTCTATTTCTTGGTCTTGATACAACCCCATCAGGAATATATAGGAGTAAGGACACTGAACTCCCTCTAGTCAGTCTAACTATCCCTACTCTGCTCTGATCACCTCTCAGTTTTAGTCTATTCAGAAAAGGTTTGGTATTTAAACTTTAAGCATCTTTTCATTTTTATTTTTTAAACTTTCCATGTGTCTAAGTCACTTCAGGATCATGACAGTGGCTTTCTCTGTTGGTCCATCAGGAGCAGGGTCACCTCTATGTGTCCTTGGGCAAGTGGCTTAACCTCTCTTTGCCTCAATGTCTCATCTACAGTGAGGACAATAATAGCACCTACCACATCGGGCTAGAATGAGGAGTAAATGAGTGAATCGTGCACAGCTCTTAGAACAGTGCCTTGTATCAGGTAAAACTGTGATATGTCTTAGTGGATGTGATTATCAAGAGATCAAGTAAGATATGAACCTCTTATCTTACAGTCACAGAACCAGATGTTTTGATATCACCAAAATATTAATATTTACCCTATCTTGAGTACAGCAGCAACATTCCTAAGCAATGTTCCTTTTTGTTTTGCTCTACAGTAATATTGTTCCCACAAAGGCCATTTCTTGTTACAGAGAGAAATAGTAAGGTCCATGGTTAAGTGGGTAAATGACAAGCAGATGAAGAGCAGGCCATTTACACCAGGGTCAAGAGAGTCCCTCTATTCAGATGGCGTTAGGGACATAAATAAGGCAGAGTGGGTTCTCTCAGCGTTTTTTTGTTTTTTTTTTTGTTTGTTTGTTTTTTTTTTTTTAGTTTTGCTATAGAGTGCCTGTGCTCATCAGGGAGAGACAGAAAGAGAGAGGAAGGAAAGTGAGAAATCACTCTCCAGGGGGAATGGCCATACCTTAATCCTTTCTCCATTCTCCTCTTGAGATTTTGGGCACACACACACACACACACACACACACACACACACCTGGGGTGATTTGCAAGATGTCGGGTCTGGGATTCGAATCATGCAATTGGCCATGTGGGATCCAGCTACCTTAACCTCCATGCCACCTATTGGCCCTCTCTCAGAGCTTTTTAATATACTGTTTACCCTAATCCTAACCTGAACTCAAAAGGAAGCCTCTTAGACAGTGCCATGTTCCTATTACCCTGACAATCAATCCAATCCAATCCTAATCATTCCAAATGCCTTCTGGACAAGCTGTTCATGAACAGACCTTAGCAAGACCATTATAACCTGGCTTCAATCCCCCATGCCCCAACTTTGCTTTTCACTCTGCACCTTGAGACACAAAATGGTCCTTGGTTTCCGTAAAGAAGTATATGAACCCTTAGGTGTCCCACCCCACCCCAGGGATGCTTGGTATTTTCTGACCTTACGCCTGGAGATCTGCTTTCTGCTCTCACGGCAATTGTTACTCAGTCCACCCCTGAATGGCCAGATTTCACCACCAAGCCCAGAAGAGCTTTTAAGGGCCTAAGAACCTTAACTCCAAATCGACACACGAGCTGCATGAATTTCTCAAATATGTACCCCCCAAACAAAAGAGTATATGGAGGATTTAGTTTATCTCACCAAGCTTCAGCTGAGGGAAAAACATTCTAAAGGCAGCAGAGAGTAAGAAAAGCTGTCAGAGACCTGTTTTGCTCAACATCAAATGCATTCCAGGCCTTATCTAATCAGGGAGGCTTCTTCCAAGCAGATGCAGAGGCTGTTCCTGCAAATTGCTCCTGAGCCAGGGAGAGGGGCCTTGATTTTAAATGTAAAATGATGGTTTGGCACAGGCAAAGTGGGTTGGCAGCTAAAAGTTTGGGGTGACCTCTGACCCTCTCCCACAGTTCTTCCCAAGTCCTACTGCACAACATTAAGCCACCCTCAAATCCCAGGCTCTAATTGGCTCTGGTTTGTTTTGCTTTTCTCTTCTATCCAGAGCTTCAAAAGGCACTTCGATAATTGTTTGAGGCATGAAAAAAGCAGGTTTCAGCTTTCCTAACTGGAATTGGAGGTAATTGCTGTCTTCCACACACGAGCCGGTACATGCTTCAGATCAGATGGCTCTGTGTTGTTTTATAAAGTGTAGCTGGGCCTCTCAGCCAGGAAAGGGAGGATTATGGAACCTTCCAAAGGTTCTGTTTCAGAGAGAGAAGAATTTAGACACGTCAGAATTGGGGAGAAAGGTTTCCATGTTCCTTCGTAGTCTCTTCAAGTCTCCCCAAGCAGTTTGGGCTGAGAAGGCTGTGCCCTCAACACCATGCTGGACATCCAGGGGGCATCTTGTTGTTATTTCCTGTCCAAGAGACAAAAGCTGGCACCCCATATAACTCCCATCTTGTTTTTAATCAGCAACCATAAGTTTGATCAGTGCTGCCCCGTCAAACCTCAGAACAGGGCCTAATGGAGCCAGGCCTAGTAGGAACTACTTCAGAGAACCAGAGCACATGCAGTTTTGTTCTCTCAGGACAGCAAACCTGAACATGAGCAGATTCAGGCTTACAACCCACCAGTACTGCTCAGAATGTGTGCTTAGAAGCAAAATCTAGTTTCAAATCTCAGTCTATCAGCTGTGTGTCCACAGGCAGCTGCCTAACATCTCTGATCCTCCATGTCCTTACCCACACAATGAGAATAGAAACTGATCCAACTTCACAGGGCTGCTGTGAGGTCTAAGTAAGGTTAACCCGTGAAAAGTACTTGGAATAATACCAGTACATAGTAGGTGCTTAATAAATGTTAACTATCATAACTGTCAGAGGCGTGGCAATGGTGCCAAGGGAACCATTCTGTAAATTTTGGAGATTTTCAAGACTAGGAATTCAGAAAGGGAGGATGGACAGAAGCTGTTGCAGGAAGCCAGATGGGAATAGAATCACACCCCCCACCTCAAAATGTCTTCCCTTTCAAGGGCATTGTCTTAAACATATTAGGTTGCTTGAAATTCCACAGATACAGTTTTGCCTTTTTTCCACAATATATCTCAAAGAGAATTAGTTGGTCACACCTGTACATGTGGGGGTTCCAGGAGTCAAAGAGTACCAAGTCTGTGTTAGGACTGAGGAAGGAAGAGAAGATAGTATTTAGAGTCCTAGAGCACTGTTTGGGACAAGACCGGCAGTCAGTTCTGACAGGCCCAGTTTAATGCATTCACTGGCCTACAGACAGCCTGCCTGGGTTATGGAAAAGAGTCTGATGTGTCCTTGAGGCCCTAAACTGCTTTTCTGATTTTTTCATGTCTACCACTCCTAAAACACTCTTTTCAAATGGATTCCAGAACTCCTGTGTGTCTTCAGAGCTGGACCTCCTCTTCCTTACCAAGCTCTGTGCATGGCAGACCAAGGTGCAGCCCTCAGCCCTTGCCTCTCCTCTTACATTCCAACCCTCGTGGTCTCATCTAAGTGGCGGACTTGAGTCTCACCTCCATATGGCTGGTTCCCAAGTCAACTTCTTTCTGGATTCTCATATTCAGTTTCCTACCTCACATCTTCTTTTCAAGTGTCCCGAACAGAACTCTCAATGTCCCCTAATTCCCATCCCACATCCCCCAAAATAATCAAAACAAGAACCCCATCAGCAAAGTCTGGATGTAAATGTTGTCACTGTAGATGACTTTTCAAGGTTATTCACCTTTCTCTTTGCACCATGCATTTTCTTTCATAGCCCTTAAGACAATGTATATCCATGTATTTATTTTTATACTTACTGTATAACGTCTGTTTCCTAATGGACTATAAACTTCATGAGACGAAATTTATCTGTCTGCTGTTTCCCCCACATCCACCCCAGTGCCTGACACACAATAGGTCCTCACTCTATATTTGCTGAATAAATTATTTCAAAATTGATATGGATCCTGAGGCCAGGAAGAGTTGCTAGGCACAAAGAAAGTCTGTGAAACCCAGCCAAAATGCACGAGATCACATCTCATACTCCTGAAGTGGTTCATTTGGCCTCTTCATCCTCTCATTTGATGAAGTTTCATGTTTAGTAAAAGCCCTGAACAATTAAAACAAACATATAGGGCAAAGTCCTAAACTCAGCGAACTGCTGCCATCTCAAACGGGGAGTTCCTCCACATCCACCCCAGTGCCTGACACACAATAGGTCCTCACTCTATATTTGCTGAATAAATTATTTCAAAATTGATATGGATCCTGAGGCCAGGAAGAGTTGCTAGGCACAAAGAAAGTCTGTGAAACCCAGCCAAAAATGCACGAGATCACATCTCATACTCCTGAAGTGGTTCATTTGGCCTCTTCATCCTCTCATTTGATGAAGTTTCATGTTTAGTAAAAGCCCTGAACAATTAAAACAAACATATAGGGCAAAGTCCTAAACTCAGCGAACTGCTGCCATCTCAAACGGGGAGTTCCTAAATGACAGTGATCTGTCCTAGGGGATAATCTAATAGCCAACAATCTAATAGTTTATAATTTAATAGCCTATAACCCTGAAAGTCTTACATGTAGGCTAGGATTCTGTTTCTGCATTTGCACCAGGACATAGGGAGTGCTGGTGGTCTAGAAATGCACAGTACTTTGAGCTCATGCATCCAACGTCACTGACCTACTTCCTCTTCAGGACTTTTCTCAGCTCCAACAACATGTAGAAAAAAACGACGCATTGTGCTAGGGAGGAAAGTGCATTGGTGTTCTGGTCATAAAAACTGGGATCTAAACCTGAGCTTTCTCATTTACTAGCTCTGTTTTCATATCACCTGTTCCCAGTCTTTGCTTTCTCATCAATACCTATATCCCAAGATGGTTATGGAAACATAGTCAAGTTCTCAGGGAAAAAAAAAAAATTAAACTACTCTCTCATGTAGGTGCAAACCAAGTAGAAAGCAGAGCTGGGCTCCCTATACCTTTTTTGCTTCATATCTGGGGAAAGAAAGATTTCTCTTTTTTCCTTTTCTTCTTTTGCTTTGTCTACTTTAAAGGACCTTCTCTTCTAGGCTTACTGGGATAAAGTCAACAAGATCTGCTTTACAAATCATGACTAGTTGTGAAACCTCCTGATGTCTTTACAAATCTGAAAGAAAAACACTGGGCTGAGCAATATAACACGGAAAACTGACTATGGACTCTCCCCAGGCTCCACTGGCCCCACCGATAATACAAATGACAGTGACTTTCTTCATGTTGGTGCACATATCTGGGCATTTGTTCATATGCATTTGTTCAGACTGTCTTGGGTCACAGTTTCAAGGTTGGAAAGTGAAGACACTCTGAGGCTCAAGGCAGAACCAATAGTGTTGTCAGTGGGTAGCTGGGACCCCAAGTTCCCGCCTCCTTTTCCTGTCATGAAGTTTACATCTCGAGGGAAAACAGCTGTCCATTCTCAGGCCAACTGGGACTAAAGCCAGCTCTTCCTTCTAGATGCCAAGAGTCTGATGCACACCCTCTTCTCTCCCACTCCCTAAGCCTGAAGTCTCAAACTTTACTGAATTTATTAATAACCTTAGGAACTTGCTAAAAAAGCATTTCCCCAGATTCCACCTCCAGAAAATCTGACTCGGTTAGTTTAGTTTGGCCAGGAAATATGAATGTTAAATAATAACTTCTCCAACTCACCTCATCCCTCTTTTCTAGGAAATTCTGATAGAATTGGTCTGAGAATTAAACTTTAAGTGATAATTGCTACAGCAAAGGCACTAGTGGGCTGGTAAATGCCTAACAACTAACTCTGGAAGGGGAAATGTCTGGTTTGCAGCTTGCCAATTTCAGTGATGTAAATATTCCCACCATAGTCAATACAAGCTGCCAGTGCGACATTGTGATTGTGAAGTTAAGATATGTGCAATAATTTCTCACAAGCCCAAAGGACCTTGTTCCAGAAAGTCACTGGGTAGAAGTCTCTAGATGTCTTAGAATACTGGTTCCGGGGCTACAGTATAGAAAGGCCACTGTTCATCCCAACTCATCCTGTGGTTTGTTCAATTTTCCTAAATGCTTTCATCTTTGAGTCTCTCTCTCTCTCTCTCTCTCTTTCTTTTTATTACCAGGGAACTTGTGTGCATGAGAAAGAAAAAATACCCCCAATGGTTCATGGTTATGCTGCAATCTTTTTCCCTCCATTTTTTCATCCCATCAGGACTTTAGGCACACACACTCACACACTTTGCATATTTTTCAAGTCACCAGAGCTGAGACTGAACCACAGTAGCTCATGTGGGATCCTGCTTCCCAAGCATAGCCCTTACCACTGTGCTACAGGGCTACCCTAAATGATTTGTTTTGGTGACTAGTTCCCAGAGACTTCAAGGTATTCCAAACAAGACAGAGGGAAAAAGGGAAAAACAAAGAGCTCCCGGAAAAAAAAATGTAACTAGTATATGAGGTTGGCTTTAGCCACACTGTTAACCTTGTTCAGTTCAGCTTTCAGCAAGGGAAGGGTTTTTACACACCTGCTTCTGCCTTCATTCAACAAGTTTTCTGGTCAACTCACATCAACCTCATGTCCTCCAGAAGGATGAAAAGGCTGACCTGCAGAAGGATGAAAAGGTTGGGTATTGGGGACCTAAGGGGATAAAAGAGAATGGGGAGGACTGTGGGGTGGTCATATGACCTAGGGTCACCAGCGGCTTAAGGCTTCCCCTTTGTCCCCCTGCTCTGGCCCCATGTTTGAAGGTTTTGATGATTTTCTCCCACCCCCGACTAGGCGAACAGATGTGGAAAGGTCTCCAGTTCCCAGGGCTCAGGACACAACTGCTTGTTGTTTCCAGCTGCAGTCTGGGGCCTGTAATCACAGAGAGAACAGCCACACAATCACGCACCAAATAGCTGAGCCCGGTCAGGTGTAGGGTTCAAACCTCCTTTGCATTTCTGCAGTGAAAGGATGTGCAAGCTAAACTGAACAAGAATGAAAAACAGCCACATCCCTGCCCAGTCTTGCTCCAAGTCCACTTTATAGGGATTCTGTGGTGCTTCAGAGGAGGCAATGCCTTTAGCTTTTTCATAACCTTGCTCACAGGAGTCACGGCCACTCAAAAACATGCAGCTTCTGGGCCCGTTGCTTCTCCTGTCACACAAGTGGCACCGCCGACGCGAGGTCATCGCTCACTGCTAGCTTGGAGCTGGCAGGGGCCTGCTGCTCTGAAACAGAGTGCCTTCTGCTGAGCTGTCACTGCTCACTGAGCTGACACTGCTCACTGGGTGAAGGAGTTACAAAGCAAGGGGTGCAGGTGTTAGCCTCCTCATTCACTTAATTCAATGCCGAGAGTCAGACGAATTTCTCAGAGCTTCGCTTTTTCACCAGGATCTATATACCTTTCATAAGTAGGACAAACAAAAATATAAAAATTATCCTAATCTCTGTTAAGTAGAGAACCTGTCTCATATCTCCTCCATTCACAAAAATGAGCTGATACCTAATGATATGTTTCCCAGCTTGTGCAACAGCTAGTGTCCATTACAACTTCGTGCAAAGACCTGGTACACGTATGTCTTACATAGAACACGTTCATGTACACATGCTACAGGGAATGGAATGGCACTCATTACCTAAAGCAGCGGTCCTCAAAGTGAGATCTACAGAGTCCTAGGATCCTTGAGACCCTATCAAGGTGTTGGCAAAGTCAAAACTATTCTCATAAAGTACTGACATTTATTTGCCTTCTTCACTATGTTGATACTTGGATAGAATTGTTGGCGCCAGACTATAATGGCAGTCATAGTATTCTCCACTGCTATAAGTTCACGGCGGGAGGGAAGAGAAGCTAGTTTCTTTTAAGAATGAGCTAGATTAAGCAGTAAAAATGATCAATTTTATGAAACATTGCCCAAAGTACACTCTTTTTGACTAGGCTATGGGGTGAATTGGAAAGGGAGAATCTAGCACTTACGGCGTGCCCTGAAGTAGGATGGTTGTCCTGAGAAAAAGCACCTGTGTGTCTAGAATTTTGAGCTGAATTCACCACTTTCAAGAAACATCATGTTTACTTAAAAGTACCAAATAACCATGGTTATTCAGTTGGTTATCTGACAGACATTTTCTCAAAAATGAACAAATCAAGTTTGCCAGTGCAAACAGGCCAATTGACAGTATGGTATTTATTGCCAAAACAGAATTTTTGAAAATTTAAAAGGTGAGTTTAACATCTTCCCAACACAAGTTTCTGAAGAAATCAGTAGTAATAGTAACAAATGCGAATTTCTAGTTTTCATCATGAACTACATAAAATATGAAAGAGCTGCATAACTTAGTGAAGTAATATTTTCCAAATGACTGGTGCATTGTCTTACAAAGTCATGCATGGGCAAAAGCTCTGTTCAAACTACAAGCCAAACCAAATGGATTTTAATGTAACTGAGTATGAAAAGGTCACTACTATAGTTTCAGATTCCACTTCACAACTAGTGTTTAACAAGCTACCATGTGTTGAGTTTTGTTATAGTGACAAAGAATATCCACCATTATCTGAAAAGACTGTTAAAATATTCCTTGCTTTCCCGACAACATTATCTATGTGACTGGGTTTCCTTCACATACTTCAACCAAAAGAGCATTATCACAGCTGTTTGAATACAGAGGTAGATATGACAATCCAGCTGTCTTCTATTAACCCAGACAGTAAAGAGATTTGCAAATACTTAAAACACTGTCACTCTTCTCACTGAACTTAGTTTTGTTCTGGAAAGCACAATCATTTTTAAAATAAAATTTATGTTGTCTTTCACTTTTAAATAAATTAATGAATTTTAATGAATTACTAAATATTAGTTTATTCATATAAACTATTAAGTGACCTAACAAAGATGAGTTATCTGTCTTAATTTTTAAAGTTTATTTTTTTTTTTTCACAAGAGAGAGTGACAGAGAGGGAGAAAAAAGGCACCCTCGAGAGGGCCTCATGCCATTATCCACCCCTAGTCTCACCTGGCCTGAATCACGGACATGCACAGCTACGCCCAGGGAGGTCCTGGATTCATGCCCCAGCTTGTGAACCCTTTCCTATGTGGGTCTATTTGCATTGTTACCTCGCCCCTTTGTCTTTTTTTTTTTTTTTTAACCATTTCCCAAGACAATGCTTACTCTTTTCCCTCCCTCTCTCTTTCTGGTGAGGCATACACAAGGCCCCAGAAAGAGACAGAGACACAGAGAGATGGAGTGGAGAACACACTCCTCCATGGGGCATGATCATGCTGCAATTCTTTCTCCTCTTTCTCTCTGTCCTTTTGGGATTTGGGGCACCCATGCACACACCTGGCATGATTCTCAAGCTGCTGTGTTCAAGACTTGAACAGTGTAGATGGCCATGTGGGATTCAGCTGCCTTATCCACCAGACCATAGAAGCCGCTCTGTCTTAATTTTTAATATGGCAATGTATTTTATTATCTGGTGCTGCATAGCAAAGTTCCCCAAAGCCTAGTGGCTTAAAACAGCAACAATGATTTACTTTCTGTCACAGTGGCTGTGGCTCAGGAATCCAGGAATGGCTTGGCTGGGCATTCTGGCTCAACAGTCATTTGAAGGTTTAACTGGGGCTGAGGATCTGCCTTTGAGGTAACTCATTCACAAGCTTGGCCAGTCGTTGCTAGCTGTCGACAGGAGGCCTTGGTTCTTCTCCATGGAGGTATTTCCCCTAACTGAGTGAAGCAATATTTTTTTTTTGGAGAGGTTTTTCGCTATAGGGCGCGTGCGCTCACCAGACAGACAGAGAGAGACATAGAGACAGAAAGCAAGAAATCACCCCCCAGGGGGGATGGTCACGCCGCAATCCCTTCTCCTCCATTCTCCTCTCGGGATCTTGGGCACGCACGCACACGTGCCCGGTGTGAGTTTTAAGCCACCGGGTCCAGGACGCGAACTGCGGTCAACTACGTGGGAGTCCAGTGACATAGCCATTACGCTATCTGCTGGTTCCCTGAAGCAATATTTTTTAAGACACGCTAGTTGGTTTTTCTCCAAGGTGAACAGGAGGGACCAAGCAGGAGTTTGTAGTCCCTTTATTTATTTTTTTAAAGAATTATTTTATTTATCTTTATTTATTTTGATTTAAGCAAAGAGGAACAGAGTAAGAGAGAGTGAGAGAAAGAGGGAAAGTGAGAAAGCAAGCCGCCAGGTCCAGGACTGAAACCATGGCTGGCCATGTGGGAGTCCAGCACACCCTTAACCATTACACCACCTGCTGGTCTCCTCGTAGTCCCTTTTATGACCACTGAAATCATACACCATCATTTTTGCCATTTCCCATGTGTCACATAAATCAGTGTGAGAGACACCCAAAGGCATGTATACCAGGAGATAAGGATCTTTGAGTCTATTCTAGAAGTTGGCTGCCATGGGATTTACCAACACATAGAGCCCACATAAACAAAGGCTTCTTGGGGTCCTCAATAAGTTTTAAGAGTATACAGTAGCCCCGAAGACCAAAACATTAGAGAGCTGCTAGCTCAAAAGAACTGGTTCATATCTTTAAGAAGTCTCTGCTCTCTCTCATCTGCTCCTCATGGTTATCCCATCATTTAGGTCACTCTTGTCTGTTTACCCTCTACGATCTTGGACACAGTTATTTTTAGCTTTGTTTCTTTTGAACTCAATTTTATTGGAGACTCCCTTAGGAGGTTTAACCCTTCCCATAACCTTGGCTTGTTGGATATTTTGTGCAAGGCAATGCTAGTGGCTTGCTTCAGCTCTAGTCATCCTCAGAACAGCTCCTTAAACAGTCCATGTCTCCAAAAAGGGTTACCTGGTGGGCAAAGAAGAGCACTGAAAAGAGAATGGTGAACTAAACAGAAAAAAGTCCCAGCCATCCTGAAGCTTACAATTCTAGAAGTGGGAAGAAACAATAAACACAGTAAGTTACGTGGTATGTTAGAAAGTAGTAAGCGTTAGGGGGGAAAAGGTGATATCAGAATAAAGGGGGAGGGAATCCGAGGTGGGTATGACACGCTTTTGAGATTAGCTAGTGTGGTCAGGGTCACCAACAAGGTAAAAAATTTAAAACGTTTATTCTACTTATTGAGAGAGAGGTGTATCCCTCGATAGGATCTTACCACGCCATGATTTTTCTCCCAGTTATCCAGGATCATGGGCACACGTAGCATGATCAGGCTGACCTGTGACTGAAAACTAAACCTCCCGTAAGTTTCCAGCACTGTGCAGCGGTGCCCCACTGCCTGCGTCCAAGTGGGTGGGCGGAAGATAAAATTTGATGAAGACTTCAAAAAGTGCAGAAGTGAACCAGAGGGTGCAGCTATCGCCAAGGCCCTAAGGAATCCACAAGTAGGAAGGCTGGTGTGACTGGAAAGGAGTGCATGGGGGAAAGGTGGAGCATTAACAGGGGCAGATAATTTAGGATTTTTTTAAAAGAATTATTTTATTGGGCCCAGCAATTAGCATAATGGCTATGTCACTGGACTCCCATGTAGTCGACCACAGTTGGAGTCCCGATCCGGCGGTTTAGACTCACGCCGGGCGCGTGTGCGTGCGTGTCCAAGATCCTGAGAGAAGAATGGAGGAGAAGGGATTACTGGGTGGTCATCCCCCCGGGGGAGGGGGTGATTTCTCGCTTTCTGTCTCTCTGTCTTTCTGGCAAGTACACACGCCCTATAGCAAAACAAAACAAAACAAAACAAAAACAAACAAACAAACAAAAACTCTCAAAAAAAGAAAAAAGAAATTATTTCATTTAACTTTATTTGTTTTAATTTGACCAGAGAGAGACAAAGTGAGAGAGAGAGAGAGAGAGAGAGAGAGAGAGAA
>NW_006160128.1:1649457-1679766 GCF_000334495.1 Tupaia belangeri chinensis
AAGAGAGATGTTTGCGGGACCAGCAGTTGGCATAATGGCTATGTCGCTAGACTCCCATGTAGTCGACAGTGGTTCCTGGACCCGGCAGCTTAAACTCATGCTGGGCACGTGTGTGTGTGTGTGTGTGTGTGTGTGTGTGTGTGTGTGCCTAATATCCCAAGAGGAGAATGAAGGAGAAGGGATTGTAGCATGGCCATCCCTGCTGGGTGGTGATTTCTCGCTTTCTGTCTCTCTGTCTCTCTCTGTCTTTCTGGCAAGGGCATATGCTCTATAGCAAAAACCTCTCCCTCCAAAAAAAAAAAAAAAGATTTTTGCTATAGGGCACAAGTGCTAGCCAGATAGACTGAAAGAGACAGAGAGACAGAAAGAGAGAAAAGACCCCCCAGGGGGAGATGACCATACTGAGATTCCTCCTCCATTTTCCTCTCAGGATTTTGGGTGTGCACACACACGTGCCCAGCATGTTTCAAGTCACCAGGTTGGGACTTGAACTGCAATTGACTATGTAGGAGTCTAGCAACATAACCAATATGCCATCTGCTGTTTTTTTTTTTTTTTTTTAAACAGGTATTTTGCCTTAGGGTGTGTGCACTTGCCGGAAAGAGAAAGAGAGAGAGACAGTGAGAGAGACAGAGACAGTGAGAAGGAAAGTGAGAAATCACCCCCTGGGGGATGGCCATGCCACTGCAATCCCCTCTCCTCCATTCTCCTCCTGGGATCTTGGGCATACATGCACATGCACCTGGCGTGAGTTTCAGCTCACAGGTCCCAGACTTGGACTGCAGTCTACCATGTGAGAGTCCAACAACATAACCACTATGCCATCTGCTGGTCCCTCATTTAGGGTTGACGGCCACTTTGAGGACTGTGGTTTTTATTCTGAATAAAATGGGTAGTCATTTTGAAGACTTAGAGGTATAGGGAGAATGTGATCTGATTGGGCTATTATATTGGGAATATATATACAAGAGGACCTCAAAAAGTTCGTGGACAATGTTGAATGAAAGGAATGTGTATATTCTTAAGTTATTACATACTGTATGTACGTAAAAACCGTTCTGTACTGCACAAAGGTGTGTACAGAGACTATATATAAAACCAGAAATCATTGTTTAAAAAGTTAGTGGGAACAATGGAATTAAGTACAAGTTTACTTTGGTGTAAAAAAATGAAAAACCCATGTAGTTTCTTTCACAATACACATTTTCTAAGAAGTTTTTGAAGACCCCTTGCATATACTGTAGGAAAATAGAGGTAGGGAGACCAGTTAGTGGAAAGTGGAAAGAGGGGGACCATTAGGAAATTGTTACAATTGATCTCCTTGAGATGGTGGTAGCTTAGAATCGGATGTAGCCAGTGGAAGTGGTGAGAATTGGCTGGATTCTGGAATAAATTTTGAAGGTAGAACCAAAGAGGATTCCCTAGTAGTTTAGAGTGGGATGTGAGAGAAAGACAGGTTTCAAGGATGACTCCAAGGTTTTTGGAAAGGTGGAGTTGCCATGGCTTGAGAAGAGAACATTTCAGGTGGAGCAGTTTGAAGAGGGGAAGCGATTCAGAATGTTCCATTAGACACATTAAATGGAGCTACTCCCTGAGTTCTGAGTTCTCTGTTAAAACCCCAGTTCATTCACTCTCTGCAGGCCCCAGCCATTCCTCCCCAGGGTCAGAGGTGCAAACGGCAAGTCCAGGCCTTTCCAGGACCTGCTTTATTGAAGACAATAAAGAAAATCACTTACTGTATATCATTTTATGTAAGGGAGTGCAAGAATGCTGTTCTTCAGACTCTCACTCTTTTTTCTTTTGTCTTTTTATCGGAAATGAAAGAAAACAGCAAATGGAGATAGGATCTCAAGTCTAGAAATGCTAGCAGGTAATTTGGGACTTGAAAACAAATCTCCTCTGAAATGCATTAAGCAGGTGAAGGGGATTCCAGACTCAATTCTTAAACCACACCTTATCCAGGCCTGGCAAATAACTTCCTTCTAGCCCTAGGCAAATCCCAGCTTCCACCCAAAAAATGGCTGTAGTTAATAAACGTTAAACAACAAAACCCCAAAGTGGAAAAAGGAAGACCAAATGCCTGTAGTTAATAAACGTTAAACAACAACAAAACCCCAAAGTGGAAAAAGGAAGACTGATTAGAGACCAAGATACCAGAAGGGCTGCTTGAGAGCTCTCTGAGACTCATGAGAAGCAGAAGGAACCTTTAGTCCGGGAAGCAGGGTCCAGGGCTGGGGACCCAAAGCATGACTACTTTCAGAGCAATAGAGCAGGGTACATCTCTGACTTGTACAGAAATGATTATTGTTATTATTATTTTTATCAGACTTGTTTGCTTGTTTCATTAGAACTATATACCACCAGCCACAGTCAAACATTCAAAATGGCTTAAATCTCATTATTAAGGACTCATTAGTAACCATAAGATGCCACAATTCCCACTAAGTATGGCAGGACTGGAGTTTCCCAACTCTAGTCTGGATGAGTCAGCTGAGGGTTAGCAAGGACGTTCTCAGGAGCCCAGGGAGAACTGAGAAAACTAAGGACCATGCTATACCACTGCGAATGCACTCAGCAGGACTCACTCTCATTCCACACGCTAGGAAACAGGCTCAGAGAGGCTGAGCGCCTTGCCACACAGCTAGCCACTAGCAGAGCAAGGATAGAGATTTATAGGACAAATCATGGTGACTGTCACTTGCTGCACACTCCTAATAAGACAGCAAAGTACCTTGTGCGTGGTGCGTGTTAGCAGAGTCAATTCTTATGGATTACTTCCTTTTTAAAGAAGCGAAACTGCCCAACGGAACTTCCTGCCATGATGAATACAGATGTTCTATATCTACACTGTCCAGTGTGGTAGCCACCAGCCCCATGTGGCTATTGAGCAACTGAAATGTGGTGAGTGAAACTGAGGAACTGAATTTTAAAGTTTTATTTCATTTTAATTGATTTAAATGTAAAAAGCCGTATGTGGCTAGTGGCTACTGTATTGGAAAACACAGTTCCAAGTTGAGCAGTTTTTCTGAAAGGTAGTGAAGCCATGAGGGGAGGGTTGCATCTTGGGGCTGTCTGAGCCCAAAGTCCATGTCTTTCCCTTCCCCCTCTGCTTCCCAGTGAAGTAAGCCCGTGTTTTATAACGTGGAAGGCCCCGGGAAGGAAACTGACCAGACAGTGTTATACAACCAGTCAAAAATAAAGCCAGATCCCCAAAAGGCTAGGTCTGTATTTGAGCCTGCTTCTTCTGAGTGTGTCCGGAGGCCTCAAGAGAGGCCCCCATGAGTGGCCGCAGAACCCAGGAGGCTGGGGGGTAAGGTTGAGACCCTGGACCAGCAGCTTCCCAGAGCCCACAGCCCCGTTGGCTGAGGGTTCTATGACTCACAGGTTCCAACCCTACTATTCAAACAGCAGCATTTCCCTTTGCTAGACTCAAGACTAATTGGTAGAGAGGTGGGGAGCTTCCAGGCCCAGCCTCGCCCTGTTGAAACATGTAGCTCTCACAGGTTTCCACTTGAGGTACCACCCATGAGGCATAGCTACCACCTGCCACGTGTCTGATGGCAACTGTTCAACCTAAGCTGGGCCATCCCTGTTTCATAAGCCTCTCCACCACGGCCACTGAATACTCGTCTCTGCCATATCACTACCCTAGCCCCAGAGCCTCCAAGGACATCCCATGGTGCTCAGAACACAATCTGAAGTCACCACTTCCATGGCTGCCTATGCCAGATGCTCTGATCTCATGTCCCACTGTTGTCCCCATCATTCACTCAGTCCCTGGCTTCCTTGCTGTTCCCCCAATACATCGAACTTGTCCTGGGCTTTCACACTTCCTGTCCTTCTGCCTAGAATGTTCTTCCCAGGTTGAAATGGTTTATTCTCTTTCCATTTACTCGCTGCCCAAGTGTCACTGATTCAGAAAGGTCTTCCTGACCCTGTGGTGTGTAAAGTAGTGCACCCCTCACTGCCATCTGCTAGCCTGCCCTACTTTTTCAAGGCTCTTATGTATACAGTATATGTATACATATACTCTATATGTATACAGTACATGTTTGGTTGTTCTGTTTGCCGTTTACCTCTGCACTAACATATGAACAGGGTATGGAGGAATTTTTTTTTTTTAATCTTCGATATCTAGTTTCCAGAGTCTGCTACAGAGGTGCTCACCAAATAAGTGAATGAATAAATGAGCAAACTGAATAAGTGAATGTATGAGTGTGAAGGTGGGGGGCAGAGACAGGCTCAGACTTGGCTCATTCTACACAGATCAGCACTTCCCTGATTTGGATGCTGAACCATGAGAAACAAAGAGATTTTCTGGTTTCATTTCTTTTGTCCCATGAAAGTTAAAGATCACAGGTAATCCAAAACTCAGTGCCGAGTTCTCTGCTTTATAATTGAAGAGTTATTCACACAGGGGTAAATAAGAGCAAAAGATTGACAAGTGAACAGTACAAGAAGAATGATGGGAAATAAATGGAGGGACCCTTGCGACTTGCATGCCTTTAACTGGCCTGAGGTTCCCACCAACACTCTCTCCAACTTGGATCCAGAGAATCTCTGCTGATTTTTTCACTCCCAGAGTCCAGGTGGTTGTTGGGAGCCAAAGCATCCTGTAAGGGGGCAGGGGGGCAGCTTAGGTAAGCCCTGCCCCTACACAACAATGATATTTTGCACCCGTCTGAAAGGCACACCCAGAATGGCAGACATTTTCCAAGAATGCCCAAGGCTCACAAAGGTCACCTGACTTTCCTGAAACCTGTATTTAGGGGAAAAGTTTCCTTGTCCTCAATTCCACAGAAATGTATCTCTTTTATTTCATCTCTAAAAAACTTCCACACACACACACACACACACACACACACACACACACAGCAGCAGCAGCAGCAGTAGTCAGTATCTGACCCATAGGAAGTAGCCAGTAAATATTAAATGAAAGTAGGAAAGTGTCAAATGGCCTTGTGAAGAATGATATAGTTAGGCAAACTTGGATTTTAGACATGAATTCTCATGGGCTGAGAGTTAAGAACTATGGCTGAACTCCTTGCACTGGCTATATAACTTCAGACGTGTCCAGAAGCCTCAGCTTCCCTCTCTGTTACATGGAAGCCTGGCCTACCTGGACTTCAATTTCCCTCACAGATCTGACATGCTCCAATTTCTGCACAGGTGTTTGTAACTTTACTGAGGACCAGTTCTTGAATGTGTCCCACTGAAAGCAAGGCCTGCTGCTCTAGAGTTCACTCATTGTTTTTAAGCACAGAGGTTATTTAATAGCAATCCTCCCAGAATATTTTTCATCCCTCCATGAAGGAAGGTCTGGAAAGCAGCCATTATCAAAATAGGAAGTAAAAAGAGGCTGGTATTCCATTTATCAGATAACACAGGCCGAACCAAAGTTCCTGTCCCTCCTATGGTGATTCTGGAAGCTTGACCAGGTTTCAGAGGTTTTATACTCAGAGCAGTGAGAAATCATGCCTGTGGCTTGTGGGATTTGGTACCTATTTCCTTCCTTCCCTCTGCTCAGGGTGTGGGTGCCAAGTGAAGGATCCAGTGACCCTCCTCTTCTGGGAGCCTCAGTGCAACTAATCCAGCCTTGGAGGGGGAGTCCCTCCTATGGGCCATCGGGACGTCAGCACGGCCAGGATCATCCCTCTGTCGTCTTCAGCATCTGACCTCAAGCTGCCTATGAATTTACCATTTCTTTCCACTCTTAGAAGTGTTCCGAAGCTCTAGTCCCACAACATTCAGACTCCGTCTCTACCTTCTCCAATTCTACTCACAGCCTTGAGTTCCAGAAAGAAAAGAACAGATGGAGGATCTCTTTGGGCCTCAGTTTCCTGAGATGGGAGGACAGGACTGGTGTTGGCTGACTGGCCTGCCCCTCCTAGCCTGAGGACTTTGCCCGGCCCAGAGCAGAGCCGGCCTCTTTCCCATGAGGGCAGTGGCTGTCTGTTATGTAACTTCTAAAAAGGCAGAGGCTTTTCTTTTTCTTTTCTTTTCTTTTGAATGATCCTAGGTACTCTAGGAAGAGAGAAACATTTTTATGATCCCAGTAACCAAACAACATAATGAAAATCATGGCAACCATCAGCCTAATAAATCCCATGGCAATAGCCTCTACATTCTCCAGCAAGACCCTGGGAATTCAAAGCTCTCTGAAGCCTTAAGTGGTGAGGGCCTTGCTGAAGGCCTTGGGACGCCAGCTGATGGCTGATGAAAGGATTTTAACGCGCCACTGAAATTCTCTTTTCCAAAATAACCACTTTGAAACCTGTTAATTACAGACACACAACCAGTCCCAGCCCCCCACAGGACCTGGGGCTCCTACCAGGGGGAGCTGCAACACCCCCCACCCCCAAGGCTGTGGCTGCCATGGTACTACACGTGCTTTGTGTTGGGTGAATTAGCTGTAGGAAGAGAATCCAAATTAATTAAAACCACATGGCCACTCCCTCACCCCCCCAACCTCCTACTCCACCTCCCTCCCCTGGAGACAGAGGCCAGTTCAGTCTAATTTGGTCCAGTGTTTGTGTTTCCTAAAATCTGTCTTGGGCTCTGGGCCATTAATAGGTTGCAGCTGATTTTAATCTACATGAATCAGAGACCTCGCTTCTTTGGTTTTAAAGAGATTACAAATTGTGTGTCCCACAAACTCAGGATGGAGGGGGAAGGCCCTGGGTGGGGAGGGGCAAGGGAGCAGGTCTGGAAGGCACAAAAACTGCTCTCCATTAAGCAGCATTCGAGGGAGCCTGTGATCTCTCAGAACTGGGGAGGGAGATGAGAGGATGTGCAGACCTTGCTGCTGTGAGCCAAAGCAGGAATATGGAACCTGGTAACAGAGTTACCAGTTAACTCTGTAACAGAGTTAAAAGAGAGGATCTAGATGAGCAGAGGCCTCTCCTTGCCTGTCTTCAACACATTCATTTCCCAAGTTCTTGCTGGGTACCTACCATAAGCTAAAGCAGGGGTCAGCCAACTATGGCCAACTGGTCAAATCTGGCTCACAGCTAATTTTGTAAATAAAGTTTTATTGGAACACAGTTATGTCCATTCATTCATTATTGTCGACGGCTACTTCTGTAGTCATGGTAGAGACCCTGTGGCCTGCAAAGCTGAAAATATTTACTATTTGCCCTTTAAAATAAAAGCTTGCCAACCTCTGAGCTAGAGAATTATGCTAAGCTTCCTGGGCAGACATTCCATTTACACAACAACAAAGGATGGATTGGGGGCTTACTCAGTTCCCACATCATACCAAAGCCTAGGTTCCTTCTAAACATCACCTTCAGGAAAGTGTCTTTACACTCATTCAACCAACAGCAATAAGGAAGCAATGCTAACAATCATGCCACTCAGTAAAGAGTTCAAAGTACTCACTCTGACGACTCTACAATCCCATCTCACAGATGAAGGAACAGAGTCACTGAGATGAAGGAACTCAGTAAAGTTCACAAGGAAAACAGCACAGATAAGGAAGAGCCAGGTCTGAGTCACAGAACAATCCTCTGTCCATCAAGTGACAGTACTGAAGGAGTGAGGGTGCTTTCATGCAATGCCACTCCCTGATGTGTGTCCCGCTGGCCATTTCATAACATTTCTTCACCTGATTCCACAAACACTCCAGGGAGAGGCTCAGGGTCATACACCTCCATGTTTAGGGTAAAGAAATGTTGTCCTGAGTGTCAGCAAGTGGGGGGTAAGAGTCATAGGTCAGATCGCACTTACCCTTTGGACACCGACTTTATCCAAGGCTCAATCCAAGAGAGTGTTGCAGTACTCGGCCCAGGTCTTCTGGGTCCTAGGCTGGCCCTCAGTCAGGATCCCCAACTTTCCCCTACTCTCAGTGTGCTCTAAGACAGCCCTTGGCCTTCAGGTACTTCTAGCTAGCTGGGGCAGAGACCTGGAAGGGGAGGATTCTGATTCCATGATGGCAGTGACGGAAGGACACATAGATAGACATGTGGGGAGGACAAAGCAGGGCACACTTGCCCTTCCCTAAAAGCACGCTGCTTTGTAAGGAACCCTGAGTGAAGAGCCTCCAGTACAAATGCCACTGCTGGAAATGTAGTCAGGTATCTTCCAAGGCTTTTGAGTACTTAATAATTATTGGGGGGTGGGGGGTGGGGAGGAGGCAGTCCTGTAGCCTGGTAATTAAGGGAGCTAGATCCCATCTGGCCTACTGCAGTTCAAATACCAGCCCAGGCAGCGTGAAAAATATACCAGGTACATGTATATGCATGTGCTCAAAACCCCAACAGGATGGAGAAATGGAAGAGAAGGGGTTGTGATCATCAGGGACTGCTTTTATCTCTCTGTCTCCCTCTGATAAGTGTATAATGCCCTCTGGCAATTAATAAGATAATCGTTGCTGGGATCACTTTGGAAAAAGGCAGGGAGACAGAGAAACTGGCATCCTCTCAGGGAGTAGTCTTGGCAGATAAACAAATGACACCAAGAATGCTGCTGCCTTGGAGCAGAAGAGGCAAGCACTAGGCTCTCTCCTCTTGCCATAGGAAACTATTTCTGTAGGACCTGAACTCTGGGTGGAGACCCTTCCAGCTAAAGCAGGGTACATACCCAGGTTGCAACCATAGTGGTCTAGAATACTCTGGAGGCTGGTTATATCTGGGCCTTGAACAGAATCTCAAATCAACAGAGCACCACTCTAGTTCCCACAGAATGTTGACCCTGCAAAAAGGTCTCTAGCTAACAGGAACTGAAAGTTTCTTAAAGAACAATGGTGTATTCCTGACTGTCTCCATTTTCACTGCTGTCCCCAGGTCCCTTTTCCATGGTAAGCATCTTCTTGAACTTTAGGCAATATTGTAAAGGAGTTTAGAATTCACTGAGGAGTCACGGTCCCACTCTTTAGAGCCCTGCTATTGTTTGGTGGCCTTCAAGGGACGAAAGCTTGTCAATTTCCTGAGGGTAGCAGAGGGGCTCTAACTGGGCAGAGACTGCATGTACAGCAAACTCCCATCACTGAAAACAACTAGAGCAGTGCATTGGACCAGGACATAGCCTGGAAAACAGCCCCATTGGCACCGTTGAGTTGCCCTATCACGGAGACTCTGTTCTCAGAAGTAGCCTTGTGGAGACTTTAATAGAGACCTAATAGAGAGCATAGTATGGCATCCCTGGCTTCTGCCTCGTAGCAAGCCCCCAGTGCATCCTCTGGCACCATCTGCTTCCAACAGCCCCAAGGGCTGTGGACGTTGATCCTCAAAGCTCTGTTTTGTCTAGGCTTGGTTTCCTGGTAGGTTAAGGCACTCTGTTTCATGAACTCTAACAGCTAGGAGCTTTTTGTAACTGCTTCCTCAAGTCTAGACCAGAGGAAGAGCAGAGGCTCGTGACCCTCACACCAGTGCATCAGGAGCCCACGTGAGTGTTCAGGACACCTGAGTGAACAAAGTCCTGAGCTGTGCAGAGGAGCGAAGCTGACGCGGTACGTCTGTGGTGGCGGCCTCATGGCCCCTGTGTGGAACCTCTACCTTTCCTGCTGTCAAACAAAGCCAAACCAGAATAAAGAAAAGTGAAGAAATGCATCAACACTTCCTGCGGCAGGGGTCACAGACGAAAGCTCAGAGTGGGGCAAGCCAGACAAGTTTTAAAACACCTAAACACACACAAGTGAGCCTTTGGCTGTGCAGATCGGGTGCTAAGAGGCTTTAGAGCAAGGAGGAGGACAGGATTTTAAAATTAGACCTCTACATTCTCACTCCCCTGAGCATCTGTGGGTGGGAATGATAGATTACTATAGAAAATTGATTTCATTTGTTCCTTAAGAGACAAAGGGCAATGACACCCCCTCACGCACTCCTTCCCTAACACACGTGTGCCCGCCCCCCGTACACACTCACTCCTGAGACCTGGAGTTCTTGCTATCAATCACGTTTTGTGTCCTGTATAAACAAAGGCTAGTAACTAGTACAGGAAATGAACTTCACAAGCATTGAATGTGTACCAACCTGTGGTGTGGGGAGTTGCCAGTTTTTTTTCTGAGAGTTTTCACAGACTCTCGAAAGCTTTCGCCCTGTACACTTGAATGTGGCTCCTGCTGTGCGCACACACACCCAAACAAGAAATTCCCCTCGACTTCCCCCAACACTCATCGAGAGAGAGTTGCTCATGCACAGCTATGCCCCTACCCCCAAACTTCTGAGCGCCCCTGTGCCTCCAGCATAAAAACGTGAGCACCTGAAAGTGCGGGGACTCCCCTGCCCCACTCAGACACACACAGAACTGTCTACCCCCTCAGGATATCCCCAGCACACAGGAACTCGGAGCCATGGATGTTTATGTTTCCATAGGTGTACCCACACACATGCACATGGGCACACATGCGCGCGCACACACACTCACACACACACACACAAACAGAGCCACATTCCAACTGGTTCCAGCCCAGCTGTGACAGGCTTGGGTCTGTTTGCCATTGTTTTCATTTGCCTCTCACAGTATTCATGTAACAGAGAGGAGGTCACGAGAGGTTTGCTATCCCGTTTTGTAGCAGTTACCCCCAAGCTTGAGCCTTGGGAAGGTGACTTTTTAAAGGAATGTGTGGGCAACAGGGTGAAAAGCAGCTACAATACAAAGGCATCCCTTCTCATCTTGTGCCTGAGCTTCACTGGCTAATGAACATTGTTCCGGATCCTTCTGAGACCTTCCTTATTTGTTGCCCTGTCTGAAACCATGCTGGGAAGACAGGCTCAGCTAGAAAATCTCTGGAAGTCCTATCTCAAAGTCCTGCCTTGTCACCTCTTATTACTCCAATTATTCTAGGCCCAGGCTGCCTGGGGACAAACTGTCCTCTGAAAGGGGAGGACACACTAGCCAAACAAGCAACACCTAATTTGGTAGAAAATAAAGGAGATAAAATGGGGCCCAAGTGGCCACTATGCCTCTAGGAGTTCTGGTCCACAAGAAAAGCTGGAATGCAGAGGACTCCCATCCCCAGAGCAGTGGCCATTTTAATGGTGGCATCAGTAGTACATATGCACAGTGATACTCTCAGCATCAGCAAGGCTAGCTAACATGCAAGTTCACTTTCTATTTCCAAGAGCCAGATGGACTTAATGCACATGTAAAAAACCCTGACCAACACAGGGTTCTTGCTGCGTGGATCTGAACACAGCAAGAAATGTCTTCTGTTGCACCGTTCAGGCACCGTGGTTTTCTGAGTATGCATGCCGAGCTGCTGACAGTTTTCTCACGACGCCCCACGGAACTGTGGCAAGGGTCTGGCTACAAGTGCATGCATTCTGTCTGCAGCCGTGACTTGTAACTTCACCTCACTCTCTTTCCCAAGGAGTCATTTCTTCAAAAAAAATTTTTACTAGAAGTTCAATATATAGGGGTTGGCAGGTGACGCGGTCGTTAAGGACACTGGACTCCCACATGGCCGACCATGATTCAAGTCCTGGACCTGGTGGCTTCCTTTCTCTCTCTCTCTCTCTCTCTGTCCCTCTCTGGTCAAATTAAAATAAATAAATAAATAAAGTTAAATGATTGTTTTTTTTTTTTTAAATTCCAGTGTATGAAACTGACTAAAGGATTGTTGCCCAGGTACAGGGATGAGTTAGTTGTAAGAAATGTGTGTGTGTGGGGGGGACCAGCAGTTAGCGTAATAGCTATGTTGCTGGACTCCTATGTAATCGACCGTGGTTTGCGTCCTGGACCCGGTAGCTTAAAATTCACGCCGGGTGCGTGTGCGTGCGTGTCCAAGATCCCGAGAGAAGAATGGAGGAGAAGGGATTGCGGTGTGGTCATTCCCCCTGGGGGGTGATTTCTCGCTTTCTGTCTTTCTGTCTCTCTCTGTCTGTCTGGGTAGCGCACGTGCCCTATAGCAAAAAAAAAAAAAACCTCTCCAAAAAAAAAAGAAATGTGTGTATGTGGGTTGGGGGAGGCAATATGCAGTGGGGGTGTACATCTGCTCCTGCTTCATGCTAATCCTTCACCCATCTATGCTTCAGGGAATCTTTGTGGGGTTCCCTGGATCCCAGTTTGAAAACCACTACCACAATGCAGGCTCTTTCTCATAAAAGTTGTTGAACTCTAGTACCCAAGAAAACACACAATGACAAAGAACTGCTAGAAATTTGACAGCTTGTTCAAATTAGCCTGAATTTCACACATTATTGATAAAGTAAGTTTGTGTAGTATACAGTTATGGATCCCTTACTGAAGCTCTCTCGCCTCCCACAGGTCTATAGCTCACAAGCTGGGAATAACTATGTAGAAGTTAGGAGTGAGAAATAAGATGAGGGTCCCAGATAGAGCCACACCATCAGTGGGTCTGGTGTCTTGTGAAGGAATTTATGGCTAGTGCTATTTGGCAATGGAGAGCCATTAAAAACTCTAATGCTATTATAATTATTAACTATTTTTTAAGCAATGAAATGACATAATTAGGAATAAACTAGCAAAAAAAAAAAAAAAAAAAGGCGGGGTATTCTTTTGCAGTTTATGTTCCTTTTCCCATCTCTAGCTGTCTGGGCCTCCACATCCCAGTCCTACAGTCCACTGGGAGCAGTTTCCCTCCTGACCTTCATGGATGGGCACCAGCCCAGACAGCTTTCATCATCACAGGTGCTTATTGTCTGGTGTGACATTACCTAATGTGAGTGGCCCAGCCAGGACTCAGCACCCTTGTGACTTGAACAAACACATACACATGCCTAAGTTAAAAAATGTGCACAAGGGCAAACAGTGGGGATTTATACTGTGTGCAGAACTATGGAGGCTTCCTTCACTCCTAGCCCACCAAACCTCTCAGCAAAGACCTTGGTTTCTTTGTTGAGTCAGGAATCAAAGATGGAGGTAGAAACCAATGCTGGCTTAGAGAGCAAGGCCATGCTCCTGGGTCTAGCGCTGTACTTGTTTTCCTGGGGATGAATGACTCAAGTTTTTGGTACTAGAATGTAGAAATGAGGGGTACTGTTAACCTGGGACTCCAGAAGGGATGAAGATGCAATTTAAGCCTAAGAATGCTTTGTGCTTCTTGGATGAAAGACACCACTGTGAAGTTTTATTATCTATCTACTCAGTTTCTTTCTTTTTTTTTTATTTTTTAATTGTTTCAGTTCCCTTCTGTTTTCCCTTTTGGGGGTCCATGTGAACTTTATTAGGTATCAATTTCAAAAAAGGCCTCCTTGCACCTCAGAGCAGGATTTTATTTGGTGCCTCAGAGAATTTCTTCCCATAATCTGGACCTTCAAAGGATTCTACTTGGTCAGGGAGGAAGAGGTCCACGTGTGTTGGCTGCTCAGTTCAGTTTGATTTAATAAATATTTATGGAGCATCTACTAACATCTTCTTAGCCCCAAGAGGCAGGGTAGGACTGGAATGGGTAGAAAAGTTCATGAACTTTGGGGACAGTTTGCCTGAGGCCTAAAGTCTGACTCGACAATTCCTCATGTGTCCTTGGAGAGCCTTGGTCGCCTCCCTGAATCTCTGTTTTGCCACCTGTAAAATGGAGATCATCCCATTCATCTGCCAGAGTAAAGTAACAAAAAGATAGAAATCTACTGAGCGGTAGGTGAGAGCTTGAATATCCTCAGCTGCCTCCGCTCTTTAGGATCTGGCTTCTTCAGTTCTATTTCTTCTCTCCGAAGCCCTCATCTAGCCTCAGAGGATTGTTCATCCATTCTGGAAAGAATGTCCCCTGATTAAACACCGGTTCTGGAACTTTCTCATCTTGGTTTCTCCCAGTGTTCCCAGGCAACCTATTTCCTCATGCATCCTCTCCTCCACCAAAATACCACTAAGACCTCCACATTATTATTGCCTCCACCCTCCCTCTGAACCCATTCCAAAAGAAGAAAAAAGCTTTCCCAATCTTCTGAGGACAGAAGCACCAGAAGTAGCTTTGCATAGCTGCACCCACTTCAGAAAAGATCCAGCTGTAAGCTCCATTAAGTGTCAGTGCGCCAAAGGAGCTCCAGGTGGTCAGTAGGAAGATGGCTGAGGCCAGTCAGGGTGGCTGAGGCTGCTACTGAGGGCTGGTCCAGGCAGGACTGACATAGCTGCCTACTTGAGGGGAGTCTGTTAGAATGTTCCCTAGGTGCGGTACTCTAATCTGAGAGAACTGAGCTAAAGGCATCCGTATGGGACCCTGTCACTCTCCAAGGATTCTTGCTCTCTCTCGGGTTCCTAGAGAGGAGAGCAGATGCATGGAAGTCCTTGAACAGGCACTGCCGAGGCCAACCATCACACTTTCAATTAAGCTTCCGATGCTTGGATGGCCACGGCTTCCCACAGCTGCCCTGATGCATGCAGCTTTGAGGCAGTGTTCGGCCCATTTGTTCTTTCAGGAGTGTGCCTTCGAAGCCAGGAATTATTTGTTTCCGAAAGGTAGGCGCGCATCAGATGGGTGGTCTTTGCATTTTTTGTGTGCTTTGATTCCCTCTCTTTTCTTTTCAGGACCACTGAGGGGTTTATTTTCCCTCTCCAGCAGTCTCCAGGGCTTGGCTGCACAGTACATCTGTGCTGGTTTTCCCACAGGCCCCAGCAAAGGCAGTCCGGTTGCCTTCAGAAAGCCCTGGGCGGCCCCGTGGGGGGAGCTGGGGCTGCAGCTGTGGCCCCCTCCCTCCTGCAGTAGGCTTTGATCAGTTTTTGTGGGGGCTGCATGGAGCCTGACCTCCTATCCCTAGCGTCTCTCAGGTGGAAAGTTCTGTTCAGCCTGTCTGTGGCTTCAAAGGCGTTCCCTCCTTGGGGCTGGGAGGAGTCTGATAATGGCTCTCATTTGGTTGGTGTGTGATCTCCCAGCAGTCCCCATCTTCCAGTTGACAGGCTTTTGCTTGTTTGGTTGGGCTGCTCTGGCCGAACTCAAACCACCTTTCTGGTTGAGGAAGCACATTGACGTCCTCTCCCATTGAGGCTTCTTTCATGGCTCAGACATGGCCTTCCAGCCCAGACAAAGGTGACTATGCCACTGTAGCCAGACACCTGGCGAATTAGAATCTGGGCGTTGAGCAGGGCAGTTGTCTGGGACAGGCAAGGAGCTGTCTGAGCCTGAAAGTCTGTCAAGAGGAACGCTCAGCTCCGCCCTTCGCACCTCTGAAGTTCGAGCAAGGCAGGCTGTAGCTTTCTGCTCTAGTTCTCTGCAGGAATCCAGATGTCGCGGCTGACCATCCCATGCTTATGCCTGGACCTGCACTGAGCCTAGAAAAGGCCAAAAGTTGTCAGGTTGACTCTGTTTCCCAAGTACTTGAGCTATTCACTATCTTGAGAAGCAGGCATATGGCCAGCTAGGCCTGGGAAGTTCCTTTTCTGGTTTTTTATTTCCAACAGTTGTGGCCCTATGTCCTCAGTTCTCAGCCCATGGTGTAAACAACAGCTAACTCAGCCATTCCTGGGTCTGCTTCCGGCCCTGGCCCCAAACTGCCGTTGACCCTGCAATCGGGCCTTCCAGCCCCCATGGCCTGGGCAGAAGGACAAGAGCAGGATAATCAATGCAGCTGTCAGCAAGTCTGGACAGGAGTTGCTGCCTCACCAGAAAGTCCAGTGGGCCTGGGCCATGGCACGCGGCTCCTCACAATGTGTATGGGGTTAGGCTGCACGTTACCCTTTGGTTTCCTCATATTTAAAATGAGGGTGGCCAAGGGCAACAGGAGTGGTCAGAAGAGCATCCTTCTTCCTCAGCCTGATAGCACAGCGCTCTTCCTTCCTTTTGATCATACTCAAAACAACTGCGATAGAACAATGAGTCCGGGAGGAGGCCGGAGGGGGATTTATTATGCTGTTGTTCTGTGGCAGAGCAGTGCCTGACTGTATCTTGCACAGAGGTCTGTGTGAGAGGAAATCTGGCAGGCCAGCAGCCGTCTCCCTTATGCTGAGCTCTCTCTGACATGGAAGGCTGGAGGACTGAGAAGGAGCTGCCATATTGGCCACACCCCAGTCTAAGCCATGGCAAGAGAGAACTCAGCCTGCAACTCTAAAGGCATGTCTCCATGATAGTCACAGAGATCCTTAAAAGCTAGAGCCCACCTTGGACCAGCAGTTAGCATAATGGCTATGTCGCTGAACTCCCATGTAATCAACCGTGGTTCGAGTCCTGGACCTGGTGGCTTAAATTCATGCTGGGTGCGTGTGTGTGCGTGCCCAAGATTCTGAGAGGAGAAGGGACTGCGGCGTGGCCATCCCCCTTGGGGGGTGATTTCTCACTTTCTGTCTCTCTGTCTTTCTAGTGAGCACATGCTCCCATAGCAAAAACCTCTCAAAAAAAGAAAAAAGCTACAGCCCACCTGAGTGCAGCCTTACAAAGATGGAATTTCAGATAATGTTAGTTTGCACCAAGACAGGAACTCATGAGAGTGATTCTTACCAGCCAGTATTCTATCTTACTATTCCAGTGGGGGAGTGAGTTATATCAGGGTGTCCTTTGTGAAAAACCAGATGGTAGACTCAGCAGTGGACTCTCCAGCCCTCTAGGAGAGACCACTTGATAGGGGTTTCTTCTTGTGTACCCATATGGCTGAAAGAAGAGGAAAGGCTCTCAGAATCTTGGGCTGAGAGGAACTTGATTGGCTTCAGTTACCCCTGAATGAAGATGTTTTCCATCCATCTGCTAGTAGTAGGGTCTAACCTTACTTTCAATCAATCCTCATTCAAACCTTCACTGCCAAAGAGAAACCCTAATGCCTGGGCTGCCCATATTCAGAAAAGACATACATTCTCAGGAACCAGCAGTTAGCGTAATGGCTATGTCGCTGGACTCCCACGTAGTCGACCGCGGTTCGTGTCCCGGACCCGGTGGTTTAAAACTCACACCAGGCGCGTGTGCGTGCGTGCCCAAGATCCCGAGAGGGGAATGGAGGAGAAGGGATTGCGGCATGACCATCCCCCCTGGGGGGTGATTTCTCGCTTTCTGTCTCTATGTCTCTCTCTGTCTGTCTGGCGAGCGCACGCGCCCTACAGTGAAAATCTCTCCAAAAAAAAAAAAAAGAAAAGACATACATTCTTATCAGGCAGCTGGGCACTATAGGGTGTTAGGCCAACTGTTTGTAGAGTTAGAGTCTTTCTAATGCCCTGGGTTGAACATAGGAAGAGCTGGATTTAATGTCTGACTCCACTAGCATTCACCAAATGATCTTAAACAGTTTATATGTCCTGCTAGAGCCTCTGTGTTCATATCCATAAGATGAGGATGAGAACACCAATCTTGTAGGATTGTTTTCAGGATTAAATGAGATATCTGTGACATTCCTAGCACGTTAACTATTCCATTGGATGTGGTCACTGTTATTACCAACATTTCATATAGACGTGAGGGTCTGATTAGATCTCATCCAGTCCTATGAAGTGTGCTCTGGTGGATGGTGAACCTTGCTTTCTGTTAAGAGGAATACAAGAGGAAATGGACCTGGTTTCACAGTTTATGAAAGTTCACCTTAGACACCAGCAACAAATCCAGGACTGAGCCCAGTGTTTTAGATAACCCGATACTATCTGTCCAGTCACAGCATCTTCCTATACAACCCCAATGGATTAGTTTCCTAGGGTTACAGCAACAAATAGTCACAAACTGGATGGCTTGAAACAAGAGAAATGTATTCTCTCACAGTTCTGGAAGCCAGAAGTCCAAAATCATGGTGTTTGTAGGGTCTTTCTATCTGAAGACTGCAGAGAAGAATCCCAAGAAGGGAATGTGATCTACCACCTTCAGCAAGAAAAATGGCTCTTTATTCTTTACTTACTGGCACAAAGTAAAGACAAGTTCTTCTCACCCGGTGAAAAACTGCCTTGCATCCAGCAGTGGTGCTCAAATGTGTGCTGAGTCCTGGGGCCTCCTGCTCTTAGCTGGGTACACTGAGATTTCAAATCCTGTTTTGTCTCTTGAACTTAATGAGTGAACTGAAAGACGATGTGGTGATTCTCTGTGAAGCCCATTTGCGTTTTGGTGCTCAAATCTTTCACTTTCTTCTCTCCTCTGTGTTGTCCTCTCAAGGTTCCACACTTGCAGGAAATGTCCAAGGGGCCAAACTCTTCTCTTTTCCTAAAGATTTCTTCTAGCCTTCCTTCCCAACTTCCCTGTCTGTTCCATAAAAATCTATGTCAAATAGAGGGGACCAGGTGTGACCTAATGGTAATGTAATTGGACCTACATGAGGTCCTGGGTTCATGTCCTGGGACCTCCCTGAGCATACCTGGTGTATGTACCTATGCCCAGGATCTAGGTTAGCTGAGACTGAGCAGATCCACTGAGTAGATCACAGTGTAAGGACCTTGTTGTGAGTGCATCTTCCTCATGAAATAAATAAATAAATAAGCTTATTTTAACAAATTCATGTCTAGGGGTCGGCAGGTAGCATGGTGGTTAAGGGCACTGGACTCCCACACAGTCGACCATGGCTCAAGTCCCAGACCTGGTGGCTTGCTTTCTTGCTTTCTATCCTTCTCTCTCTATCTCTCTCTGGTCAAATTAAAATAAATAAATAAATAAATAAATAAATAAAGTTAAATTTTGAAAAAATAATTTAAAAAAAAATCCATGTCTAATAGAAAGGACATTCTTACAGAGGTTTGCATGCCTCTGTTAGGAATACTTTTCCTCCAGAACTGCTGAAACTTCAGCTATCAGACTGTGAGGAAAGAAAGATTATAATTATTTTCAATCAAATAATATACATAAATTTAACACAGGTCTCAGTTCCTTCCAAGTTGTTTCAAGAAAGAAACCAGTTTCTGTCTTCTCTGATGAGGCTGTTTCAATGGGTGCTGGTGGTAGCCTTGCTCTTCTGCTCAAAAGCTACTATTAATAACTTCGTGTTTGCAGCTTTCTCTTCAGAGGTGTTTCTCCTATTTCTGGCTCACAGATGTTGACAAGTGGCATGTGTCGAGCTGCCTTCACAAATCTTGGAACTCTGAACACTGCGCCTATGCTCACAGTCCTCCAGGTTTACTGAAACCTGGCTAAGGGCGAGAAAGTCACTATGAGTCTATAGATCTGAAAATGGGCTAGCAGTGGAGAGTAACTGGAAAGAAGTGCAAATGAGACAGGAGATAATGATATTTGAGGTTGGAATAGAGAGATGGGGAACCATCCTTCAACTTATGTGCTGAGGGCTTCACTTTCTCTTCTTTCTCTGTCCATATGTTTGTGCAAAGTTTGTGTCTTCACATACAGACTATGAGTCTGTGTACATAAAACACAGCCCTTTAGAAGGGACACATGCTACTTTAGAATATGACTTCCAGAAGAATAAAATCTAACCTATGCTCATGCACTGCTGATGGGAATGTAAAATAGTTCAGCTACTGTGGAAGATAGAATGGTGATTCCTCAAAAAGTTAAAAACAGAGAGGACAAGCAGATGGTATAGTGGTTACATTGCTGGGCTCCCATGTAGTTGATTGTGGTTTGAGTCCTGGACCCAGCAGCTTGAACTCATATCAGGTGCATGTGTGTAAGTTCCCCAAATCCCAAGAGGAGAATGGAGGAGAGGGATTGCAGTGTGGCCATCACCCTGGGGGTGATTTCTCACTTTTTTTCTATCCATCTGCTAGTAGTCTCTCCAGTGAACACATGTGTCCTATAGCAAAAATCTCTTTCTCTCTAAAAAAAGTTAAACATAGAATACCCATGTGACCTAGTAAATCCACTCCTACGTATATGCCGAAAGGAATTGAAAAAAGGTACTCAAATAAATACATTCATAGCAGCACCATTCACAATAGCCAAAAGGTAGAGATAACCCAAATAATCCACTCATGGATGAATGGATAAACAAAATGCAGTGTATCATTATAATGGATTATTATTCAGTGATAAGAAATACTGATACGTAATACAACGTGGAAAAATCTTGAAAGTGTGTTAGTGAAAAAAGCCAGAAACAGAAGGTCACATCCTGTCTGATTTCACTTCCATGAAATATCCTGAATAGGTGAATCTGTAGCAGCAAAGCAGATTGGTGGTTCCTAGAACTGGGAGATATAAGTGGGAGCAATTGCCTAGTGGGTACAGGGTTTCCTTTTGAGGTGATGAAGACGTTTTAGGACTAGATAGAGGGGGGTGATCATGCAACATTCTGAATGTACTAGTTGAAAGAGAAGGGGTCAGCAGGTGGTGTGGTGGTTAAGGTGCTGGACACTTCCATATGGCTGACCATGGTTCGAGTCCCAGACCTGGTGGCTTGTTTTCTCATTCTTGAACTTAATGAGTGAACTGAAAGACGATGTGGTGATTCTCTGTGAAGCCCATTTGCGTTTTGGTGCTCAAATCTTTCACTTTCTTCTCTCCTCTGTGTTGTCCTCTCAAGGTTCCACACTTGCAGGAAATGTCCAAGGGGCCAAACTCTTCTCTTTTCCTAAAGATTTCTTCTAGCCTTCCTTCCCAACTTCCCTGTCTGTTCCATAAAAATCTATGTCAAATAGAGGGGACCAGGTGTGACCTAATGGTAATGTAATTGGACCTACATGAGGTCCTGGGTTCATGTCCTGGGACCTCCCTGAGCATACCTGGTGTATGTACCTATGCCCAGGATCTAGGTTAGCTGAGACTGAGCAGATCCACTGAGTAGATCACAGTGTAAGGACCTTGTTGTGAGTGCATCTTCCTCATGAAATAAATAAATAAATAAGCTTATTTTAACAAATTCATGTCTAGGGGTCGGCAGGTAGCATGGTGGTTAAGGGCACTGGACTCCCACACAGTCGACCATGGCTCAAGTCCCAGACCTGGTGGCTTGCTTTCTTGCTTTCTATCCTTCTCTCTCTATCTCTCTCTGGTCAAATTAAAATAAATAAATAAATAAATAAATAAATAAAGTTAAATTTTGAAAAAATAATTAAAAAAAAAATCCATGTCTAATAGAAAGGACATTCTTACAGAGGTTTGCATGCCTCTGTTAGGAATACTTTTCCTCCAGAACTGCTGAAACTTCAGCTATCAGACTGTGAGGAAAGAAAGATTATAATTATTTTCAATCAAATAATATACATAAATTTAACACAGGTCTCAGTTCCTTCCAAGTTGTTTCAAGAAAGAAACCAGTTTCTGTCTTCTCTGATGAGGCTGTTTCAATGGGTGCTGGTGGTAGCCTTGCTCTTCTGCTCAAAAGCTACTATTAATAACTTCGTGTTTGCAGCTTTCTCTTCAGAGGTGTTTCTCCTATTTCTGGCTCACAGATGTTGACAAGTGGCATGTGTCGAGCTGCCTTCACAAATCTTGGAACTCTGAACACTGCGCCTATGCTCACAGTCCTCCAGGTTTACTGAAACCTGGCTAAGGGCGAGAAAGTCACTATGAGTCTATAGATCTGAAAATGGGCTAGCAGTGGAGAGTAACTGGAAAGAAGTGCAAATGAGACAGGAGATAATGATATTTGAGGTTGGAATAGAGAGATGGGGAACCATCCTTCAACTTATGTGCTGAGGGCTTCACTTTCTCTTCTTTCTCTGTCCATATGTTTGTGCAAAGTTTGTGTCTTCACATACAGACTATGAGTCTGTGTACATAAAACACAGCCCTTTAGAAGGGACACATGCTACTTTAGAATATGACTTCCAGAAGAATAAAATCTAACCTATGCTCATGCACTGCTGATGGGAATGTAAAATAGTTCAGCTACTGTGGAAGATAGAATGGTGATTCCTCAAAAAGTTAAAAACAGAGAGGACAAGCAGATGGTATAGTGGTTACATTGCTGGGCTCCCATGTAGTTGATTGTGGTTTGAGTCCTGGACCCAGCAGCTTGAACTCATATCAGGTGCATGTGTGTAAGTTCCCCAAATCCCAAGAGGAGAATGGAGGAGAGGGATTGCAGTGTGGCCATCACCCTGGGGGTGATTTCTCACTTTTTTTCTATCCATCTGCTAGTAGTCTCTCCAGTGAACACATGTGTCCTATAGCAAAAATCTCTTTCTCTCTAAAAAAAGTTAAACATAGAATACCCATGTGACCTAGTAAATCCACTCCTACGTATATGCCGAAAGGAATTGAAAAAAGGTACTCAAATAAATACATTCATAGCAGCACCATTCACAATAGCCAAAAGGTAGAGATAACCCAAATAATCCACTCATGGATGAATGGATAAACAAAATGCAGTGTATCATTATAATGGATTATTATTCAGTGATAAGAAATACTGATACGTAATACAACGTGGAAAAATCTTGAAAGTGTGTTAGTGAAAAAAGCCAGAAACAGAAGGTCACATCCTGTCTGATTTCACTTCCATGAAATATCCTGAATAGGTGAATCTGTAGCAGCAAAGCAGATTGGTGGTTCCTAGAACTGGGAGATATAAGTGGGAGCAATTGCCTAGTGGGTACAGGGTTTCCTTTTGAGGTGATGAAGACGTTTTAGGACTAGATAGAGGGGGGTGATCATGCAACATTCTGAATGTACTAGTTGAAAGAGAAGGGGTCAGCAGGTGGTGTGGTGGTTAAGGTGCTGGACACTTCCATATGGCTGACCATGGTTCGAGTCCCAGACCTGGTGGCTTGTTTTCTCATTCCCTTTCTCTCACACTTACTCTGTCCCTCTCTGGTCAAATTATAAAGAAAGAAAGAAAGGAAAGAAAGGAAAGAAAGGAAAGAAAGGAAAGAAAGAAAGAAAGAAAGAAAGAAAGAAAGAAAGAAAGAAAAGAAAGAAAAGAAAGAAAGAAAGAAAGAAAGAAAGAAAGAAAGAAAGAAAGAAAGAAAAAGAAAGAAAGAAAGTTAAATTACAAATAATAAAAATAAAAATATATAAATGAGGAATTGTTCACTTTAATATGGCTAATTTCATGTTAAGTGAATTTTGCCTCAATAAAAATAATAAAAGTCTTTTAGAAAAGAGAACACACACATAAATCCTGCCTGTGTGTTCTGCATGTACAACCCAGCTCCTGCTCTCATTCTCACTGTGCATTTTTTTGGGGGGGCGGGCATAGGGTGTATGAGCTCACCAGAGACAGAGAGAAAAGGACAGTGAGAAATCATACCCAGGTAAGATGGCCGTGCCACAGTCCCTTCTCCTCCAATTTCCTCTTGGGATTTAAGGCACATACACACGTATACACATCCAGCATATTTTTTAAGCCGCCAGGTCCAGGACTCAAATCTTGGAGTAGATTATGTGGAAACTTAACCACCATGCCTCCAGCTGGCCCACATGTTTCCTCTATGGGCAGATCTGTGTGCCCATTTTCAGGGCCATGGTGCCAAATCGGCTTATGATACAGATTACTGTCAGGCTTGTTCTTGAGCCTGCATCTGAGACACATCCTCTAAAATTCCATGACTAAATCTGAGTCTACACAGTGGCATGTAAACATTCCAGCAGAGGACAACGGGTGTGGGTGAGAACACCTTCATTGCCAGACTGTTTCCCAATATTCTGTTTCTGGGGTAGGAAAGCAGACTTTCTAGGCAAGAGGAGAAGGTTTACATATTTCTCTATCTTTAAGAGTTTGCTCATACAGCAAGACGAAAAGGAACACAGGTGGTAAGCCATCTAGGAAAAGATGTTCACATCCAGCATGAATGCCACCGACAGTTCTCTTTGAAACTGTTGTTTATTGAAATTATGGGGGATGAAAGTTCAGGATTTCATTCTGTTTGTCCCGACCTCATTTGAGGACTTTAGAGGGATCTTTCAGTTTTGTGTTTCCAAAACAGAGATTTGGGACTGCGGAGAGAAAAGTGCCTGTGAGGAGAACCGGGGACATGGAGACTGCCCTGTGTTAAGTGTGGCAGAAATTTGTAGTCTGTTGGCTGAACTGCCATTCACTCATGCACGATTCGTCCCTTCATTCATTCACTCACTTAACACGGTTCTGCCATGTGTCAGCAGGTGAGGAGCTAGGTGCTGGCTGGAGGGCCCGGTTTGCAAGCTTGCTGTGTGAACTGCTCAGTGAGAAAGCCAGCGGGTACACTGGGAGAAGAGCATCACGGCCACACTGCAAGTGCTCAGACAGGGATCTCAGGCCATGGGAGCACCACGGAGCCTGGCCCAGGCGCTAGGAAAGCCTTCCTAGAGTTGAGGACTTCTGAGCCCAGTGTTGAAGGGAGATGGAGACGGGACAAGCACGCAGGCAAGTGTTGCATCCACATTGGCCCAGAGGCATGGAAACAGGTAGTGTATCTGGGGAACACCACTGACTGCAGAAGGAGAGGAGGCTGTCTGGGCAAGTCAGGACCAGGCTGGGAAGAGCCTTGCATTTGACCCAATTCTTTCTGCTGACTTTTACCTTTTCATAAGAACAATAGCCAAATATTTATCATAAATCATTTACTTTAATCTTTTCAGTAGCCCCTTTTCACAGATGAAGACAGGTTCAAGAAGATTAAGTGATTAACCCAAAGAGGAATGCGCACATCACTGGGACACGTCAGAAAATGCTTGCAAATGACTGATTACCCAGGAGGAAGCTGGCATGGAAGGCTGGGACTGAGGAGGACACAGGAGGCTTTAACTCCACTGGCAGGATTTCATTTCTGAAACCAGGTTTGGGCATGTGGATGTTCTTTGTGTCTTTTTGTCCGTGTGTGCTTTTTACAGTGACCCTTTAAGCCATTAGGTGAGTGCGTGGGGCAGCATCTCTCTCAGAAAGCAGGAGGTGTGTGGAGACTGAGGGTTCTTCAAGGTGCAGGAGCTGCCCTGGAACTCTTAAACGCCTGCTGGGTTTTCCACTGGAGTGGAGGGCAAGCCTTAATTTTTCCACTTTCACAAGCACCTCAGAGGCAGCACTTCTACAGAAAATGCAGAACAGACAAGTATGACCCTCCTTGCCCCCACGGGCAGACGGTTACTGAATGTTTCCCACCTGGGGATGTAGGAGGAGAGAGGAATGAATGTAAGCCCTACTCTGTGTCCTCAGAGGTGGCTTATGTGGCTCTTGATGGATGGTGCTCCAAGTGCCTTTTTGAGTAAATTTCCCTTCAGTTACAATGTTTGCTTTTTCTACCAGAGCATCCTTCCCCTCCACCTCCCTCTTCACCTCCCTAGTGCGGCCCTGAGGAGAAGCCCCAGCCCCCTGCCTTCCTGGCATGCAGAGCTTAAAACAAGAGCTCTCTGCCATCGGACATCCTTACCATTTCCAGCTATTGAGTGTAATCAGGTGTGTCAGGATCTGATTTCAAAGCCGAAAGCAAATGCTCAGAGGAATCCTCTCTCTGGTGCTCCGGTGGAAGACAAAGGAGTCTGAACAAACAGGATGCACCAAGAACCAGTGAGAGCACTCCCTAGTGAGAGAGGCAGGCAGGATACAGGGCCAGAATGGATGGCCTGTGAGTAGGGTGTTGGCATGAGTGGTAATCGTGCCCAAGAGAAACAAGATGTGGGGCGGGAAGAGCACACACAGTGATTCATCTCAGTCTCCTGGATGGTTTTTGATAGACAGGCATGCCCTTTCAGGACCCAGGGAGTTATACAATACCTATCCTACTAGAGGATTCTGACTCTGTCATTCACCTTGCAGGGAATATTGACATTTCCTACAAATGAGAGAACTCACTATGCCTTGGAGGGCAGCTGAGCGGCACTCAGGGTAACTGATGCTGGGTGGAGGTGGAGAAGACCTAGTGTTTGCAGCCCAATGCTTGGGTCCTGGTAAACCCATTTATTTTTATCCCTGTTTCAGTCTTTTATCCCAGACTCTGGTTATCGTGCTTGAGAACCTATATTTAGCAAACTTCCCCAATCATGAACTTGAAAAAAGTGTTCAGTCATTTTGGAGAATAAAAACCTTACTAGTAGGGTATGAGTCCAAGAAAATGTCATTATTTTCTCCTCTCTGGACACACTGCCCTCATTTTCATATGTGAGATATCAAATGAAAATAAGTGTTCATCAAGACCAGACTTGAAAGTAAACCAAGGTCACCAAGGGCAACAAGAATAGGAGGATACTTATATTGGGAGTGGAAGCACCTAGGGGAATAGATTGACCAACCTCGACAATGGTGGAATTTAGGGGTATTTGTCCCCAGTCTACTATCCTGCAGGGAAGATCACTAGTGCTTTCAACCAGGGGTACTTGGACTACTGCCTATGGACGCTTGAGACTGTTACAATGACTGGGGAGATGTTTCTGGAATTTTCTGGATGAGGCTAGAAGGATGAGTTTTCCCTAGTACACAGGATAGTGCTATACAACCAAAGAACTATCCTCGCTGTTTGCTAAGGGGAGTAGTACTGAGGAATTGGTTATTCCTGATATTCACCTGGACCTTGAGCTTTTTCGACCTGTAGTCTTTGGCCATGAAGCTTCCAGAAATTCTCTGAGAAGCCCACTGCTGAGTCTAAATGAAATAAAACATTCAGAAAATGAGAATTTGCCTGATGTTGATAGTTCATCACTGTTCCTAAAGACAAATCCAGGCCAGCCAGTAGTATGGTGGTTAAGGTGGCTTGGCATGAAGGTTAGGCAGATTATTTCAATGCCCATTTTATATAGGGGGCATTGCAAACCTGGAACTGGGTACTGGTTGAGGACCCAGAGCTTGAAGGTAGTGGGCTGGGGACTGAATTCTTGTAGCCCTCCTTCCCCCACCCTGACTTGGTCTAAGATGGATCACTGGTATTGGAAGTGTCGGCCCCACAGTGTCCGTGTGTCTCTTGAGGATTGTTCTGGTGCAGGGAAAAGACAATCTGGGACTACTTTGTTTGTTTGCTTATTTACTTTTGAGAGATTTTTGCTATAGTGTGCATAAGTTCACTGGAAAGACAGAGACAGAGAGATAGAAAGTGAGAAATCACTCCCTAGAGGGTGGATGACCATGCCACAATCCCTTTTCCTTCATTCTCCTCAGGATTTTGGGCACACATGCTCAGTATGAGTTTTAAGCCACTGGGTCCAGGACTAGAACTGTGGTTAACTACATGGGAGTCCAGCAATGTAACCATTATGCCACCTGCTGGTATACCCATTTATTTTTTTTTAAATTAATATTAGGTCACTGGGAAAGTCAGGATGTGTTTTTCTGTGCAAAAATGCATCATAACTTTCCTGACAACTCAATATTTTATTTTTCAGAGTTATACATCAAAAAACAAAACTAGGGGCCAGCAGTCAGCATAATGGCTATGTTGCTGAACTCCCATGTAGTTGACCGTCATTTGAGTCCCGGACCTAGTGGCTGGAATTCATGCCGGGAGCGTGTGCATCCGTGCCCAAGATCCCAAGAGGAGAATGGAGAAGGGATTGCGGCATGGCCATCCCCCCCTGGGGGGTGATTTCTCGCTTTCTGTCTCTCTGCCTCTCTCTGTCTTTCTGGCAAGCCCACCCGCCCTATAGCAAAAAAACCTCTAAAAAAATAATAATAAAATAAAAAACAACGAAAACAAAAAACTGTTTTCCCTTAGGCAATGGTATCCTCACATTGCAAAAGATCCTTCCTGGCATTAAGCATCAACAGTGAACCCCATCCACTCCCCCCAGTACATCCCACACCAAACATTTCATAGTCAATCACATCAGAAACAGAGAATGCCCTGCTGCGGGCCTGTAGTGAAGATGCAAGTGGCCAGGCACTGATGAGGACCAGGGCTAGGGTTCCAGGCCTCAGGGCAGCTTCCTGGCAGGGTGCCGTGGGTCAGGAGAGTCCAGAGGCAACCGACTTAAGAAGAAAAAGAACGTATACCCTAACTCCTTTTTTATCTTTACCCTGGAGATAAATGTGTGATCACAAAATTGCAGGCTGGTCTTGCTCCTATAATATTGACTAGCAGAGAGCCTCAAGGGGCAGTTTTACAGTCAGGCCCTTCAGAGACCCTCTCCATTGTTGATCTTTGCCTTTTTCTAACTCCTCCCTTCTCCCTATGCCTCTCTATACTCAGCTCTTCCCCTCTGCCTCCTTCCTGCTGCGTTCCTCCCCTCCCCTTCCGTCTTTTGGCCTTGGGAGCTCTCCTTCCTCCCCGTTCCCTTCCCCACATTTTCCCTCCATACCCCACACTCTTTGTTGCTGGATTCAAGATTCTCAATACAATAAAGCTTTGATGATTTGCCCCAGTTGAGAAGGAATGTCAGCTTAAATTAATGAGGAGTCTGAATAAGAGAATTTTAAAGCAGAGTTTAGCTGTGTTGGCATTGTAAGACATACTTTCCAAAAAGTGTTAGCATTTAAATGCAGTAATAGTTGATGTTCAGAAATGGAGCAATATGTCTTAGAGAGTCTTTTAAATCCTTTACCAGAAAGGAACCATTTATAATTAGCATATACTTCCTTTGAATCAGTGTTTCTGCTCCTAAAATCCTCTCATTTTTAGTTGTCAACATTTCTTCTTATCTCTGTGATTTTACCAGACTTCTTCTTGGTAGAGCCACTACAGTTTCACTTTTGAGTTCTTCATGATAGAGACATTTTCATATCAGAAGTCTCTTTAGAAATCTAAAACTTTCACATTCTCTTTGCAAAAAATTAAAATCTTAAAACTAATACTAAATTAAAATTTTATAAATAATAAAATGATTTATGTGATCTGTTTATACCACTTTCTTTAAGGTGGTAACAATGTACTGTCTATAACAACTATCCTACACAGAAGTCCCTTCTCTGGGGTCCCGTCCAAAGGGGAGCTAGCCGTGAGTGGGTCTTCTTTCTTTAAAGCATAAGCAGCAGCCAAGATAGTTGCAGCTCTCGGCTCTGCTCTTCACTCCCATGGTGTGTCAATCCTCCCGCCCGGGACCACCTCTCTGCCATCCTCCATTTCCATGTTCCTGCCAGGAGAATGCACCAAATGAAGCAGACGTTAACACTTATTACATCTAGACAAGGTTATTTGGGTGTTCATTATATTATTTTCTCTCCTTTTCTTAATGTTAGACATTTTTACTTAAAAAAAAAAATCCATAAAGTAATAAAGAAAAAAAAACCTCACCAAATTCTAAGAGCAACAAAACAACAAATGACCTTCAGAAGAAAAAAGAACCAATTCTAGTTACTACTGTCCTCTTCCTCCTAGGGATTCCCAGCCCCACACTGGGGAAGGCTGCTCCTCACCGTAGGGACAGTAACAAACGCAGTGCTGTATTTCTCAGCTACGCTCACACTTTTTCAACTTTCATACATAGTCTTCTTTTACCTTCACAGCAATCCTTCAGGGGACAGGAAAGGCAAATGTTATCCCCTCTGCACAGATTAGGACATTCAGACTACAGATGTGTTATTTATCATTTGTGTTACTTGTATTTTATAATTTTTGAACTTCAAGATTTATCTAAACAAGTATTTCATCTAAAAATCCAAATTTCTGGTTTCTCTGGAATAGTCAGAAGTTCTGGTAACATTAAGCCTGTAAACCACAAGGTAACAACTGGCTGGAGCTGAGTACTATTTAAAACAAACATTTCGGAGCACTTGTTAAAGATGTCAAGGGAGACTTTCTTCAAGAAGAAACAACAGTAGGGTCTCAGTAGGGGAGAGATTGAGTACAACTGTGAATGGTGGCACAGAGGGAATGCAATGCTCTGCAATGCTGTACCCTCCCGGGAAGCTCCTGGGCTTGCATCTAGAGACTTCCTTGTACCTGCCAGGCATGTGTATGTGCCTGTGATCCAGGCTGGCTGAGGCTGGATGTGGATCTCAGCATGAAGACCCTGTTGGGGGGCTCCTGCCTCCCTCTTTCTCTTTCTCTGTCTCTCTATTACAGAGATTAAATAAATATATAAACTTAAAAATGAAATTAAAAAAAGAGAAATGAATAGCCAAGAAGCAGAATGGAGGTCAGTGAATATTAAATTACCAAGAGGAAATATCAAAGCGTAGGGGTGGAACATGTGACACCTTTTCTCACCCATCATAAGGGTCAGGGTCAACATTCCTACAACAAAAGAAAGATTAACAAGAGAAAAGCAGAACTAATTTATTTAATCAAATTTTATGTAACATGAAAGCCTTCAGAAATGAAGACCCAAAGTTCCTGCCATGGAGGCACAAGCAGTGGGGAGCTGCTGCTTGATGCTAGGGGCCACATGGGAAGCCTCCAAATTCCTGTCCTATGTCTACCTGAACATGTTAGGTGTTCTTGTGATTCTTGGCTGCAGGGCTTAGGGGAGGATTGTGATATGAGGACCCTGCTGGGGATGACCCCTCTATCTCTCTTACTCGCTCTGAAAATCAATAAAGTTAAAAAAAAAGAAGACTCAAAAACCCAGGGAAAATGTTCTGTTCTTATGCTTAGGTTTAGGTTTGGTGAAGAATAGGCAGAATAGAAGCATGATTGTACAAGAGTATGATCTCATGGTAATAGACTGAGGGAAGAAACCCAGCAAGGCCTGTCTGTTCAGATGCCTCTCTGCATAGATTCCTTCCCCTAGGGTATGGGGCAGGACTCCACTGGAATGAGGGTCTCCAATGGAGAAGGGAGAGGGAAAGA
>NW_006160128.1:1682485-1685635 GCF_000334495.1 Tupaia belangeri chinensis
GGGGGGTGATTTCTCGCTTTCTGTCTCTCTGCCTCTCTCTGTCTTTCTGGCGAGCCCACCCGCCCTATAGCAAAAAAACCTCTAAAAAAATAATAATAAAATAAAAAACAACGAAAACAAAAAACTGTTTTCCCTTAGGCAATGGTATCCTCACATTGCAAAAGATCCTTCCTGGCATTAAGCATCAACAGTGAACCCCATCCACTCCCCCCAGTACATCCCACACCAAACATTTCATAGTCAATCACATCAGAAACAGAGAATGCCCTGCTGCGGGCCTGTAGTGAAGATGCAAGTGGCCAGGCACTGATGAGGACCAGGGCTAGGGTTCCAGGCCTCAGGGCAGCTTCCTGGCAGGGTGCCGTGGGTCAGGAGAGTCCAGAGGCAACCGACTTAAGAAGAAAAAGAACGTATACCCTAACTCCTTTTTTATCTTTACCCTGGAGATAAATGTGTGATCACAAAATTGCAGGCTGGTCTTGCTCCTATAATATTGACTAGCAGAGAGCCTCAAGGGGCAGTTTTACAGTCAGGCCCTTCAGAGACCCTCTCCATTGTTGATCTTTGCCTTTTTCTAACTCCTCCCTTCTCCCTATGCCTCTCTATACTCAGCTCTTCCCCTCTGCCTCCTTCCTGCTGCGTTCCTCCCCTCCCCTTCCGTCTTTTGGCCTTGGGAGCTCTCCTTCCTCCCCGTTCCCTTCCCCACATTTTCCCTCCATACCCCACACTCTTTGTTGCTGGATTCAAGATTCTCAATACAATAAAGCTTTGATGATTTGCCCCAGTTGAGAAGGAATGTCAGCTTAAATTAATGAGGAGTCTGAATAAGAGAATTTTAAAGCAGAGTTTAGCTGTGTTGGCATTGTAAGACATACTTTCCAAAAAGTGTTAGCATTTAAATGCAGTAATAGTTGATGTTCAGAAATGGAGCAATATGTCTTAGAGAGTCTTTTAAATCCTTTACCAGAAAGGAACCATTTATAATTAGCATATACTTCCTTTGAATCAGTGTTTCTGCTCCTAAAATCCTCTCATTTTTAGTTGTCAACATTTCTTCTTATCTCTGTGATTTTACCAGACTTCTTCTTGGTAGAGCCACTACAGTTTCACTTTTGAGTTCTTCATGATAGAGACATTTTCATATCAGAAGTCTCTTTAGAAATCTAAAACTTTCACATTCTCTTTGCAAAAAATTAAAATCTTAAAACTAATACTAAATTAAAATTTTATAAATAATAAAATGATTTATGTGATCTGTTTATACCACTTTCTTTAAGGTGGTAACAATGTACTGTCTATAACAACTATCCTACACAGAAGTCCCTTCTCTGGGGTCCCGTCCAAAGGGGAGCTAGCCGTGAGTGGGTCTTCTTTCTTTAAAGCATAAGCAGCAGCCAAGATAGTTGCAGCTCTCGGCTCTGCTCTTCACTCCCATGGTGTGTCAATCCTCCCGCCCGGGACCACCTCTCTGCCATCCTCCATTTCCATGTTCCTGCCAGGAGAATGCACCAAATGAAGCAGACGTTAACACTTATTACATCTAGACAAGGTTATTTGGGTGTTCATTATATTATTTTCTCTCCTTTTCTTAATGTTAGACATTTTTACTTAAAAAAAAAAATCCATAAAGTAATAAAGAAAAAAAAACCTCACCAAATTCTAAGAGCAACAAAACAACAAATGACCTTCAGAAGAAAAAAGAACCAATTCTAGTTACTACTGTCCTCTTCCTCCTAGGGATTCCCAGCCCCACACTGGGGAAGGCTGCTCCTCACCGTAGGGACAGTAACAAACGCAGTGCTGTATTTCTCAGCTACGCTCACACTTTTTCAACTTTCATACATAGTCTTCTTTTACCTTCACAGCAATCCTTCAGGGGACAGGAAAGGCAAATGTTATCCCCTCTGCACAGATTAGGACATTCAGACTACAGATGTGTTATTTATCATTTGTGTTACTTGTATTTTATAATTTTTGAACTTCAAGATTTATCTAAACAAGTATTTCATCTAAAAATCCAAATTTCTGGTTTCTCTGGAATAGTCAGAAGTTCTGGTAACATTAAGCCTGTAAACCACAAGGTAACAACTGGCTGGAGCTGAGTACTATTTAAAACAAACATTTCGGAGCACTTGTTAAAGATGTCAAGGGAGACTTTCTTCAAGAAGAAACAACAGTAGGGTCTCAGTAGGGGAGAGATTGAGTACAACTGTGAATGGTGGCACAGAGGGAATGCAATGCTCTGCAATGCTGTACCCTCCCGGGAAGCTCCTGGGCTTGCATCTAGAGACTTCCTTGTACCTGCCAGGCATGTGTATGTGCCTGTGATCCAGGCTGGCTGAGGCTGGATGTGGATCTCAGCATGAAGACCCTGTTGGGGGGCTCCTGCCTCCCTCTTTCTCTTTCTCTGTCTCTCTATTACAGAGATTAAATAAATATATAAACTTAAAAATGAAATTAAAAAAAGAGAAATGAATAGCCAAGAAGCAGAATGGAGGTCAGTGAATATTAAATTACCAAGAGGAAATATCAAAGCGTAGGGGTGGAACATGTGACACCTTTTCTCACCCATCATAAGGGTCAGGGTCAACATTCCTACAACAAAAGAAAGATTAACAAGAGAAAAGCAGAACTAATTTATTTAATCAAATTTTATGTAACATGAAAGCCTTCAGAAATGAAGACCCAAAGTTCCTGCCATGGAGGCACAAGCAGTGGGGAGCTGCTGCTTGATGCTAGGGGCCACATGGGAAGCCTCCAAATTCCTGTCCTATGTCTACCTGAACATGTTAGGTGTTCTTGTGATTCTTGGCTGCAGGGCTTAGGGGAGGATTGTGATATGAGGACCCTGCTGGGGATGACCCCTCTATCTCTCTTACTCGCTCTGAAAATCAATAAAGTTAAAAAAAAAGAAGACTCAAAAACCCAGGGAAAATGTTCTGTTCTTATGCTTAGGTTTAGGTTTGGTGAAGAATAGGCAGAATAGAAGCATGATTGTACAAGAGTATGATCTCATGGTAATAGACTGAGGGAAGAAACCCAGCAAGGCCTGTCTGTTCAGATGCCTCTCTGCATAGATTCCTTCCCCTAGGGTATGGGGCAGGACTCCACTGGAATGAGGGTCTCCAATGGAGAAGGGAGAGGGAAAGA
>NW_006160128.1:1685666-1713356 GCF_000334495.1 Tupaia belangeri chinensis
TATTCTAGGTTTTATAGCTTCCCTTGAGGGAGAGGGGTTCTAGTTTGTATGACTGAATGTGGGGAAGAGGAATTCTGCTTTCTGTGACTCACTTTGGGGAAAAATAAGAGACAGGAGGTCAAGAGAAGGCCAGAGAGAGACTTTTGTTTTCAAGGCTGCTTCTGAGGCCTTCTAATCTCTGAAAGTTCAAAGCATTCAGCATGCCAAAGCTCCAGACTTTGGGATATGATTTTTTTTTTTAGCTCTAGCAAAAGCTAGGGGTGATTCTGGCTAAACCAACTTAGCAGGATTCTTACTGAGGCAGACCAGAGTGATAAGCTGACAAGTATGGGGGATTAAAAATTTTATTAGCTATCGAGGGTGATCAGATACCAAGGATGAGAGATTTTTCAATAAACTGCCTAATCGGGAATTTTGCTAAAACTAGCTTAAGAAGCCAAGGACAGAGCCCATGTTTGGGGCCTAGTCAGAAAGAGGACTTGGAGGAAACTGACTCAAGTTTGGTCAACAAGAGCGGCTTCATAACTCCTGCATCTTTACAGGGGGTATGCTCTCTCTAATTTGTTAGCCTTCACTGTTCCCTATTATTTCATCTGGCCTCTTTTTACAACTCTGCTACCAGTCTAACGTGACTGATAAAAACTTGTATCTCCTGGGAACCAGCAGTTAGCGTAATGGCTATGTCGCTGGACTCCCACGTAGTCCACCGCGGTTCGTGTCCCGGACCCGGTGGCTTAAAACTCACGCCGGGCACGTGTGCGTGCGTGCCCAAGATCCCAAGCGGAGAATGGAGGAGAGGGGATTGCGGCGTGACCATCCCCCCTGGGGGGTGATTTCTCGCTTTCTGTCTCTATGTCTCTCTCTGTCTGTCTGGCGAGCGCACGCGCCCTACAGTGAAAATCTCTCCAAAAAAAAAAAAACAACAACTTGTATCTCCTATACTGTAAAAAGCTATGACTACCAGGGCCAGCAGGTGGCATGGTGGTTAAGGGTGCTGGACTCCCACATGGCTGACTTAGGTTCAAGTCCTGGACCTGGTGGCTTGCTTTCTCACTTTCTCTTTTTCTCTCTCTCTTTCTCTTTAACTCTGTACCTCCCTGGTCAAATTTAAATAAATAAATAAATAAATAAAAATAAAATAATTCTTTAAAAAAAAAAAAAAGCTATGATCCCAAAGAAGCAGAATAATCCCTGCTTTGGTATTACTAATATGCTAGCAAAGAAATTTATTCATTTGATCTATCCATCCATCCAACTTCCTTCTTTCCCTCTTATGCACTCTCCCTACCTGGCTTAGCAGTTCTCAAATTGAACAGTCATGCCTGCATTTCTTGGCCAATATATACTTTTCTCCCATTCTGATTAGAAGGCCAGCATCAGAGGATGGGCAATGACCTACTGAGGAAAATAGTTATGGCAGGTATTAAGGGATGAACTGTCTTGCCCCAAAATTCCTACATGAAGCATTAACCATCAATGTGACTGTATTTGGAGATAGAGTCATTAAAAGGAGGTAATTAAGGTTAAATTATATCATTGGCTGGAATACTAATCCAAAAGGAATACTATCCTTATAAGAAGAAGAGACACAAAGAAGTAGCCATGTGAAGACAAAGAGAGAAGGTGCCATTTGCAAGTCAAGGAGAGAGGCCTCAGTAGAAATCAAACCCGGTGGCACATTGATCTTGGACTTTGACCCTCCAGAGTTGTGAAAAAAAGTGAATGGCTGTCATTTAGGCCACACAGTCTGTGGTATTTTGTTACGGCAGCCAGACCAGACTAATAGAGCAAAAACTATTTTCTGTGTGTCTTCCACCCACATTTTGACCCTTCTCACATCCTCCCCTCCCTTGCACAGGCAACCAACTAATTCCCAAGACCATTTGGGTTTACTATTCAGAGAAGTTATCAGTAATCCTAGTTAAGAAGGTCTATAATTTCTCCATCGGTGTGAACAACAACTTTGTGATGGGCTGTGAAGTGAGGAGAGAGCTAAGAAGATGCTACTAAGAATTCTACCAGTGAGATGAACATAGGCCATTTCGCCAAACTATATGCCTAAAATGGAGAGATAGTGCTCTTAAAGTTCATGGCATAGGGTTCTTTGGAAGTGAAATGTAGGCATAGAGAATACTAATAAAACCCAAGGTCTACTCACCTAGTTAGTGGGGCTTAGCGAGCTGTTTGTTGTCTGGAGATTCTGAGTCCACCTTAAACAGTAATGGTCAGAATAATTAATGCAAAATTTGCTTCATCTGAAGCCTTCCTATGGGCTTCCACCAGGTGTTCTAGTTAGAAAGGCTTATGTTATTGACACTAAGATAGGTGGTTGCTGATTAACCCCAGAGGGGCCTAGAGAACAGGGAGAAAGCCAAACTGGCTTCTGCCTCATCTTTACATCAACTCTTAAGCTGCTACATTGGAAATGACTGTAGAGTTTGGATGATGATGTTGGAGTGAGAGGCTGGACAAACCCCAGATGAGTCTTTGGGCCTCGGAGGACAGCCAGTGGCAATAGACTTCAACCTAAGATTCTAAATGGAATGAGCAGTGGTCTGGAAGTGATCCAGAGGAACTGATTCTAGAATCCCATGGCAGCAGGTGTAGAAATACTATCAGAGGTACTTTCTCTGCCATCATGGGTTCCTAGGGAAATGCTGCAATTTCAGTCAGTAGATAAAAGTGTCAATCATAAGACAAAGATTGACCAATGATGTAATCAACATTGACAAAGACAGAGCTCAGGAAAGGACAGAGAAACTTGTTTAGATTTGCATCTACTTCACTCCTATCCTCATGTCCACTAAAAGAATATGGAAATCCTGAAGTTAGAATGCAGATGGTTTGGACTGGTCTTTTAACTATCTGATGAGGTATGAAGGGAATGATGTCTAATTAAAAAAGCATAAATTCTAGTACCACAATTCAACTTCCCCCTTAGTCCTCTGGTTGATATGTGAATTCAGACAATTTTCCCTAACTCAGTTGAAATAGGGCAACACTATATGTAACTAATTCCCTAAAAGCATAAAGATTTGGGAATGTCTCCCAGGGAAGAGCTTCAGGTATCTTGGGAGAATATAATCAGCAAAAACCTTATGCAAACCAGGTCCTTTACTTGTGTTCTAAACCTCAGTTTGAAAATAAATTGTTTGAGACTTGTTAGTGAAAAATCTGGGACCAGAGCTTCATGATGCCTGAGGGTTGGGGCTGGGGACTAGGGATCCTTGCAGGGGTCAGAGGGTGTCTTGAGCATTAATGAAAACAGATCATCTTCCTACTTGCTTGGTCAGAGTTCCTCATCAAAAGTTTTTCTTGCTTCTTCTGATGTCTGGTTTTAGTAAAGGGAAACTACTCCAAAGATTGGGAGGAGGAAAGGCACCTGGGTCCTATGGTGGGAACAGGATTTTCTTTAGTTAAAACAGTTTTAATTCCTTTCCTCCTTCCATATCGCACAGTTTTACCAATTTTCCTTATATTCTTAAGGAAATCTCAAGAGTTCATCTTTCTCATTCATAGTCCTTTACCTTTCTGACCATGCACTTCAAGAGAGTGAGAAACAGAAGATATTGGAGTCACAGTTTGAAGCATTAGCAATGATGGAAGATGCCAAGATTCTGAACTGTGAGAGGAGGCCAAGTCTACAGGAAGAGGGAGAAGCAAGGTCCCCGTGAATGGAAGCTATCTTGTCCACACATTTTGCTACTTAGGAAGCCATATTTTTCAGTGTCTTCCACAGCCACACTCATTAGCTAGTGACCAATGATGTTGCTGAGACAAAATAGTAAGATGAACATGAGCCAGTCAGATTATTTCTTAGGACTTTTACCCAATGACAAAAGCCAAGAGGAACCATGGTTCAAAGGCTGAGGTGTTGGGAGCCAAGCTAGAGACACCAGGAGGAGCCATATACAAACTAAAGTTTTGAGTAAGCAGAACTAGTATGTTGGACGAGTCTGCTGGGAAAAAGAATGACCATGTGAGCAGAGTAAAGCAGACACACCAAAATAATGAAATCCCAGGGCAGCCTTTATTTAGAAAGTTTTCCAATTCCACATCAACTATATTCTTAATGACATCTGTTCCCTTTTACCTGAGATAATTAAGACTCTTCTTCCAATCAAAAGAGTAAAGCTTTAACTAAAGGGTTCATGCAAGTAGGTTGAAAACAGAATTATTATCTGAAGATACTTGCTTTGGGGAGTGTAAGTGGGTTAGGTCTTTTAGCAAACATGGGCCTACTACCATAGCTTATTAGGAAGTAGTTCATATACTTGAGATTACATTTTTTGCAGCAACTAATGTGACCTAATTTCTCCCTTCATTCTTATGATGTTAGGGTTGGTCAAGACTATATTTAAGTCTTAAAGAAAGGAAGTCTTGGCATCTACAAACAAATTATTTGTTCTGAGAAAGTTGAGTCCCTTTTAAGTTACTAAAATCCAGGTCCACAAATCTCTCTGAGGAAAGCTTTAAAACCACAACATATTTGCCTATTTAAAAAGTACAAAGAGGTGTGGAGGCCATGTTGGTTCACCAATAAAATTTTGTGAATTGTTTCTCATCTCCAATTTCAGGGCTCCAGAGGCATAAACTGGAAGGAAGACCAAGATTTGCTCTTGTCAACATGAGGCCTCATCTATCATGTCCACAGTTTCTTGGAAATGTCCCCAGCAAGGCTGCCATCAGCACTTGACTGGAAACACATGGAGGCAGTCCACTCAGAGCAGGAATTCATTATTGGAAGAATAATAAGGGAAAGTTTCTCTCTCTCACTCTTGCTTTCTCTGTTACAAGGAGAAATGCTTTCTGGAAAAGTCACAGGGCTTAAAGAGAATCTGAATCATGTCTGGTAACAAGGGAGGGATGGAAGTAGAAAGGCACATGTCCAGAAGTCTTTTCACACAAAGCCCTGGGCAATGGGTTCCCTTTAACCCATTTTTCTTTTCCAGAGTTATTAGGGTCTGACAGCTCTAAGGGAAAAGCTCCCAAAGTTAACTGGTATCTCCTGGTTGTTCCTCTTTTTCAGAAAGGTCACCTCTGGACTAAAATGGGCTGCAATATTGTTTGGTCTCCTTTTCCCAACGCTACTCCATAGATCTCTGACATATGCCAGGTCAGGTATTCCAAAGAAAAGGTATGTGTAAGGAACGACTATAATGAAAGAAAGATTTGCCAGCCTACTGGGTATAGCAGTAGATGGCAGAAATGACAAGTGCTCATTAATATCCCAATTTGCTTTCCTTTCCAAATACAGGGAGCTTTGTCCTTTCTCACTGAAGTAATCAGGAGTAGCCGCATGACTGCTTAGCCGTAAGAACAGTAGTGAAGTGTGTCACTTCTTGGGGAAAAGAACTTAATTGCCAGGCTCAATCCTCTTCTCTTTCTTACACTTTCTCTCTCTCTCTTCTCCCCTCTATACTCCTCCTTTCTACAGTCGTGGCAATTGTGGAAGTGCATGTTGATACTGAAATGCAATATTAAATAACCACATGGAGGAGGGCTCATCTGGAGAGTCTTTACACCATGCATAGACTTTAAAAAAACAATTATTTATTTATTCATTCATGTATTTTAATTTGACCACACACACACACACACACACACACACACACACACAGAGAGAGAGAGAGAGAGAGAGAGAGAGAGAAAGAAAGAGAGAAAGATACCAGTCTGGGACTCAAACCACATGGTTGGCCACGTGGGAGTGTCCAGCACCTTAACCACCACACCACCTGCTGGTCCCTATGCATAGACTTTAAGTCACTCAGATTTTGGGGGGTTGTCTTTTGGGTAGCAAACCCAAAGTTATCATTTACCCACTGATTTATTAGTTTTTCTCCTCCCAGATCTATTTGGAGTTCTGGAAAAATTTGTATTCTATCTAACCCTGTCTTCCCTGAAATTCAGGGAAGTAGGTAACATATTTTCTCTCACACTTAGGATATTCAGCTGAGAAGTGCACTGGGTGCCTTCCTTTCATTTGAGCAAAAAAAGGCCTTTTTCTCTTTTAAAATAATTATTTATTTAATTTTATCATTATTTTTCAATTTGCTATAGGGCATGTGCAAGAGAGAGAGAGAGACAGAGAGAGAAAGTGAGAAAGTAAGCCACTAGGCCCAGGACTCAAACCACAGTCCACCATGTTGGAGTACAGTGCTTAACTAACACACAACCTGCTGGCCCAAAAAGAGGCCTGTTTTAGTTGGTTAGTTGAATAAAGAAAGTTAAATCTTTTCATAGCTATAGGACAAAAGTGATGAGTATAATCCTGAAACCAAAGTTTTGGGGGAAATGACACTTCCAGATGGTTTTAAGACTATAGTTTTTAAGCTAGAATCATATATTTTGTATTTCACTTGCTTATTCCTCATTATAATAATCCTTACCCTTCATTTCCAGAATTCCTGTTTGGCAATATTGCCTTTGCCGCATAAACTTTTACAATCATGTTTCTGAGCAGTAATTTAATATGGCTCACAACATGGAACCTAAAAGATACTATACATAAAGTTCAGAATCCCTGGATTTATTAAAAAAATATTCACCCTGTGGACTGACAGGGACCACACTCTTCTGAATCTTCCCCAGGATTTCAGTACCTCAACAGAATAGCTAGGCTAGCAGGATTAGGAAGACAAAGATGGAATTCGTTTCACCTCCACCATAAACACACACACACACACACACGCACACACATGTAATATATACCCAGCTAAAAAGAGATCTCTGAATTGCATTGTTAACTCCTTTAAATAAAAATAATTTAACAAACAAGACGCCTCACCAACAGCTCATGGGGTGGTACCAGTTTGGCAGTATTTCAGCTCATGGGGAAGAATACCACCTGTGTCTTCTGTCTTGCGAACATTCCCTGGGGGAACTTTCCTGTACATGTCTCATATCTTTAATGATGGAAAAAGGAGAAGGCAGTGATGGAGCCTCTACAATATTCTCAGCACCACTGCCCAGGCTTTCTGCAGCTACTTGTTAGAGTGGAGATCAAACCACCAGTATGGCTCATGGTGATTCTTTTATTTGGAAAATACTGAGTCACTGTAGTGTTGTGTGTACAGTATTGTGCTGAGTACTTTAGTGAATTGAGGATGAATAAGAGAGGCTGCAATCATGTGACCAGAAATACTACATGAGCAAGAGTGAGTGGAAGGAGAATTGCTTGAGTTCAAATCCACATGGCATCCTTTCCAGCAAGAGAAAGAGCTCCTCTTGCCTCAGTTCCTCATCTGAAGAAGGATCAATATGAAGTCCTTATTTACAAGACCAATAGGAGGATTAGATAAGACTGTGCCTGTTGGGCCGGCAGGTAGTGTGGTAGTTAAGGCGCTGGACTCCCATACGGCAGACTGTGGTTTGAGTCCCAGCCTGGCAGCTTGCTTTCTCACTTCCCTTTTTTTTCTCTCTTTGTCTCTCTCTATCTCTCTCTCTGGTCAAATAAATAATAATAATAAATAAAATAAAATAATTCTAAAAAAATTTAAAAAGACTGTGCCTGCCAAGCATATGTCAGAAGGGCAGCAAGTGCTCGGTTTAGAGGCAATGTGTCGGGCCTGTTGCAGCAGCAGGGTTTGTGGCTTTGGAGCAGCAGAGTCCTGTACTGATTTGTCAGTTACTGGGTACAGAACACTGTCTTGGTATTTCCTGGACATAGCGTAGTCTCAAAGAGGAAGTCACTCAATTTTTTACATTTGGGTTTGAGATGTGTTTTATTTTTTTCAGGATCTTTTGCGTAACTCGTTTTAACGTGTAAACTATTTAGATTCCTTTTTTCTGGGTAGACAGCAAAAGTGGATGAGGACCAAATCAAAAGTTATAGACATTGGCTTTTGGTCGGTTGTCCCAGGATCTCATCTGCAGGCTCCAGAGTGGATGTAGGTGTCTCAACCACCCTACAATGGGCTCTAGAAACTGTAGGAGAGAAAAACTAATATCTTTTCTTCACTCATTACAAGGCTCATGGCCGAGGCACCAATAAAAAATGACAAATTAACACACGAAATAAACAAATTTATTTAATCTAAGTTTTACATGACATGGGAGACTCCAGAAACAAAGACTCAAAGGTCCAAGGAAAACTGTTTTCCTGCTTAGGTTTGGAAGAAAAGTAGGCAGTCATGTAGAAATATGAATGGAGGACAAAAGGGTATGACCTACTGGTAATGAACTAGAAGGAACTTGACAAGGCCTATTTGCACATGTTCTTCGTTGTGTCCCTGTGTTGTCAGAGACAAGGATGTAACTTTCCTCTGGGTATAGGTGAGCTCCTCTGAAATGAAGGTATTGTGATCTACTTCAGGAGAAGCTTAGCTAGGTTTTATGGCCTGCTTTAGGGAAGATGAGGTGAGCAGAAGATATTTCAGAATTTTCTCAAATGCCATGGTGACATGTTTAGGGGAAGTTGAAAACTCCATCACCAACCTCTCAATTTGTTTAAAATTAGCCAAGTTATGCCATTAGAATTCATAAGAAATGTATATTTAATCAGTTGTAAAAACTCACCTTGTATAGTAGATGTTTGTGAAAACTCACTTTTCACAAACATCCACTCTTGAAGACCACAAAAGGTACTCAAAAGGTACTTGACTCAGAGCAAGTTGCGTGGTCACAGCCTGGACATCTGCTTCCTCGGTCTCTTCCAGGTCTACCCAAATCCCTTCACCTTCTGATGCTCAGCACACTTGCTTGCTCCCCAGGAATACCTTCTCTATTTCTCTCTAGCTGAATAAGATGCTTCTTCTTTTGCTTCTGCAGTATAAGGCTTAGACATGCACTTGTCGTTGTCATTTTATTTCATTCTGCCTTATAATTAGTAGCTTATGAGTCTTTTTCCATTCATTGTAATACACTTCTCAAGGACAAGGCACACATCCTATTATTTTTGAGCTTTTCTTGAGCAGTTGGTATATGTTCAACAAATATTCCGTTGTTAAAGGACTCAGTTGTTCAACCATTCTTCTTCAATCTGTACCTACTTTGTGACCACCTTATTGGCCACTAACAGAAGACACAAAGTAGGGCAAGACTTGATTCCAACCTTCCAGGCACTTAATCTATGAAGGGGAAGCAGGTCAAAGTGGTTCTGCTGAGGGCAGCTTGCAGTGACTAACAGCTTGCTTCAGAAGGGTCCTGGTACCAAAGGATGGACAGATTTAATGTTGGCTTCAAAGGGGCCAGAGCCCCAGACCTTTCACTAAATCCGGTCTAATGCTTTATTCAGAAGGGCCACGGCAGTAGGAGCGGGTGGGCTGGGTGCTCTACTGGAAAGGACTAAATTATCCTATGGGTCACCAACTGATTTATTTGCTAATTGACTGGCCCAGCTTTGGGCTTTAAATCTAAAGAAATCATTTCATTCTTTATTAAATACTGCATAAATCTCACTCTTTGTCTCACAGAACTATACACAATATACCAGTGAAACTTGAATTTACACTACAATAGTTATGCCACTAATGACCTTCCAAATGCCACTAATACCATACATGCTATGCTTCTCAGTTGGATCCGAACCTGTCAGTGCATTCTGAGGCCATCGACCTCCCTCTGACACACAAGCAGACCCCCATGCCCATGCCCACCCCCAGCACCCCCCTCATCATTCCATGATTCATTTCTGAATCAGTCACTCTTTGGAGACCCCCATTCCTTTACACCTACTCTTTTTATTTGGTGGACAATACTTTATTCGGAAATGTTCCCTCCTGTAATTACAAATCTTATTAGCTATCCTCCTCCTCTCCCCAGGGGGATTGTGGGCTTTAATTAATTAATGTGGTTAAACCTCTTTGAGGTGGCTGGTTGAAAGGTGCTATATAAGTGCAAATTATTATTATTATGGCTGTTGATATCCCATGGTGGCAAAGCCCTTAGCCCTACACATCTAGAGACCTGAACAAAAGCTTCTTCATCTTCACCTTCCCTGCTAGGTCTGAAATTTCTGGCTCAATGGTCCAGGAGCAAATCTGTTAGCATCTCAACAGCAATCAACTAATTAATCCCCATTATGTTGGCTTCCGTTTCCTTCTTCCAAGCAGCCCGGTTCTGTTTCATTTCACAAATCACACCCCCATCAGCTCTAGACAAAGGTCATACTATCCCTATGGCCTCTGTTTGCCTAAAGGAAAAAAAAAGAGAGAGGGAAAGAAAGAAAATTTGAAAAAACAAACAAAAATTGTTGTCATGAGTATACTAACTTCCCACAAGTAATTTAAATGCAACCTTCCCTACAGCAGCAGTCCTCTTCCATACCTATTACTCACACAGAGCCAACGTCTTCACAAACCAGAGACACGCAGAAACACAGTACATGCATGGGTTAAGGTCCTGCAGCCCTGGCTTGGCCTCTTAGAGCTATAGACAAAAGGAGAGTCTAACTGCACTGGGTGAGAAGAGGTCATTCAAAGAAGTGGGAGCCCCTCTTTGGCTTATTCTACTACCCCCAAGTTTCCCTGAGAAAGCCAGCTGCCATCTGTAGCCGGGAAGCCTCACAAAGGCAGGGGACCATGATTTAGATGTTTTGTGCTACACCTAGCACACCACAGCCCTTAACAAATGCCCAATACTTCCACTATGATGCTAGCCATTGAAAGCAGCCCTGTGGGGGAGGCTTGGCCTCTCATAAGGACGATGCTGACCACAACACTCCTTACAAGGTTGGCCTCAGACCCTTTGTTAGAGTGATGTGGGCAAGCCTCAGGGGGTCATGTCTTCATCTGCCTTCATTTATCCTCCCTATTGAAGGGCTCCTTCAGGACATCGGTCAGTCTCTGTGGGAAATGATTTGGAGTGCAACAAAAGAACTTGGGCCCTTTGGGGGGCCTTCAGAATTCAGTAAACATCTGGACATGGAAGGCCAGGTTCTCAAGCAGTCTAGCTGGGGAGATGTCAAAAGAGAAAGAGCTGTGTATGCAATGCAAGCTCTCCGTTCTGTGGCGACATTTGTTGTAGAAAGACACAGACGCCCCAGTAGGTAGATAGGAAGATTTTTCAAAAGCTCCTCTCTTTGTCAGTTTTGGTGAGTGCAGTTCTCTGTCTGCCAGTTCCCATGGCACGTGTGAGGAAATAGAAGTTTCGCATGGCTAGAGAACAGCATGTGATGGATGTCCAGAATCTGTGTACTATGAATAACCCAGGGTTGCAGAAGTCTGTCCTGGTAGCTGTTGTTAAGCATTTCTGCTGTCTGTGAAGTACGTAAAGCATTTACTAGTCAAGGTGACTTATTGGATCCTTATTATGTGAACAAGTTTTAATTGACAAAAAAAAAATTAAGCATTAAGATGCTAAATAATTTACACTTTGTCACATGGTGAAATTCAGGATCTGAACTCTTGACTCTCAATGTTCCCTTTATTGTTGAGTCAATCCATTTAGAACACATTAGTCAGCATGATTCAACATTTGTCACTAATCAGCATTAGTGATGGAACTAATCAGCATTCTGCACAGTCCCCAAATCTATCCTCAAACAGCAAAAGAAACTGGCCTCTGTCAAGAGACAATGGTATGTTTTTTGTCAGTATTCAAGAGCTGAAATTCAGTCCATGTCTCAAGCACTCCTAGGCGCCTTCCTCGGTCATCCTAGTTGGAATGGGACCACCTCCTCATCCTTCCATATACAATTGTTCGAACTTTGATAATAGGTGTCACAGTTTGCTTTTGATTAAACCTATTAAATACATCTGCCCTAATTAGATTTTCAGCTACTAAAAGGGACCTTTTTTTTTTTTAATCTTCTATCCCCTAGTCCCTGAGCACCATGCTTTGCAAACAATAGATGTTCATCAAATACTTGTTCAACTGAACTCACTGAAATGGCGTTTAAATCATATTCCAGAAAGAACACCGAGTCCTTTTGGAGGAGATTTTTAAAGAAAAGCAACAACCTGAATTGATTTAACATCTTTTGGTATTATTACCTGAGCATTTTCACAAATGCAGATTGTTAATTCTGCAAGGATGGCCAAATGGCTTCCAGGTTCTGAAAGAGGAGGATAGATCTAGTCTAAGAATAGTCCAGGCCTTGGAACAAAGTTTTCTTCTAAAATCTTACTTCAACTGACATTTTGTTCCATGTTTTTCTTTTTTAAAAAGTTGAGACAGGAAAAAACATTTTAGAAAAAAATGTTGTCTATGACTTTGGACCCAAGTACATACCTTGCCTTGTGCTATAAGCACTAGTAGCTCGCATTCAAGTTTCTCCCTTGCATACTGCATAACAGCAAAACACACACTAAACTCTTTGCCTGAGAAAGATTTGGTTTTGGGTGGGAGAACAATTTTGGAGGCTGATCTTTGGTGAAGTAATAACTGTAATACTTTAGTTTTCTGTTCTAGACTCTGGAACCAGAGAGAAGTCATGATGGCATGTTTGACACACAATATTTATGCTCTACTTCAAGAGTGTAAGTTCATTATGCAACATGCCCAGCCCCACAGTCTGTATGTACTATAGTACCCCAGGGCCTAAGTTCTACAAGTGGGCTCCTCTGAAAAGGCTGTGTCACTGAATATTCATTTTCCCCTTTTTTTCCTCTCCAAATTTAACTGGGTACATGGCCATGCAGATTAATGACCATATGTCAGCCTTTCTTACCATATATCCATAGTCTGGCCAGCATGATAGAAGTAGAAATAATGTGTGTAACTTCTGGTTGATAACTTCAAAGGAAGGGAGATTCTTTCACTCCCACCATCATTCTCTGTCCCACACAAATACTGCTACCTGGATAGAGGACATGAGGGATGAAATGGCTGAGCCATTTTGGACTGTGATAACAATGGCAACATTCTGATGGAGCAACAAGCCAATGGCCTAGATATCTAGATGAATGTGTGAGGCCAAGCTGCCATACCACTTCTGGTTAGCATTTCTCACAGTGCTCTGTGAGAGAGCAGTGAACCTCCATCTTGTATGCCACTATTAGTTTAGGTTGTAATTACACCCAAAGTTATAACCCAATTCTCAGGAGTTTCCTGAAGGATCAGTATCTTAGTGTGACTGATCCATTTTAGCTTAGAATTTCAAGATTTAGGATGGGTCAGGGGTATCTCAACAGAGGCCCCAGAAGCCTCAGAGTTAGGTTGTCCCAGGAGCTTCCATGATGGAAGATAAAGGGATTCGAACCCATTTCTGATTTACTGAAATCTTAGAAACCCAGACAGTGTACTTGGAAGGGGCTATAAAACCAAGTTTGAATCAGTGAGAATTACTTCACCTTTCTGGAATTCTGTTCCCTCGCCTGAAAATCAGGATGATTAACAAGACTAAAAGTTCTCTGTCTCTCTTTAAGTTTTTTTTTTTTCCCTTCTTCTTTGAAGGGTACAGGTCCTTATGCCATGATCCACCCCCAGACTCAGTCAGTTTGGATCATAGACATATATCTGTACATCTGTCTAAGGAGGCCTAGGGATGTGAACCTTGGCTGTTCCCATGTGGGTCAAGCCTTGCAGAGCACCTTGTTACTGTTGCATCACCACGTGGCCCCTGGAAGCTCTCTTTCTTAGGAGTGTATATAGTTACTGTAGAGGAATGAAATACCTTTGATTGTCTTAAGTACAAGCATAAAGCCTATGGACTGTGCAGAAGTTCTCTCTAAAGGCAATGGAGAACTTCCACTCCAATGGCAGAGACAAAATAGGCATCTATAAAGAATGCCTAAGAAGATTGTCTATGGAAACCTGACAATAAAGTTACAATTACACATAGCTGTGTAGAAACTGGTCCACCACATCCAGAGGGAGTGTAAATTGGTAACCTCTTTGGAGAACAATTTGGGAATACATAAGAAGGATATAAATTGTATATCCTGAGATCATCATTCCATTTGTTTGCTTGTTCGTTTGTTTGTTTGAGAGGTTTTTCTCTATAGGGTGTGTGCGCTCACCAGAGAGACAGAGAGAGACAGAGAGACAGAAAGCAAGAAATCACCCCCCAGGGGGGACGGCCATGCCACAATCCCCTCCATTCTCCTCTTGGGATCTTGGACATGCATGCACACGCACCTGGCATGAGTTTAAGCCACTGGGTCCAAGACTCGAATTGTGGTCGACTACATGGAAGTTCAGCGACATAGCTATAATGCTAACTGCTGGTCCCATCATTCCTTTTTTTTTTTTTTTTTGGGGGGGTTTTTTGTATAGGGCGCATGGGCTAGCCCGATAGACAGGGGGAGTGTGCTAGCCCGACAGACAGAGAGAGACATAGAGACAGAAAGCCAGAAATCACCCCCCAGGGGGGATGGTCACACCGCAATCCCTTCTCCTCCATTCTCCTCTTGGGATCTTGGGCACGCATGCACACACGCCTGGCGTGAGTTTTAAGCCACCAGGTCCAGGACGCCAACCGTGGTCGACTACGTGGGAGTCCAGCGACATAGCCATTACGCTAACTGCTGGTTCCCCCATCATTCCATTTTTGATACATACCTAGAGAAACCTCAAACCTGCCTACCAAGAGATATGTTTGATGAAATTCATTAAGTTACAAATAATAAAAATTTCCATGAGTAGGGGTGTGGATAACATGTGGTATATTTGAACCATGGATACACATTCTAAACTGAAATGAAAGAACATGATCTAAGTGTATCAACATGGATATATAGTAAAAACACAATGATAATCAACAAAACCAACTTGTGAAATGGTGTGAACGATAAACTACTTATGCAAATTTTAGAATGTAGTCGAAACAATCACCATATTATGAGTAGATTAATATACATACAGAAAAGAATGGAGCGGAAGGCTATACACCAAATCCTGAAGAGCTTTTACTTCTGTGAAGAGGTGCAGGATGGCCAGTGAGTAACTTAAGGGTAGGTACAAAGGAATTTTTAACTTTTTTTTTTTTTTTATTTTTTTTTTTTTGAGAGATTTTCACTGTAGGGTGCGTGCGCTCGCCAGACAGACAGAGAGAGACATAGAGACAGAAAGCGAGAAATCACCCCCCAGGGGGGATGGTCACGCCGCAATCCCTTCTCCTCCATTCTCCTCTCGGGATCTTGGGCACGCATGCACACGCGCCCGGCGTGAGTTTTAAGCCACCGGGTCCGGGACATGAACCGTGGTCGACTACGTGGGAGTCCAGCGACATAGCCATTACGCCAACTGCTGGTTCCCTAGGAATTTTTAACTTTGACAAGTTTTATTCCTGTGATAAAACTTGTCAAACAACTGGGACAGAATTTTTTTTTTTTTGGAGAGGTTTTTTCGCTATAGGGCGCGTGCGCTCGCCAGACAGACAGAGAGAGACATAGAGACAGAAAGCGAGAAATCACCCCCCAGGGGGGTTGGTCATGCCGCAATCCCTTCTCCATTCTCCTCTCGGGATCTTGGGCACGCATGCACACGCGCCCGGCGTGAGTTTTAAGCCACCGGGTCCGGGACATGAACCGTGGTCGACTACGTGGGAGTCCAGCGACATAGCCATTACGCTAACTGCTGGTTCCCAAACTGGGACAAAATTTTAACATCTGTTAATTCTGGGTGTAAAATTCATGTCTTACGATTTTCTGTACTGTTCTATATTACTGGGTCATTGGAAAGGTCATGATTTATTTTTTTCTATGTTTTTCCACGCAAAAATATGTCATGACTTTTCTGATGACCCAATAAAAAATATTTTTCCACATTGATAACAATTTCTCTTTGAGACCAACAGCCAATGGAAAAGAAGTGAACAAAACAGAGAGCTCATGTGGGAAGATGTCGTCGAGGGACAGTAAGAAAGGAGAAGAGCACTGGGCACTTGGGCATCCTTCCTCATTTCCCCTAGAAGCCTCACATCAGGAGGCTGACAGAGCAGTAAAGGACAGTACTGTGGTCTGGGCCAGCTTGCTGAGACTGCTGGCACCTGACAGGTTGGGGACAATGTGACAGGCCCACTCAGCTCTCTTCTCCATGACCTCTGGGAGCAGAGCTCATTCTCTCTCTGCTCCACTGTATCCCAAGGCTCTCTGCTCAGTCTCCCACAAGAGCCTGACTGTGCCAAGAGTGTGGGTGGTATTTACTATGCAGACATCTCTGTACCTGGATGGAAATAGAATGAGAATCTTCTGGGTCACTTTGAGTGCTCCAGGCAGAAAACATTTGGATGGGTTGTTAATTCAAACGGAAATCTGATGAACTCAGATGGTGGTATTTTGGGGGAAAGAATATTTTAATAAATCATCAAGTTGGCTCAGTGACTAAGAAAATGGGGTGGAAGAATTTAACCCAAGTTTGTGACAAGGGAACAAATAGAGGAGATTAATGCCTCTCCTGATATGCTTCAAAAGGCAATCAAATAAACCACTCTTGATTGTAAAAGCAAAGCAACAAAGATGAGGCATATAGCTTTCCAACTCTGAAAATATGATTGTTTCATTGTGTTCTGGTTCTTCTGAGGCCCTGTGCTAAGTGGCTAAAGAAATAGGAAACAAGTTTCATTTCCGGGACTGCCTCTGGACCTATCACAGGGTGCCTAGCCTTCTGTGGGATTCCCCCGCACTATCCTAAGGTTTATGCTGCTCATTCAAATCTAAACTAGCAAAGGATAGCACCAGAAACTAAATCCAACCTGTCCTACCTGGTCTTGATTTTGTAAAAACAATGTGAAAAACTATTTCTGCCCCACTGAGAAACTAAGCCACTATCTTCTGTCCTGTTCACAACCACCTGGCTTTTATTTTTCAAATGCCCTCTAGATTCCAAAGAAAAAGGAGAGTATAAGCAAGGAGTAATAAACAGGGGCCTTGCTGATTCAGTCTTTCATGGGCCGACCCTGTGGCACAACAGTAATCCACTAAAAAGAAGCCAGACCCCACATGGCAGTCACGGTGTGAATCCAGGAAGGGGACTGTGGTATGGGCATGATGGGTGTTCATCACTCTCTCTCACCTACATGTGTGTTCTGTTGTGAATAAAGAAAAACAAATTTAAAATCAGAAAAATCTTTCATTCTCCGAGGTCAGTCCCTTCTCAGGCCTCTATCCAGTGAGCCAAGAAGGCTGCAGGGGAATCAGGTTTAAGGTTTTCCCTGGGCCTCTTGTACCATCAGCAACACAGCCTGGCTGCTCTCAGTTACAGAATCTTTATTATTGGCCTTCAGTCACAGCTGGGTTCTGGGTGGCACAACATTTGGGGCTTGTTTAGCAAACAAAGGAAATGAGCAGTTGTGGGTCAAGCTGAGGCACACTGACAACCCCCCATTCCCTTCTGCAGCCAGGTGCTTCTGTGGGCCTACCCCAGTAAAGCTCATTCCCAAGCCAACCTCTCCTTTCCCCTTTCTACTAGATCCCCACACCCCTGGGCCTCACTCTCAGCAAGCCAAACCTCTAAGCTTTTCCACTTGATGGGCACTGGATTTTCGTGAACTCTGGGGGGCAAAAGTTAAAGTGGAGTCATGGGATTCTCCCCCACCCCCACCTTTTTCACTTCAGTTGCACAAAGGGGCTAACCTTCTGCCTGGGACCCCTCTCAGGAAGCTGGTCACTGTGAGCTCCCTCTTCTTTGGGACTCAAGTATTTCCAGAGTCCAGGGCCCAGCAATGAGAGGCCAGGATCCCAGACAAACAAGGGACAAAGAAGATGCAAACAGGACAGTATTACCATGTTAATGGCCTGAGTCTCAGCCTCCTGAAGATGCTGGGAGGGTGGGTTTTCTTTCTTTCACTTTTTCTTTTTTCCCTCAAAGGAGAATAGTTTTGCTTTCTATTTTGCTACAACAATAGCATGGACGGGCTCCTTCAAGTGTTTCAAAAAGCAGCCTGAGAAATCTCTAATCAGCCCCTCAGTCTCTCAGCCTGCCGTTCATTGTCCCTCCCATCCCACAGAACAAAGGGGAAGGGAAGGGTATAAGGCCCCAGTTGCTGCCTGTTCTCAGCATCCTAATCCTTGAGAACCAGCCTGGGGAAAGGCCTGTGGAGTAGCAAATGGAATTCCATCCTCACCTTTTATTTCTTCCTTCTGCTTATGCACTCAGGAGTTCTTCAGGTATTATAAAACCGCCTGGTTTGCAGGCCAGTAGGAATCCTGGGGCTTGCTAAAGATAAAAGGCACCGCAGGGTTTCCCCAAGTTCACTAACAACCTCCCACCCCCAGCCCAAGGATTGCCTGTTGGAATATTCTCTCCCCCCCACTCCAGGTTGGCTCTGTCACTAAGACTGAGTGTCAAGCCACAAGTGGTCACAGCTTCTCTAAGTTGGTAATGCAGAAGCTGCCCTCACTCTTCCAGCCCTTGCTTCTCTGCAGATGCCCCTCAGACATGGACGGCATATTCCAGAGCTCCAGGAAGGAGCCTCCTTGGCAGCTCAATGCTGTAATGCCAGAGCAACTCATCACACAAGGAAAGCTTCTTGGCCTTGACTGCTAGCACCTTTGCAAGTTTACCACTCAGGGATTAAGGGTTTCTTTGCTTAAAGCCTGGGGTATTGTGCAGGTGTCTTTTAGTTCAGTCATCTGGTAAGAATGGGGGAAAATAGCTGCGAAGGAACTGAACCTAAGTTCTAGCATGCAGAGATCTCAAGAGAACAACTGTATTGAGCTAAGTCAATGACAAGTACATCATTTTCTAGGAGAACTGGAGAGAGAAGGCCTGGGCTGGTTACTAGAATCACCTGGGCTGGTTACTACAATAAAAATAAGAAAAACATTTCACACTGCAACCCCCATACATAAACTCCTAATGTGCACACACATACACAATCATGAAACAATATGTGATCAATATTTTGATCAGTATTTCATGAAATGATACACCATGGGTGCTATAATCTGATATTTTCCATTCTCTATTTCTTTTCCCCTTTCTCCTTTCTTCCCCCTTTTCTCCCTTCCCCCTTTCCTTTTAAAATGCTGGTTGTGACTCATCAAGTTCATTTCATAATCCACCAATAGGCTGCAACAGTTTTCAAAGCCTTGAATCAAGGTTAACATTTTCATTTTCTGACAAAATTAGGGCCCCAGGGATTTTTTTTTTTCTTCTTTTTTGTTGGGCCCCAGGGATTTTTCTGAAGATCACACATAAGAGCTGGAACTGGAATACAAGGGGTCTCTCCAGTGAAGGAAGGCTCCTCATTTTTCTAGGGAGCTTAATTCCTTTTGTTGTACCAAAGTCCTTGGGAACACATCCTAAGAGGGCAGAGAAAGCCCAGGGGTAATGCTGATACAAGCAGAAGAGTTCCACTGCCTCCAGAAAAACCCCCAGAGGGACACATAGCTTGGGGGCATGGAACAGAGAAAACACTTAGAAAGCAAGGAGGTGAGATTCTGAGGCCTCCCATACATTTTTCTGCCCTGATTTCCCAACTTTTCCTAATAGTCATTCCTTGCCAACTCATTGTATTCTAGTCTTAGCTTTCTATCAACAACTTACTCTTGCTTGTCAAATTCATGATTTTAGTAATGAGCATCAGAGAAGCAATTCAATAAATCTTGTTTCCACAAATATTATTCCAAAGGTTATCCAAATTACCAGGTTATCCAAATTACCAGGATTAGAAATGCTATTTACCAAAACACTAAGAGATCAAGGTACAGGCAACATATTAAGGCACTCAACATAAGCCATCTGGGCAGATGTGACTCTCGCTCCCAAAATTATGTTGAAATCTTTATCTAAATTTGCCGTTTACTAGACTTCTAATCTTTAAAGAAAGCCTCTAAAAATGAAGAGCTGAAAGTCACCCTCTATTGAGTAAATAAAAGTCCAGCTCTCTGATTGCTTATTAGTTATCCACCCTTAGAGAGTATGTAACAAAGGGCCCTGCTGTTTGCTTTGCTTAATCTGGTCTTAAAATCTCTTCTTCTTTGTCAGAAAACAATATTTGCAATTGTAAAAAGAAATATTTACCAAGGAACTTGGATAGCATAAGTCAAAGGCTAAGAGCCAAAGGTCAGTAGTTCTTACCCCAAATTTCTGTGGACCCGAGAGTCCCTGCTGTGGAGTTCAGCTGTACCAAACAAAACAGGTCGCTTTGCGAGTCCATTAAGGAACAAGCATTTTAGAAGGGGAAGGAAAGGAAAGGCTACAGCCTATTCCTCAGTCAGGGGTAAACGTTCCAGCCTGCTCCGATAGAATCCCTGTGAGATTGTTGCCATGCAATGTGACTCCATTGGGACATTGGGATATTGCAGGGACTGTCCTGTTTTACAAGCCTGGGAAAAATATTCAACTTTCAAGATACAATAGGGATAGATATTCCTACCCTGGCCAGCAATGGCAATGGTATAGCTATGGTCTAGGCCAGATGTTCATGGGGGTCGGGGGCACAGCCTGACAGCAGGATATAGATATGTAGCCTGAGCACTTCTCTGTGGAAACTTCTTAACCCACAAAACAGCTTTACATATCTGACTCTGTGGGGTGATGCTAAGTTTGATAGTGTTTGAGTTTACTGGTTCATGCTAATTGTTTTCCAGAAAGACCTGTTATCATGTGCTTTCCTAACCATCAGAGTATCCGGCATCTAGGAATGAGCCATTGTTCTGAGTTTTAGGTTGTGGCATAATATGCTCCACTCTAAGCAAGAACTCAGTTCCTTCCCAGTCCCAGACCCATGTCACAAGTTGCAGGTCAGCAAGGCCTCGTCCCCAGCATAAAGGTCCTGTTGAAACTTGACATTAGAAAAGGAAATGGAATAATCAGACAGAGACGAGGGAAGTAGGTGCCGTGGTGTCATGACACTATGTTCCACAGCCCAGATGGTTTTTCAGCTTGCTAAGTGAGAGGGCTCTGAGGCAGTGTTGGCTCCTGCACACAGCATTGGACTTACTGCCCAGTTCACACCCTAAGGCCCACAAAGAGGACTGGGGGGGTGGGGGGGTAGTGGGAGTTCCTAGCTTTCATGGTCTGACCTTCGTATTTTGGTTGTCTTACTCTCTTATGAAATTCTGCAGTTCTCCCTTATCCTTACCTCAACATTCTGTCAAAATTTTGTCACAACTACCAATATGTTATCTTATCAGGTTAAATATCACTGGTCAACTTACCTAGGCACTTGATTTTGTCCTGAAATAGCTTGTATCAGGACCATCGTAGTAATCACAATTAGAACCGGCAAAATGGAGCATAATCAGTTTAAGAAATGGCTTAATCCAAGGATCCTACCTTGAAGAACCAGACCTTCCTCCTTGATGGTGTAGACAAATGAGGTGAAGGGAGCCAGGGGGGACTTGGCAATGAGAACCTGCACACAAAGCATATTTTTCCAGGGTTAGTCTAAGGGTCAGGGATGAGCCTCTGTTTACTCCCCTTCCTACACTGGGACAAAGTGGTAACAAATTACTGTGAGCCATAAAGCCTTAGGGGAAAAAAAAAATAAAAGATTTTAGGACCAAATGTTCAAAGTGGTCACCTTGGAAGGCTGTACATTTATTCCAACAGTTTCGCCACTGAATGCCATACTCTCAAACCAATTCTTCCAGAAATGTCTCATTACTTTGTTAAATCCTTAAATAGCTACCTTCCTCCTCAAAGATAAAACTTAAACTGATTCTCAAATTTTAATTAATTTATTTATTAAAAATATTTTTGCTATAGAGCATGTGCACTTATCAGGGAGAGCATAATCCCCCTGGGAGGATGGCCACACTGCAATCCCTTCTTCTCCATTCTCCTCTCAGGATTTTGGGCACACACACGCACCCAGTGTCTTTTTTTCTCTTTTTCTTAGGTTTTTGCCATAGAGCATGTGTACTCACCAGAGAAAGAGAGCAGGAAAGTGAGAATCACTCCCCAGGGCAGATGGCCATGCCACAATTCCTTCTCATTCATTCTCCTCTAGAGATTTTGGGCATGCATGCACATACACCCAGTATGATTTCTAAACCATCAGGTCTGGGACTTGAACCACGGTCAGTCATGTGGGAATCCAGTACCTTAACCACCAAACCACCTGCTAGTCCCTGGTGTCTTTTTCAAGCTGTCAGGTCTGGGAACTAGAACTTAAGGTTGGCCATGAGGGATCAGGCTACCTTAACCTCTGTGCTACTATGAGTCCTCAAATTTTTAATTAATTAGTTAATTAATTAATTAATTAATTTTTAGTTTTGCCATGGGTCTCATGCACTTGTGAGGAAGAGAGAAAGAGAGAGAGCAAAATCATCTTCCAGGAGGGATGGCCACACTAATCTATTCTTCTCTCAGGATTTTGGGCATACATGCGCACATGCCCAGCATGTTTTTCAACCCACTATATCTGGGACTCAAACCTCTCAGTTGGGTATGTGGGATCCAGCCTCCTTACCACCACATCATTGACTGGCTCAGATTTCATTTTAAAACTTAGCTATTTCACCAAAATCTAAAATAATTCAAAGCCACCATTAAAAGATCCACCATCACTGGAAATATTCAAAATAATTTGCTAATGCAAAGCGATGACAGATTTCTGTGTTGGTCCCAGTCCTTCACTATGTCTGTAGTCATACCCTTTATCCTGTGATTGACTTTTGGTGTAGAGCATGTCCCATGGCTCTTGACCATGGGCTTGGCCACATGACTTGCTTTGGCTAGCTAATAGGTTGTGCCAGCCAAGGCCTCAAGAAGCCTCAAGTGTTTCCACTTATTCTCTATGCCATTACCAGAGAAAAATATGTCCAAACTAGTCTGCTATCTCAGAAAGAGGGTAAGAGGTTCCTGGAATAGAGCTGGCCAGTCAGGGACCCACATTCACATGCATTAAATATTCCTTATATGGCTGAGCCTTTGGCAGTGGTGTTATGAAGCATTATCGCAGCAAGAGTTGACTGCTATACCAGCCAAAACAAAAGATCAGAAATGTTTTGAACAATGCATTTTCCTAAGGTGATACCTGTTTTAAAGGAGATGGTCATTCGGTCATTAAAAAAAGTCAATATTATCAACCCATTATCACATGGTTCTATAGGACCTCTAAGAATTGGTGAAATGTTTTACTATGTTATTACTACTGAAGGAAAATAAATATAAATTTCTCATTTTACAAATTAAAATAACATCATCAAAATAATAACAATTTGGTGCAGAACTTGTTTGGTAATCAGAGTGGCAAGAAAGAAGGAATAAATAATTCTGACTAAACAATAGACTTAGACGTAATATTCCAGTCAATCTCAATTCAACATTTTTGACTTAAATATAGGAAGTGGTAACAAAAAAATGTAGTAGAAAGAACACAGCTTTTAGTCATGGGATTCGAATCTAGCTCTTCCACTAATTAGATAGATGCCTATTGCTGAGCCTCTAATTTCCCCTCATAGCCATTCCCCACCTCCTTTTTAGTGAATAATTCCAAGTTTCATATCTCTCTGCTTCTGTTGCAATAAGGTGTGGCCATGCAGCCAAGCTTATAGCCAAATTAACAGATTATGAATGTAAGTGACAGACAGAACTACCAGATTAAATTTTCATTAAAAAACTGCATGCCTTTCACTTTTCTTCCCTCCTTCCCAATGGCAGGAACCAGCTCCAACCATAAGGACATGGAACATCCTGGTGATGACAAAGCAATCTGGCAGAAAGAAGCTGGCTGACCTCAGAGAGCATCAGAGCCTCCCATCTAGGTTCACCTATCCCCTCAGGACAGAGCTATTTGTTTCACCCACTGTGTTTCATTGTTTTGTTACTATAAGAGTAGTTGAACTCTAGGCAGTACTGTGACTCTGGATAAACTAAATTTTTTGAGTATTAGTTTTCTCACATATAAAATGGGGATAAAAACACCCACCTAGATGGGATTCCTGTGAGACTTCAATTAAACATACAAAATACCTAACACAGCATCAAATACACTGCAAGTATATAATAAATAACAGGAGTATTTTCAATCAACTCATCAGATATGCTTCCCAAGTGCTGCTTAATTCTCACTCACCAAAATCCAATATATTTTGTTTTTACCAAAAGGAAGTCTCTAATTGAATCTAGATAATTTTTACAAGTGCTCTAAAGTTATCTAGATAAGTCTGTTCATTATTCTCAGAATCAATGAGTAGAAGGGATAGGTGGGCATTTATACTTTCATGTCAAAATGAACTCATCTGCAAGTTAAAGTGGATCCTTTTCTGGCTGAGATAGTTTGGAAATGGCTCAGTTAAGGATGGCCTAAACTTAGCAGGGGAATGGCACAATAAATGAAAGGACGGTGCTTCTCAAACTTTAACGTTGATATGAATCATCTGCAGTCCTGTTGGCATACAGATTTTGATTTAGTAAGTTTTAAGTGCAGACTGAGTCTGCATTTCTAATGAGTTCCCAAGAGATGTTGATGCTATAGTACATACACCACATTTTGAGTAGCTGGGTTCCAGGCAAATAGCTGATTGGAGAGTCTACAATGGAAAAGCAAGAGATGGGAGGCCCAGAGTCAGTTAGGAAGCAACTGCAATAATTCAGTGATAAGATGATGAGCACTTAAAACACAATTGAATCAGAAATAATGGGAAAAAAGGAAAGATAAATGAACTATAAATCCTTTAGATCATGTAGCAATAAAAATAAACTAAACATAGCCCAGATCTGAGATCTTTATTGTTTGCATGTAGCAACTACTCATGAAACGATAATGGTATAAATAAATAATAATAAAGTATATGATATAACAATGGTATCAGAAATTAGCCTTCCAACTCTGCACGCCACCTCTATCAGTTAATGTTCATTCTATGGACAAGCCCTGAGCCCTAACCAAGACAGTTTCAGGTCTGGAGGGAGTCTGCTAATGTCCTGTCCTTCTAGAACAGGGTTTGAAATGAGCTATCAAAGGATGATCTATGTGCAGTTACAAAGAGGAAGTGATAAGTTATGTCAGATGAATCCCACTTCCCTTTTTTTTGGAAAGAACTTCCAGATAAATAGATCAGAGAGCCACCACCAACACAAAATATCTGATTTCAACAAATAAATACATAATAATAATAGAAAAATAAGTGACAAAAGTCTTTTCATAACCTTCTGGATAAAGTGAAGACAAGTTGACTTGGATGCTAATACCATTAAGTAGATCTGTAAGTGATCAAAAGAGTTGTAGCAATCTGATGAGGGGCAGCAATCTCTAGTAGAATGTATCAGATTCTAATTTTGGCCTAGTTAATTTAACATTCTTGCTGACAAGGATGAGGACACTGATGTATTCAACCATATCCATAAAACAAAGATGAGATCTAGTAGGGAACAAACTGATAAAACTTGCTGCCTTAATAGGGTTTATATGTCTATCAGACAAAAAGATAATAAAAACCGCCAACAAGTAAAATATGTAGTATGTTAGATGATTATATATGCGCTATGGAGGAAAAAAGCCAAGTATAGGAAGTATATCAAATCAGAGGTGGGGATCAGTTTTAATTAATTAATTAATTTTTAATTTGCCAGGGTATATGTGCTTGTCAGAGTCACAGAGAGAGAGAGAGAGAGAGAAAGAGAGAGAGAGAAAGGGATAACATCCTGCCCCCATGGAGAATGGTCATGTCATAATCCTTCTCTTTAATTTTTCTCTCTCTTCAGGATTTGGGGCACACATCCACATGTGCCTGGAGTGTTTTTCAAGTCATCGGGTCTAGGACTTAAACCGTGCATTTGGTCATGTGAGATTTGGCTGCCTTAATCACCAGACCATAGGCTGGCCCCAAGAGGGTCCATTTTAAATAGATGATATGAATAGACACTAAAGAGGTAACATTTGAACTTGTGAATCACGGAATTCAATCTTGCACTAATGGGATGCTGAGTTGATGGGAAGGCAGGAGAAGACAAAACATTTAGAGAGAGCATTCATGTATTTCTAAAGTTGATACAGTGGATGATTATGGTAGCAAAACAAGTCTCAATTTTGCTTAGAATGGTAGTGGGGAAAATCCTACATATATTTTAGGATGTGATTTTATTGAAAATAAATGTAAGGCCAACTACTGGTTACAACATAGGAGATAGATATAGTAGTCAGAAAATAAATTAGGAGTGTTGGTTAACTGTAGTTCAATATGAGTCAGCTCTGAGAGGTAATTCTCAAAAATCTTGTGTAGTAAGCAGGTTACATCAATGGAGTTATAATATCTGAAGAAAGAGAGGTGAGAGTTCTGCTTTTTTCCACACTCAGCACACCACACTGATGGGATATGTTTGGATTGGGTACCAAGTTTCAAAAGGGAAACTGACAAAGAGGAGAACAACTAGAGAAGAACCATCAAGGTGGTTAGATGTCTAACGCAATCAATTACCATAAATACTTTAATGCAAACACAATGGTAAAAGACTGGGGTGAAGTTACACATTGCTTTTAATATGAGTGTTCTGATCTAGAGATTATATAGTGTTACTTACTAACCAAGGGAATTGTAAATTAGCTTTCTAGACCCATAGATTTGAGGGAAACAGGCCATGTGTGCCATGCATCTTTATAAATACAAATAGCTTTATACCCTTTTTAGATGAGTCAATATCCAATGCCCTTCGCCTTTCTGTCATTCAAACTATAAACTATCTCTTCTAAAGCAAAAAACTCCACAGATACAGTAATTTAGGCTGTTCTGAATAAATTTCAGCTATCCTATAAATTTGGAGTATTCTAATCATTGTCTGATTTGGGCAGTTGTCAAGCGTCATTCTATCTTCTTCATTACATAAAGCCCTTCAGGGAGGCCTAGGTGCTTAATAAAACACCAGTTTCCTTGTGAAAATTTTTGATCACACTCACCTTGAATGCAATGTGTGAAGTTGGCTTTGGAACTCTCCAAGAGTTCGTGGAAGTATGTAATTATGCAAGAATGAGTGTAGGCACATGTGGCTCAGAAAGCCTGGGGTTCCACCTGGTAGACGTGGTATTGTGAGCTGTTAAACCCACGTCCCACAAATAGTCAGATTGTTTTTTCTTGAATATTTACTTCATATCACACCAGCTCAACTTTTACTACACTTTAATGAATATACATTCTCCTCTTCATCTGTTCTTCCATGGAAAGTGGTCACTAATATTTTATAATGTTTTATTAACATTGAAGATCTACCTAATACATATTTGGCAGTAATTTCCATCATTTGTACCAATTATCCACCCATCCATGCATTTATTCAATCCACAAGTGTTAACTGCTGTCTTTCCTCTGTGCTAGGTACTGTTCTAGATGCTGGGATATAGCACCTAGAGAGAGGGATATAGCACTGAAAGAGGTCCCTGCTCCCAGGGAGCAGACATTCCAGTGGCAGAAGGCCTACAACACAGGGAAGCCTTGAGCCTTTGGGCTCTTCCTACTTTGTGCCCCTCATTCTTGAGCATTCAATCCATCCATCAACAAACACTAAGGAGCACCTATGCCAGGACAGTCAGGTTCAGTTTACATTGTGAATTTGTACTTAATAAAAGACTTTCAGTAGCTCCTACTTCAATTTATTTCTTGGGTTCTGAATTCTCAGTGGGATTGGAAAGATGAGGGGCATTTTCTTTTATCTCACTTTCTTCCTGTCTATATAGCCCACTCCAGTGCTATATACCTGTGGGCTCCTAAAATGACCAGAGGCCATTTTCACTATTCCTTACTTTATCCCTATGCTATATGTAAGGTGGTTTCTCCCAATTTGTGAATGAAAACACAGAGACCAAGATCTCTAAATAAATCATGGACATAGAATTTGGCGTCTGGGGCTCAAGGTCCTCTCTCTGCACACTCTTTACTCATCATTTTATGACACTTTATACTCAGGTATCTATTTCGCTCT
>NW_006160128.1:1713624-1727361 GCF_000334495.1 Tupaia belangeri chinensis
TCCTCCTTTTATGACACTTTCTACTCAGGTATCTATTTCGCTCTCAGTCCTAAAGTGACAACTGGCTTAAACCTTCTAGTGTTGCCCTTCTCAGATAGGTTTGCTTTTTAATATAAGACTCTAAAAGGAGAGGAATGGATCTATAATGGTAGAAAGTGTGATAGGCTTGGGATGGACAGGGGAACATTCTCACAGTGATGATGAGAACAGCGACCATTAACAGGCTTTGATCTTCACATGAACCCTTTGAGGCAAGTAGCTTACCAGTGCTCAAACCAGAATCCAACCCTGGCTACTTGGTTCCAAAGTCCACACTTTTTAGGCAAGACATTTAAAGGACAAAAAAATAGATGATTGTCTGTTAATCTATTGCATGATATCTTCAACTAGACTGTTGTGACGTGTATTTATGTGGGGTAAACTCACTTTACAAGCTGTAGTGATGCATAGTGACTCAATGTATAAAATAGAGTTAAAAATTTTAAATTAAAACATTTTTTTAATTGCCAAGGGGCATGTATGCTTGGTCATGTGTATTTCTATAGATCTACATAGATATATAGATAGACAGATATATAGATACCTATATAGATAGACAGACAACACCCCAGTGAGGAATGGTCATGCTGCTATCCCTTCTTCTCCATTTCTCCATCCTGTTGGGATTTGGAGCACGCATGCACACATACCTGGTGTATTCTTCAAGCTGCTGGGGCCAGGATTTGAACTGTGGCCAGTCATGTGCGATTTAGCTCCAGATGCACTGTGTTTAGCCACTGTGCTACCGGGTTTATCTGCATAGTTCATACTTTTAACCACCATGTAGTAGCTCCCAATGTGGCACATACAGATGAACCCACTTTGCTGGAGTAACACATTAATGAAACATAATATATAAGAATTTAGGGCGTTTTATTCTGCAGCATGGATACTGCATGATTCAAAATAAAGAAGAGAACTGGACAGCAACCCATGTGCATCACCTCAGCTGTTCACGGCTTCTGCATGTCAGTCTCCCATCTGCCATTCATCTCTGAATGGCCAAATCCTACCTACTTTTCAAACCACATGCAAATGCCACCTCTTCTAGGAGCTCTGCAGTTTCTCCAGCCTGAGATCATCTCTCTCTAATCCCATTGCATTATCTCTGCCTCTCTAATAATAATTACTATTGTTTCCCCCACTGTTCTAGCTAATGTGACCTAAATTTACTATCTTCTCCTTGCAGGCAGAGACCATCACCATCATTGCTGCTGCTTCTGGTCCCACAAGCCTCCAGTATAGTGCTGTATATATAACAGAAGCTTAATTAAGAAATGCAAGAATGAATGAGTAAATAAATGCACATATTGCTGACCCACAGAAGCTCTACTGACTCATACCCACTTTGAAGATTTATCTGGCATCCTCTCTCCAAAGCTGAGGGACTTAAAAGATGCCACAGCAAAGAGCAGGCTATCCAGTCAGTCAGTGCCAAGATTCTCAGCTTGAGAAGGCCTGAAGTCAAGTCTTTGGTTTCAGTTTGTTATAGCATCACATGTTTTTCCTGGCCTGATCCCATTTCCAAGAGGCTCAGAAAGTGGAAAAGGAGCCACAGAACAGAAAGTGCTGGGCATAGGAACCCCAGGTCTCCTCCAGGATGGTGACACCTTCTAGGGATAGTGCCTGTGTCCTCCTTTTAGAGTATAGGTGTGTCCCTCATCTAAGACAACCCAGCCCAGCCCACTCCATGGGTGGTCAGAAGACCAGTGTGGAGCAGGCAGTACAAAGATGTTGGAAACCTTGGGTACAGGCTATCCTGGAGGCTGCTTTGATAGAATTCTGGTCCTGGCAGTTTACATGAGTTCCCACAATAGAGTACCAGTCTTAGGAAAAAGTGAGTTTTGCCTTTGCGGCCTAGAAAAGCAGACATGACTAGGCAGCCATGTGCTGAGGGCAGGCTGGCACTGATTCTTCCACCTTCTCTTCTCTAATTCCTGTGCCAGAAAGGCTTCCTTTAATGCTGGTAATGAATCCTTCCTCTCTTCTATTTCCTTCCCTTCCCACCCACTACCCCAAATCTCACACAGGTTGGGAACGGGGGAAAGGCAAAGTGCAATGAGTTGGTAGAGGAAAGTATAAGCAGTTGAATTTCTTCCTGTAGGTATTTTTTTATTTCTTTTATCTCTCTTTCTCTCTCTTTTAAAGACAGTCTTACTCTGTTGTGACTTCTTGCCTCAGCCTCCTCCTGAGTAGCTTGGACCATAGGCAGGCATCATCATGCCTACTCTTTCAAACAAGGTCATACTATATAGCCTACACCAGCCTAGAGCATAATCTACCTGCCTCAGCCTCCCATGCAGCTGGGACTACAGGTGCATGCCACCACACTAGCTTCTAGAATAAGCTGGGAGTCATGTGGCCTTAGCCTGTGGAGCAGCAATATCTTACAAACATGGGCCACCGAGCTAGGCCAGGACTGGATTTCTTTCTAGGTCTCCTCTCTGCTATAAGAGTAGTACCCAGGTAAAATGTAATATGTTTAGCCAAGGCACCAGAGTGAGAAGTAATTGAGCTATATTGTTCAGGATTATGACTTTGCATTCATCCACAACTTCCTGTCCTGCTAATTTTTAAATTCTATCTTAGCTTCTATCACGATCAGCAAAATGATGTGATTATTGATTATTCGACATTCTTACTGAATGTGTCTGATACTGTCATCTGCATGCAAGATTCCAAAAAATAGGGAGGAAATCCACTGACTGAAATGTCCTTCAACAGGGACCCTATTATCTCGCTTTGACTAGAGTCCTGGGCTAATAAAACCCATTGCTAAGTTAAACAAACCTTTCCTCTAGCTATGCCAAGAGTCTGCGACAGAAATCCTTCATGCCAGGGTTTTTCCTCCTTGTCCAAGACTTAGAAAAAGGTTGTTTTCTCAGCTGCTTTGAAGCCCAGGAAGAGAGCCAGGGAGGCAAACAAACCAGTTAGTCTTGCATCAGATAATTCAACAGGCTCTTGATAACCTCAAATCTTCTGTCCCTTCCCCAGGTTGAGATGAACTCTCTAAGCCAAGCGGCAAAAGGGCCGGAAATGCTCCAGACAGGAAGATCTATGACTGGAACAAGGCCATAGGACCAGGAGGGGCTGAAGTGTACCCAGTGATGCTCACAGGAATTTCCTAGTCATTGTGTTGAGAGAGCTGGAGGGAAAGGTGGCAGAGGTCCAGCTTCCAGTCCATATCTGGATCTTACACTGATTAGAATCTGCTTCATCACTTGGAAGATCACTGTCCATAGAACATTGAAGGCTACACCAACAACCTTGCAGGACTATGAGGGGAGAGCAGAGAATGGGTTTAACAGTGGTTTAACAGCCGCCTTCTCAGAGGAATAAGATCTGTAGGAGTAATGTAATGCTGAAAGATGACAGGGCGGAAAAATTCATTGCATTTGAACATGCATGAATGTATTAAATTTTCTATAGGCAGTTTACTTCACACCTCTTTCTACAGAAATTAGAGGACACAAAGCAAGCTGATAGGAATCTCTAATGAAATAAAATTCTAGACCCTGAGAAGAACCACCCAGAAAATTTGACTCTTAGGCTATACGATCTACTTTCCTCTAGAATATCACTATGCTCTTTTATAACATTTTTCTGTTTATTGTTTTCAAAAGGTTTGCCTATAACACATCAGATTCCGAATATATACAAATATATTGCCTTAAAAAGACGTATCTCCTTAAAACAAACATAATTTCTTCAAATCAGAAGGATATTAATTTTGTAAATTATAAGGTTGTATAGTTCAGGGTCAGAGTGACATTTTGAGTTTACTGCTTTTTCCTCATTATTTTATTATAAAAGTTTCCAAACATATGACAAAATTGAAATAATTTTATAATGAATACTCATAAACCTATTAACTAGTTCTACCATTAATATTTTAATACTTGTTTTTATCATATCTATTTATCTACTAACACCTATCTTTTGTTATTGTTGCTGCATTTCAAAGTAAATTGCAATCATTATACTTTTCCCTAAGTACTTTGGCATACATGTAATTAACTAAAAACTTAACATTTGTTCATACATTTAAAAAATCATGTTAGGTTTATTTTTCCAGCAAACTTTACATATGATTTGAAAATTAGTGATTTTTGGTTATACTATAACCAAATAAAATTTAGAGATAACATATAGGTGGTAGTATGCTAATTTATATAATAAAAGTAAAGGTCATTAATCCTTTCTACATTAATATCATCTTTATTAAGGTTTAATTTGTGTACAATAAAATGATTTTTATGTAGACATTTAAGCTACAGATTCTCTTCTTCCAAGCATTGCTTTTGTTAAAGGATTATTTATTTAATTTGATTTATTTATTATTTATTTTACTTTGACCAGAGAGAGACACAGATAGAGAGAGGGAAAGTGAGAAAGCAAGCCACCAGGTCCAGGCCTTGAACCGTGGTTGGCCATGTGGGAGTGTCTAGTGCCTCAGCCACCATGCCACTTGTTGGATCCCCAAGCATTACTTTAGCTATACTTCGGTTTAAGCATTGTAGGTTGTATTTTTGTCTTAATTTTCTTAAACAATTTTCTAATTTTCCTTGTGCTTTTTTTTTCACCTTAGCAGTTTTTCATGAAAGCTATATATAAGATTATTTTACCCCTCTATCTTCTTGATAGTTTCTTCTTACATTTGCCCTTTTCTTTCCTACTTGGTGAGATTTGACTTTCCATTCAAGGATCTTTCTGTGGCCTCTGTCCAGTTTTAGCCTAGTGATAACCACCTCACTGGGTGAATGCCCACAGGAACAGATGTGCGATTAGACTTTTTCTGCTGCACCCTCAATGCAGATGACATATTTCTTCCTGTAAACTTGAAATATTTTGCCAATCTGCTGACCTTTATAGTGTCCTTGCACAACCGGAACCTCATCATCCTTTCAGATGGGCATAAACCAAATATGATACTTCTGCTTCGGCTCTTTGGAAGAGAGGAAGACATGATCTTCTTGCAAATGTGGCAAGGTGCACTGAAATGCTTTTAATGGTTCTTGTGTCAGTCAGTCACAAAAGGATTGAATTTCATTTTGATTATTGTTGCTCTGATGATGGTGGCAAAATGGAAAAGCCCCCTATGCTTTCTTCTCCATTCTGTTGCTTATTTAGGAGTGTGTCTGTGTTTAATTTGCACCCATTTGAGAATTTCCCAAATTTCCTTCTGTTATGGATTACTAATGTCACTACTTTATGATTGGAGATGTTTGTATGACTTAAATTCTTTTAAATTTATTGAGACTTGTTTGAAGGCTTAATACATGGTTTATTTTGGAGAACGTACCATGTGCACTTGAGTAGACTTTACATCTGATATTGTTGGGTAGAGTGTTTCATAAATGCCTGTTAGGTATATACTTGGTTTATAATGTTGTTCAAGTCTTGTATTATATCTGCTGATCATCTGCCTAGTTGTTTTATTTATTATTGAAAGTGTTATACTGAAGTCTCCAACTATTATTGTTGAATTGTCCATGTTTCTCTTAAATTTTTTTAGTTTTCCCTTCATGTCTTTTGGGACTTGGTTGCTTGGGACATGTATGTTAACAACAGTTATGTCTTTCTGACAACGTGACCCCTTTATCATTAGAAAATGTCCTATTTTTGTTTCTATTGTTTTCAGTAACAATTTTGTCACGAAGTCTATTTTGTTTGATATCAGCATAGTCATTCCCGCTCTCTTTTGTCTACTATTTGCCTGGTATAAATATTCCCATGATTTTGCTTTGAACCTATTTATGCCTTTGACTCAAAAATGTGCTTCCTATACTCAACAAGTAGTTGAATCATGGTTTCTTTTATTTATCTGACAATCCCTATTTTTTGTTTGGAGAGTGTATTCCATTTACATTTAATGTAATTATTAGTAAAACAGAACATATGCCAGCCTTTTTGCTATTTGATTTTGCATGTCTTATGTCTTTTTTTCTTCCAGTTTTTCACCACTGACTTCTTTATGTTAGATATTTTTCTAGTATACAATTTTATTTTTCTTATTTCGTTACTATATATGTTTGAGTTATTTTCTTAGTGGTTGTGCTGGGGATTGCTATTAACACTTTTAATGTAAAACAGACTGATACCACCTAATTTCAATTGCTTACAAAAATTTTGTACTAATAAAGCTCTACTCCTTCCCCAACCTTTGCCATACAAATTATATCTTTATACATTATAAGCCCTTTGATGGAGTTTTGTTGTTATTGTTTATTATCTTTTTTAATTTCATTTTATTTTATACATTCAATCACATTATTTAGCTTACAAAGTGAATAGTTCAACAGGTGAACATTTTTCCCTAGTCCAGTTGATAAAACTATAAAATGTCTTCAACAAGTAATACCACATTTCTTTGTCTCATCAATGCTTTGCCTCCCTATTTTTTTTCTAAATGTCCTTCCTCAGACCCTACTCTTTCACACACACTATATCTGATATTTATATCCATATACTGTATTTCTATATCCTTTAGTCAATCAGTTTCAGTCACAGAGTGTGGACACTCAATAATTCTTGCTTTATGCAAATCAAAGAGAAGAATTAAATTACAAACAAAAATACATTCTATTTTTTATAGATTTCATATCTACCTATAAATTTTTTTATATCTACCTATTCATTTACCTTTATTAGCACTCTTTATTTTTTATGTAGATTTGAGTTACTCACTAGTGTTCTTTCATTTCAACCTAAAGAACTCTTCAGACCAAGATCTGAGTTTAGGTCAAATAAAGACAAGTTCTGAGAATGGAGGATTTTGGTAAGCTCACACAGATCACATAGTAACAATTCCCTTGGATGAGATAGCTAGTGTGTTTAAACCTGTTTTACCCTCTCTGATGGCTCCTACTATGCTGGCTTTCAAAGCTACCATAGCTGCAAGACTAGTTGTTGGTTTTCAATGTTATCACAGTGCTGGGGAAAGGAGGGTGGGATTAGAGCATGTTAAAACACCATAGTCGCTATTCTTACTGATATTTACCTGTTTTCTCAAGTAAACACTTCATAGATTGTTGTAAGACTTAATTTTCAGAGTTCTTAAAACATCTATTTTGACAGCTTTGTCAATGTTCTTGTTGCTTTTGTTAAAAGATTTCTGGAATAATTTAATCAATCTTTTTGGAAGTTAAATTGCTCTAGCCAAAATTTCATTTTACTTGATTTTTATTTAACTTTATTTATTTATTTATTTTAATTTGACCAGAGTGAGAGAATGAGAGAAAGAGTGAGAAAGCAAGCCTCCAGGTCTGGGGCTGGAACTATGCTCAGCCATGTGGAAGTCCAGTGCCCTTAACCACCACGCCAACTGTCGTCCACTCTAAACAAAATTTTAAATATTCTGATCCAATATCTATCTTTGCTATATCCTCTTACTCAACTATGACTCTGTGGTTTTTTTTTTTTTTTTTTTTTTTGGAGAGATTTTTCACTGTAGGGCGCGTGCGTTCGCCAGACAGACAGAGAGAGACATAGAGACAGAAAGCGAGAAATCACCCCCCAGGGGGGATGGTCACGCCGCAATCCCTTCTCCTCCATTCTCCTCTCGGGATCTTGGGCACGCACGCACACGCGCCCGGAGTGAGTTTTAAGCCACCGGGTCCGGGACACGAACCGCGGTCGACTACGTGGGAGTCCAGCGACATAGCCATTACGCTAACTGCTGGTTCCCGACACTGTGATTTTTGAGTCCCGGATCTGGCAGCTTGCTTTCTCACTTTCCCTCTCTTTCTTGCTCTGTCCCTCTCTGGTAAAATTAAAATAAGTACATAAATAAATAAATGAAATAAAGTTTAATAAAATAATTATTTTAAAAAAGTGTTTCACAGCACTAGAGGATAGACTGCTTTGTTTTTAATCAATTAATGCTTACATATTACTTAAAATAGCAAACAATGCCACTTTGAGTATCTTCTAGCTCTTCAATGGAATTTGTCACTATATATTTTATATATAATATATATATAGTGTATATGCACACATACACACACACACACATACACACACATTTCTTAGAAGGCATGTGTGCTTGCTGGAAAGCAAGAAGGAAAATGAGAAAGCACCCCCATAGGGGATGGTCATACCACAATCCCTTCAGGATTCTGGGCATGTACATATAAGTGCTTGGCATGTTTTTCAAGATCACAGGTCTGAGACTCAAAGTGAACAGTTGGCCATATGGGATCCAGTTTCCTTAACCACCATGCCACCAACTGACCCACTATCATCTTTTTTTAATGTAGAAAAGTTAGTAACTTGCCATGTGTTAGAGGCTAAATAGTTCAATAGTCAAATTGCCTTTCCTTGCTTCCTATGTAAGAGTATTTATGTGTATAAGGCTAATGTACTACTTGACATCCAGACTATAGAACTGTACATTTAGGCTTAAAATGAGATTTTTTTTTTTTTTGAGAGTTTTTTTTTTTTTTTTTTGCTTCAGGGGGTGTGCACTTACCAGAGAGAGAGAGACAGAGAGACAGAAAGTGAGAAATCACCCCCCAGGGGGGATGGCCACACCGCAATCCCTTCTCCTCCTTTCTCCTCTTGAGATCTCAGGCACGCACGCACCCACACCCGGCATGAGTTTTAAGCCACTGGGTCCAGGACTCGAACCACAGTCAACTACATGGGAGTCCAGTGACACAGCCATTATGCTAACTGCTGGTCCCTAAAATGAGATTCTTCAGACTAGTTTGTGGTATGGTGGTTAACGCAGCTGGGTCCAGCATGGCCGACTGTATGGTTCACTGACCCAGTAGCCTGAATAACATGTCACACGTTGGGTGCATGTGTGCATATACAAATTCCGAAGAGGAGAATGGAAGAGAAAGAACTGCAGCATGGGCATTCCCCTTGGGGGGATGCTTTCTCACTTTCCCTCTCTCTCTGTCTCTCTCTGTCCCTGGCAAGCACACATGGTTATACCCCAGAAAAAGAAAAAAAGGAAGAAAAAAAGAAAAAAAAAACTGAGACAGTAATAGTGATTAGAGAGTGATTCCACACCAATATTGAAATTGTTACCTTACCATTATTTAATATTACCATTGCTGAACTTAAAAGAACTAGTTGTACCACTAGCAGGTTCATGACCATCAAATACTATATTTAAAACTTACTTTTAATGTTTTTTTTTTAATCAGAATTAACATAAGTATCATGGATTTCAATTTTTAAATAAGTACAAATTGGTTTCAATGTCATCTGAATTTGGAAGTTTCAATATAGCTCCAACTAAGGCACCCAAATACTGTTCACAGGCAATTTCACGTGAGAGACACACTCCCTTCCTCTTCCCTAAGTTAGGAGTATAAAAATGACCAGAAAAAGAAGATGCCCAGCAGCTCGGTCCAGCTGTAACTGCTAAACTCTCTGGACATCAGTTAGGCAGGCCTGACATCCTAGTGCCATCCAACAGACCCAGAGGAAGAAGAGCTGGTCTTGTCCAGGCCTTCTAGAAGCACAGCCAAGCCAAGGCAAGGCATTTCTGGCCTTTAAGGGTCACAGAAGGAAGGCAATGGCTGTGGGCTGTGTGATTATTATAGTAAAAAGATGCCAGGAACTCAGAGGGTGTTTCTTGAATACTAAAGCACACATCCCTATTACATCATGCTTGGGCCACATGGGATTTTCTTTACTCACAGGAACTGATTCAGAGAAGGCAACATGTTTCTATGTAAAGAAGTGAAATCTGGGCTTCACACATCCAAAAACATCTGGTCAAGTGGGATGGGTCTGTGTAATGTACCACATCTCTGGCCCTGCACTCATGGGTGGAGGAACCAATGTGAGTGAGAAATCAACATGCTTTTTCTTCAGAGCACAAATTATTTTCCCCTGTTACCTCAGCAGTCTTACTATTCCTCTCAAGTACTCCTCCAGTAAGAAAAAGGACAAAGGATGGGAAGGAAACACAAGCTAAGATTTTAGATGAGTTGAAGGGTGTAGCAGAGCGACAGTAGCATACTCCTATGCTTCCCTTTAGAGCTCAAACTAATTCTAATGTGTCTAGTCTTTGTATTATAAAAAGCTGTCAGGGGGACCAGCAGGTGGTGTGGTGGTCAAGGCACTGGACACTTCCACACAGTCAACCATGGTTTGAGTCCTGGACCTGGTGGCTTGCTTTCTCACTTTCCTCTCTCTCTCTTTCTCTGTGTCCCTCTCTGGTTAAATTAAAAATAAATGAATGAATAAATAAAATTAAATAAAATAATTCTTTAAAAAAAAAAAAGCTGTCAGGTGGAGGAGAGCTGTAACTTCATACAATAATGCTTTCCAGAGTTGTCAGGGCATAGCCAGGAGCCTGTTGGAGTAGTCTTTAGTATTTTTAATATATTTTCTTAGGAGACGGGGTCTCATTGTGTTGCTCTTGAACTTGGGATCCTCCTGCCTCAGTCTCCTGTGTAGCTGGGACTATAGATACATGCTACCAAACCTGGCTATTTTTGATACTTTTAGTGTGACTGTGTCTGAATATTATACTATATAGAAACACAGAATGACTCATTTATCAAATATTTTGGGGGAACTAAAGTCTCTTTAACCCACAAAAATAAGCTTGTAGACTGAAATAATTCTAGAAATGGCGATCCACATAAGAAGGACTTTAGAAAGAACTCAGTCAAAGGGCTTGATAGCAACTAGACTGGATATGTAAGGGGTTTTAAAACAGTCCCATGTCTCTGGGAACTTATCAGGGTTCCATTTGGGGGCCTACTTTGAACATCACAGCTCTTGGAAGACCTGGCATAATAACAGTAATACAAATTAACATTTATTAATTAGGCTCTTACTGTGTGCCAGGCAGTGTTTTTAAACATGTAATCCTATACCAAGGAAATACTATGTATGAAGTAAATACTATTTATGAGAAAAATACTATTATTATTCCTCTTTTACTGATGAGAAAACTGAAGCACAGGTCAAACAAGTCTACTATCAATAAAGGGGAGGGACTGCTTGTCCATGCATAGAACTTTGATTTACAGAGGTCTGGGAACATGTAGGCCAGCAGGCAGCTACCTATTGGATCTGATTTGAGGAGTGCCAGAGGCCCCCAGGCAAAATGTCCCTCTTTCGTTGACTTATCAGGGTCTGAAATTCTCACTGGAATGACACATTTGGACTAAATTGGTGTCTTCAGGCGGTCTGCCTGGTTAATACATATGTGAACTGCTAGTCAGAGAACATTCTTTAAAATTGAGTCTTGTAAGTCATCTTGCCCAAAACACAGGGTTCTGAAGCTGAGAATACAGTTAAATATTGACCATCGAAGTGGTTATAAACTGTCCAATGTAACATACTTCCTAGATTGAGATATTTGGACAGGTTTTCTTGGGTTCCAGCATGGCTTGGCATTGAGCCCCCAAAGGAGAGGTGGGAGGTGTTAAATTCTTCCTATTTTGTCATCATGCTAGGGATTAGCCCCACTCAGTCTTAAAAGTCTTAGAGGGCTTTTATAATATCATAATCTTATAAACACTTTTACTATCAATGTTGACTAGCCTATACGGTGGGCATATTTGCCAGTCTCATCAAGGAATTGGTTTTCTCTTCCTTTTTTCCCCTCCCACACTAAGAATATGGATTCATGATTTTCTGATCACAGAAATAACACATGCTCACTATACAATATAGAGTTATGAGTAATAAAGCAAACCACCCCCTGCTCAGTGTTCTGAAAAGAGAGAAACTCTATGCCAGGCACTACAGATCAGAGCGTGGGATCCAAGCTCCATCTCTTCCCTAGGTCTTTCAGAGGTGGGACAGAAGGCCAGTCCATAAGACCTGGCCTTAAAAAGCCCTAACCTCTTTTTGGGCCTTTCTAACGTCAGCTTCAATCTGTCACCCTCCTCAGCTCTTATCCTCCTACCAAGCAGGCAACTGCCTCCTGGAATGGCGCACAGCAACCCGGGCTTGGCCTAATTAGGAGGAACAGCAACGCAAAAAGCCTCTGCTTTGTTCCCATAGGGTACCCAGCTTAAAAAACAACTCTAAATTTTCCCCTCTTCTTCCTAAGGAGTTAATGATGTTTTAGAAATAAACTAGAGCTCTGCCTAATTACTATGGGACAAAAGCTTTTATTACAAAGATATGAACTCACATGAGTTTTCTTCAATGCTCAGGCAGAGTTTTTCTAACAGCAAGGAGGAAGAATGAATTAGAGGTAACTACTCTAATGACATTGGATTACTGCACATGTAGGCAGGCAGATTCATCCACAGGGGAGCAGGCAGTACCCAGGGAGGGAGGAGATGCCAAAGAGGAAAAAAGGCAAGAGAAAAAAGAATGAAAACAAACCCCAAAACTAGTTCAGCAACACAACAGCCTAGAGACCTCAGCCCTCCTCAAGCACAGCTGCAGAATCTTATTCTCAGGAGTCACATGAAGAGGGAGTAAGATTTTGGGGACAGTTATATTTATTTGGTGACCTGAAGTGGTTTTCTGAGCCATCTTTCCCTTTAAAATCAGGATCATAAAATAGGTCGAATGAAGGCAGCCCTACTAAAAAACATTTAAAAACAATGACTATGTATAAAGATCCATTCAGTCCAGACTAGTATAGAATACCTTTAATGGAGTCTTTGTAAAATATTTACTATGCTTTTTGGGGTCTGTACGTTAAAAAAGGTTAACTGTGAAGTAAAGCATAGCTACAACATTCATGCACTAAATTACTTATTTCTGAAGTGAAGCTATATTGCTACTTCTTTCAATTGGATTAAAGTTTTGTTGTTTTTTCAAAAATAATTTCTGGGTGGCTTCATGCACTGATGGTTTAGCAGCCAGATCACACAAGGTTGACTATATGGTTTGAGTCCCAGAGTTGGTGGCTTGGGAAACACACTGGGTGTGTGTGCGTGTGTGCCCAAAATCCCAAAAGGAGAGAGATTTGGAGGAGAAGGGATTGATTGCAGTGTGACCATTCCCCATTGAAGGTGTTTTTCCTCTCCATCTCTCCCTGTCTCTCTCTCGCAAACACACATGCCCACGAGCAAAACAAAACAAAACAAAACAAAAGCCTCCAAACAGAAAATAATTTATGGGGGGGCCAGCTGGTGGCATGGTGGTTAAAGCACTGGGTCCCACATGGCTGACTACATGGTTCGAGTTCCAAAACAGACTTGAAAAAACACACCGGGTGCATGTGCATTTGTGCTCAAAATCTCAGTAGGATACAGACACAGAGGAGAAGGAATTACGGTGAGATCACACCCCATTGGGAAGTGCTTTCTCTCTCTTTCTGTCTGTCTCTTCTGGTGAAGGCCTGTACTTCTGGCAAACTAAAAAGAAAAAAAAAATTAAAAGTACTTTGAATTTTCCCGACATGAGTTTAAAGAACATAAAATTCCATTCATTTTTAATCATCCTCTTGACTACATTTCTGTATATTCATACCATATAGAACTATGCTGGTATAAGAAATGATTAGTGACTATGTATTTACATGGAAAGATTATCCAGGATGTATGTATTACTTAAAGAGCAGGTAATATGACATTACAAATGGTGAGCAAATACATATTTTTATATATAGGAAAAATTATAAATCTCTGGAGAATTGTCTGGGACTCTGTATTACCCCATATTGTCTGATTATTATTTTTTTTAACAACTAGCATGTATTATTTTTTGCTTTCCACTTCAGAATAAGAACAAAAACATCGTCTCCCTCATACAGGTAGG
>NW_006160128.1:1727636-1740236 GCF_000334495.1 Tupaia belangeri chinensis
GTCAAATTAAAGATGGGGGCGCTGCCATAAGCCAGGATGTGCAGTTTGTTGTCGCCAGAGATTTCCTGTTGCGCAGGCATGGACTCTAGCTGAGGGCCACTGAAAACAGATCATGCCAGAATGGGAAGACAAGACTTAAAAAGGGCAGACACTCTTTGCAATTATATCAAACCATATTTACGATAACTATATGTAGTGATTACTTAAAACTGAATGATTTGATTTATTCAATGTTACATTAATTCAACAAATATTTACTGAGCACCTCCTATGTCCCAGGTACTGCGCTAGACCTTAGGGAAAACAAAGGTGAATACGATGAGGTTCCTGCCTGTAAGAAGCTAAATGGCCCAGCTTTGAGGTAACCCAGATGGCCTCAGGAATCCTGAAGATGACAGATGCTAAAAAACACCTGCTTCATAGCTCCTTGCTTAGGGTAAACAGCAGTCCAGAGCTTTAGTGACTTAATGCTTGTATTTTAGTGCCTGTATTTCTAGTTGTCCCAGATTAATCTGATCAATATATAAAAGATATGTCCTGGTAAAGTATATGGATCATACATCTACATTATCCTAAAATGAATTTTCTTTTTCCTTTAGACAAGTGAGACCCTTGCATATAATAAAAAATCCTCACCAGAGGATTGCCATATTTAAAATTCTTGGAAACCACCCTTGACTCCCCAGTACCTACTTTTCAAACTTGTTAGCAGGCCCTTCTCAGTATGGACCAACTTGCTGCTGAAGCCTCACCTCTCACCTCTCTCCCTCTTTATCACTCCTAATCTGACTGCGGAGTAAACATGTCAGGGGCACCTTTTATCAGGCTGTTTTCTCTCCCCTGAACAAATCCTCTTAGAGCCCAGCTAAAAAGTCACCCTCTCTGCAAAGCTACCTTCACCCTAAGTCTTAGGCAGGATCCGTTGTTCCCCTGTACACTTTGCAGAGGCTCCGATTATGGAAGAACTGCCCGCTCTCGGCTCAAACACTGAAATGCCATACCATTTGGCAGTATCTGCTGCCCAAGCCCTTCTCAGCAACCAACTGCTGCCCCAGTCCCGGGACTGCACTATATGACCCAGCATTTAAGGGGTTACTGCCCAGCACAGCAGGGATGGGGGGCTCCAAATCCAACAGTGCTTCCCCTAAGGCCAGGCATCTGTTCAGCCCGTCCCCTTCTACGCAGTACCAGTCATGAAATGTTTTTACTGTGCTGCCCATCACGACACATGATGGCCAGTGGTTCTGAGCCCTGCCAATCCAGCCAGCCTTTGAGAATTCTGTTTTATTCACTTTTGCTTTTTCCAGAAACTAGTCCAGTGCCCAGTAGATGTTCAGTAAATATCAGCTTAATACATGACCACATTTCAAAAATTTTTACTAATTTCAATTCTTATTTACTTGATGCCACTTCAGAACTGGAAAGAATATTTTAAACACCATCACTAGTGATTGAGACTAACCCAGAGAAAATTGTATTTTTGTAATGGAAGTAATGATATCAAGGACTTCCGTCAAGTTTATTATGTGGCAAAGCCATGGATGGAATGGCTTACTAAAACCTCAAACTGATTTTTTAAATTGCTTTTAAGTCAATATTTTTACTTATTCTTTATCTGAATCTTTTCAGAGTCTTATGAGAAAAAAAAAACCCTGTTTAATATAAGTTTTGTGTTTATATCTCTCTACTGTGGTGGAGGTGAATAGTGAAAAGGACACAAGGAAACCAAGAAGAGGGACAGCAAATGTGTGTGTGTGTTTAAGAGATGTGCTTGCTGGAGAGACAGAGAGAAATAAAGAAACAGAAAGCAAGAAATTACCCCTCAGGGGTATGGCCACGCTGCAATAGCTTCTCCTCCGTTCTCCTTTTAGAATTTTGGGTATGCACACACACACGTGCTCGGCATGAGTTTAAGCCACCAGGTCTGGGACTGGTGGGACCCCCACTCAACTACTTGGGAGTCCCACTCAACTATGTGGGAGTCCAGCAACATAACCCTTATGCCAGTTGCTAGTCCAGCAAAAGTATAAAGAGGAAGAGGAGAAGCAAAGAAATGAGGTAATCTAGAAAAAGACAGACTTAAACTTGTCTTTACCTAATAGGAAGACGTAATCACCAATTTAATGATAAAAGGTTCTCATTACTAGAATTTTCTGGCTTCACATTTGTATATAACTGAGCATTTACATGTACATTGTTTCCTTGTTTCCTTTCTATCGCAAGTAACAGAGATGCAATTGAGATTTTTTTAAAAAGGACATGTATTGGCTCACATAACTGGAATGTTCAGGGGTAACTGACCTCAAGTACAGTTTTATAAAATGCCTAAGAAGATCTCAGAGTATCCCTTCCTCCTCCCTGGAACATTCCCTCTGACATCAATTGATTTTGTTTTTTCTTAAAGAATTATTGTATTGGAACCAGCAGTTAGCATAATGGCTATGTCGCTGAATTCCCATGTAGCTGACCGTGGTTCGAGTCCCAGACCCCGTGGCTTAAACTCACGCTGGACGCGTGTGCATGCGTGCCCAAGATCCCAAGAGGAGTATAGAGGAGAAGGGACTGCGGTGTAGGCATCCCCCCTGAGGGATGATTTCTTGCTTTCTGTCTCTCTGTCTCTCTCTTTCTGGCGAGCGCACATGCCCTATAGCAAAAATCTCTCAAAAAAAAAAAAAAGAATTATAGTATTTAACTATTTATTGATTGATTGATTTATTTAAATTTGACCAGAGGGGGACAGAGCAAGAGAGAGAGAGAGCGAGAGGGAAAGTGAGAAAGTAAGCCACCAGGTCTGGAACTCAAACTGTGTGGTCAACCATGTAAGAGTCCAATGACCTTAGCCACCATGCCACCTGCCAGCCCCCCTGATTTTGTTTTACCCTGGGTTGACTTGTCATTTTCAAGTGGGTTCCTTCCATCTGGTGGCAAAGATGGCTACTTCCTGGCTCAGGCTTACATGCTATCAATGTAGGAATTCTGTTCAACGAAGTACTGGGTTTACTCTAATCAGCATAGCTTGGGTTAACCTACTACTGCAAAACAAATCTTTTTAGAAATAGAATGTGTTCCTTTCATTGGTCTGATATGGAACTAGTCAGTAAAATCAGACCTACCTAGACAACAAAGGCGGAAAATTGAAGAGGAGTGTTTCAGGAAAATCATGATGCAGGAATTAAAGCAGGAGTAAGAGATTAAGGGCAAACAAAAGCACGAGATGTCTATAAGACTTTGTGAAGCAAGACAACCTAATAGCTAAAAGTCACATTAAAGTTTCACTTCCTTTTCTACCACTTACTATTTATTTTGGCTTCAGAGCACATCTTAGTCTCTTTGAGCCTATTTCTCTATCTGCAAATTCATGGTAATAATAATCACTTCAGTGTTATTATAAAATCCTACCTCACTGTGTGTTCAAAGGATGATGTTTGTAAAGCTCTTATCAAGTGCCTGATACAAAAGAAAGGCAGCCATTAATGTCATTCTCAGCATTCCCTGGGGCAACTACAAAAAGCACAAAGACTAGAAAACAATTGACTAGAAAGGGAGTAGAGGCCCTAACTTAGATGCCAAACCATGGCATTCAGCCTCACTTTTTGGCCCTTCTAGAGTCTAAAGGCTTGATGTTTGGCACTTGAACAGAATCCTTGCCTCCAATTCTCTCTCTCTGTCTCTCCAGCAAACACATGCCTTTGCTGTCCAATATCCCATTTGTTTCTGCTCTACTGTACAAGTTTGGTAAGATGGACTATCCCTCTGGCTCACTGTAGGGGCTCAGGAAACAATACCCCAAATACTGGCACTTTGATATGCTGACCTATAGGAAAAGCCTCAGGACCAAGATCTCTTTAACCTTGTTTTGCACCTCCCACCCCCTGGGCCCCAAGCATGGTTCGGGGAGGAGGAGAGTATCTCTCTGAAATTTACTGTTCTGACAGAAAATGTCTTTTCGAAAGAAATGCAAGTATCTTAGACCTCTTCTCTGGAATCTCATTAAATAACTAGGAAAGATTAATTTCAGAGAAGTAAAACTGAAAGTCATCATGCCCATACAGACTATCATTCATTCTTCCAAGGGCAGCTCCAAGAGATGACCTAAGAGTCTTTATCTAGGGACAGAGCAAGAGAGAGAGAGCGAGAGGGAAAGTGAGAAAGTAAGCCACCATCTGTAAGATGACCTTAGATCCTGTGCAATTTTGCCTCTGCCCCTCACCTTTCAGTAATGTCTTGGTTCCATCCTGCTCCCAGAGAATCATTTACTAACCATTGTTTGAACACTGGGCCCATGCATTTCCCCATTTTCCTCTCTCCTATGCCTTCTCTTAGTTTATATTTTCTGTGAGTCCCTTGTATATAGATTAAATATAATTTGAATGCCTTTTCTCTTATTTATTTATTTTCTAGTTTTGCCATAGGTCACATGTGCTTGCCAGAGAAAGACAGAAAGAAAAAGAGGGAAAGTGAGAAATCACCACCCGGGGTGAATGACCACATGTCAATCTCCTCTCTTCCATTCTCCTCTTGGAATTTTGAGCACACATGCACACTTACCTGGAATGTTTTCCAAGCTGCCAGGTCCAGGACTCAAATCTCGCAATCAACCATATGGGATCCAATTGCTTTAACCACCATGTAACCTTACTGGCTCTGTCTTTTCTCTTATTAATCTGGCTATCACCAGTAATTTTCAGTAAGCCTTCAAAGGGAAAGCAGAAATTCCTTCACCCCACGTCACTGAGCCAAGCACCATCTGTACACCTGCTTGTGGCACTAGATTCAGGTTTCCTAATATAAGAATGACAGACATTGAAAATGGCCAAGGCCCAATTACAATTTAAGGAATGTCAGTTATTAAAAACGTTACTTTATTTTTATTTTTGTTGCCAGAGCTCAGCAGAAAGGGAGATGAAGGGATAGAGAGGGAGCAGAGGGGGAAAGCAACCCACAATGGGGCATAGTCATGCTGCAACCCCTTCTCCTCCATTTCTCCATCCTTCTGGGATTTGGGGCACACATGCACATGCACCTGTTGTGTGTGTGTGTGTGTGTGTGTGTGTGTGTGTGTGTGTGTTTGTGTGTGTTAGAGAGTTTTGCTACAGGGAGCATGCGTTTGCTGGAGAGACAGAGAGGATTTTGGACACATGGGGCACACACATTCACCGTGAGCTTCAAGCCATGAGGTTTAGGACTCAAACTGCAGTCAGCCATGTGTGAGTTCAGTACCTTAACCACTTCACCACCTTCTGGCCTCTACATGGTATGTTTTTCAGGCAGCCAGGGCCAGGCTTAGAACCAATCATATGGGATCCAGCTCCTTTAACCACTAGGCTACAGAGTCAACCTGGAATATTAATTTCAATTATTTTATTATCTGTGAACCAGTTTTACAAATTGAAGGAGATAGGGTTTTAGAAAGATCAATCAATTTTAAGATACATCTATAGAATTGTACCTTAAATTGGTGAATCATAATTAAGTACAACTATCAATTTACCTCTTTGCAACTGAGTTCCTTCTTGTGTAAAATGGGAATAGTACTTACCCTACAAATATGTGATGATTGAATGAGTTAGTTATTTCATGTATATTACTTAAGTACCTAGCAAACAATGAAGTACTTGATAAATGTTAGCTCTTGTTTTCATTAAGCACTGCATTGGACACCAGTAGATTAGGAATCTTACCTATACTTTCCAAGTAAGAGGTCTTTTCCGACTGAAGGAAGGAAGTTTAGGAGAGCTGATACAGGGTTAAGCGATGAGAATTTCGTAATACCTTCCCCTAACTTAACCCTTTGTTGTAAGCCTTGCTGGGCCAGCTCTTTAGCCTGCAAGCAGAATGTGTATGTGGGAAGACATCCTGTAGTTCTAGTTAGGTGTTGGCTTTGGGCTCCATAATGAGAGCCTCTACCTACCTCTGGACCTCATAAACAGAGCCATGAGAGGAAAAATTTGCCAAAGTGCAGCTGCATATCAAAGAAAGCCGCAGAGCCAGTGAGAGTTCCCTGAAGACCCACACAGCTATTTGTCTACTGCCAAGCCATGGCTCTAATGCATGGATATGCCTGTAAGCCAAAAGTCAAAGCCACAAAGTTCCACCAGTTCATTTAGCCTTGGCATTTCAATGCACTGAGGGATCTGTTATTTGGGTTGCTGTCTCATTGTTAAGGGGTGAAAACAGAAACACTCCCATCATCAGAAAAGTGGTTTACTAAAATCACCACCACTACCTCCACCCCACCCTGGCCCCTACTGTGAGAACAGCTCTACTGCTTTGTGTGATGAAATGGAGCAAATGCCAGTTCTCCCCACTGGGGATTCCTATTCTCTTTGTAGTCACTTTTTCCCACAGGGTTGATTTGGATGGGTCAGTTCTGTAGTCCAGGATGGGTATAGTCTTGTGGTCAGTGCCGCCAAGGCTGAGTCTGTCTCAATCCCTGTCCCTCTAAACAAAATACTCTTGATGGCTTGATTTCCATTCCACTTGCTTTTCAAATCTTTCCTAACACTTTTTAACTCAACACACATAAGCAAAAGGATTAACAATTCTTCCGACATGTAGGATTTTCTTGTTTCTTCAAATACTGCCCCTGAATCTAGTGACCACAACTTTTTTTCCTTGGAAGCCATGATGCTTTGAGTTCTAAAAATGCCCTTGATTGGAATGCTCATAGAAGACTTCACTCAAGAGAAGCCTGAAGATACAAATAGCAGTTTGTCATCTTTGGAGCAGCTTATTGAAGTCAACAGATACATGTTAGGCCTCTGCTCTGTGCCAGTCATTGGGCTGGGACTTTGGGCTGAGTGGGTAGATGGCAGGGAGGCAGGCAATAGGTAATCACACTTAAAACCGTGGGCCACAGATGCCCAGAGAGTCATTTTCTCATGGTGGTTCACAAGAATGTAAAGAAATGGAATCATCATGGCCAGGTCATGGTGAGAAAGGCTAAAAGTTCTAAGTACTACAACACACTGCAAAGACTTACTGGAAAAGTATAAATTATAAGTAAATATTAAGTAATAAGTAAAGAAAAGGTACCAAGCACTAGTAATATTCCTTATCTCTGAATTCTGTTAGGTTGCTGGGAAAGTCATGATGTATTTTTCTGCGTTTTTCTACGTGAAAATGCATCATGACTTTCCCGTTGTCTCAATATTTGTGAGTGTTCAAAACTCAGAATTCATCTTACAGTAGAAGAGTTTTCATTCATGGAATCACAAAGATTTAAAACAAATAAACAAACAAATATACACTAATGTGTTTTTCAACAGGGAAGTGCAGTCCTTGAGAAGTGACTTAGGTAAGGCAGGGCAAAGGTCAGTGTCTTGAACTTTTAAAGTAGCCAGGCTGGGGTAGACCTCAAAATGCTCATCTTCTATGTTACCAACGGACCACCCTGTCATCTAACAAAACCAGCCTCCTTAATTCCAAGCATTTGAAAATGGAAAGATATGTGACAGGTCAAACTCTTGGATTCCCTGGTTTTCTGATTGCTTATAAATCTACACAAAGTTCATATATCATCTCCTCTCATTTTGTCAGCCTCTGAATTTGTCTGGTTGTCATGTGAGTGATGAAAACTGAAAAGCTATGTGGAGACATACCGCATGAAGAAAACCACTCCTAGAATCTCTCTGCCCTGAAAGGGCAAGAGGTAAATGTACACATGCTCATATCCAAATGGACCTGTGTCTGTTCACGCACACATTCAACATCATTGGACACTTGTTTAAAAACAGTATGCTGTGTGCTGACTTGATGGGAAGCCACGGGCTGAGTTCTCAGACACTGGCCAAGAAAAGATGGGATCCAACCCATCCCTAGACCACAGGAAAAATACTTCCAACCACAAAGCTGGCTGCAAAATATTCTTTTTGTAAGGAAACAAAATGTTTCCAGCCCTGTTTTTTTCTTTTTTTTTTTTCCTTTCACTGTTATTGAGTATGAAAGGCAAAAACTTAAGCAAGAAGCCAAGTAAACATCTAAGGAAACCCAATGCAGTCTCCTTTGCTGGGAGAGTGGAACACAGTGCAAATGAGTAGCATGCTGATGTGCCCCAGGCCTTCAGAATCTTCAGTGGAGCAGCAACCCAGGTGATTCTTTACATCTTTATGGCCTCAGTTTAATATTACCTCATTCATTGATTAAGTAGACTTGGATAAGTTACTTTATTTTTCTGAGTCTCAGTTCTTTGTGTCAAGTATAGATAATAACAGTACTATCAAAGTTTTCTATAAAGAATAAATGAAACATATGAAGTTGTACAAGGTACAACACATAGTAGGAACTCAAATAATATAATTTATTAAGGCAGGTTCAATAACTCTTACAGGTCACTAGGAAACTATTTTTATAACCCATTAGACCACAAAGACTCCTTAGAGATGGATACTCACTCCAGCCCCCATATTTTATAAATAAAGATGGGACCAGCAGTTGGCATAATGGCTATGTTGCTGGACTCCCATATATAGTAGACCACGGTTCAAGTCCCGGACCCAGTGGCTTAAACTCATGCCGGGTGCGTGTGTGTGTGTGCCCAAGATCCCGAGAGGAGAATGGAGAAGAAGGGACTGTGGCATAGCCATCCTCTCTGGGGGGTAGGGGTGGGGTGTGATTTCTCACTTTCTATCTCTCTGTCTCTCTCTGTCTTTCTAGTGAGAGCACACGCCCTATAGCAAAAACCTCTCCAAATAAATAAATAAATAAAATACTTCTATAAAGATGAAAGGGTGTGACAACGTACAGTCAGTAATAGGCCCAGGGACAGGAACCTACAGACTAGATGCAAAAAGAAGAGAGTTAAAGCAAATCCCATCCCAGAGCATACCATGCACTGCCAGTTGACAGTGGATCTCATGCTTTGCTTCCTTAAGAACTGCCCAGGCATGTAGAAATGCAGATTTTTAGACCATTTCTTGGGCTACTAAATTAGTCTAGGAAGGCCTACGAATCAAGAAAAAATATTATTTATTTATTTATTTATTTATCCCCACCCCCATAGGGCGTGTGTGCTTGCTAGATACAGAGACAGAGAGAGGGAAAGGGAGAAATCATCCCCCAGGGGGGATGGCCGTGCCACAATCCCTTCTCCTCCATTTTCCTCGTGGGATTTTGGGCACACATGCGCATGTACCCATATGAGTTTCAAGCAGCTGGGTCTGGAACTCAAACTGTGGTGGACTATGTGGGAATCTAGCACTTTAGTCACAATGCCACCTGTTGGTTGGCCCTGGAAGAAAATTTGTTTAATTGCCAGAGGGTGTGTGTGCTCACCAGATAAAAGAAAGAGAGAGAAAGCATCTTCCCCATGGGTCACAGTCATATCACAATCCCTTCCCTTAAATTTTCTTTCCCATCAGGATTTTGGGCATGCACACACACATGCCTGGTGTGCTTTTTAGTTCCCAAGGTCAAGATTCAAACTGTGGTCAACCATGCAGGATCGGGCTCCCAAGAGTACAGTGCTTAACCACTGAGCTATAGGACTGGCCCAGGAATTTAAATTTTTAACAAGCTCTGCAGGTTGTTCCAAGATACATTCCTCTGACCACCCACTGAGAAACAATTCAAGAGGAGGTCATCAGCCAAATAAATAAATGAGCAGTGCTAGGGTTATATTCTATGGTTAAGCACAAACAAATGATGCGGTCAGCCCCCACAGATAATGAAGAATATTCCCATAGTACAAAATAGTAAATGAGGTATAACATTGCATTTCTTCTTCACAGAACCAGAAAATGTAATTATTTTCTAGGTCATTTAACTATCTTATAGCAGAGGAACCTCTGACTCAGAGTCATTTGCCCAAGACCATATATCCAATTAGAGAGCTTGAATTTAATTCTAAAATTTTATTTTTTTTAACAATGGAAAATATTTTTTTCTAGGTATCTGGAGTTGAAGACAGTGGCTTACATATATATGTTATATACTAGAATTCAGGAATTAGTCTTAATCTCTGAAAGAATTTTAAAAATCATGCTAGCTTTTTGATGTGCCAAAGTCTTCCCATGTTATTTCTGGGGCTATGACTCATTTAATAGGCTCAGTTGTAGGTTAATGAAGGAAACTTGGTCAAAAGAAAAAGCTAACAATGTCATACAATTCTGAACATTTCAGAAACACCAGAAACTGTAGTTATACTCATGCACGGCCACCTGCCTCCTTTTCATTAAAATCCTATTTCTTTTAATATAACATATACCTCACCCCAAGGTCTATAAAGTTCTATGTATCTCCAAATAACCACGTAAGTATCCTGGTTAGTGATTTCTGTGCTAAAGAATTTGGGAACTTCCTAGACGTACCCTAAATAAATCAATATGGGATTAGATTCATGTCATCTCAAAAGGATGGAGTTTCAGCTGTTAGGTGTAGAGATGGAGCATATAATCATCTCAACGATTTCTGGGGTTCCACTCCCACAGGCTAGAAATGATGATTACTTTTTGCTTCTTGGTTTAATGCTGAAAGACCTGAGAATGCACACAAGTATAGCACTCCCACTTTTACTGTTCTTTGACGATTGCTTTGAGATAGCAATAATCTTCATCTCCCAACAGAGTTCCTTCTGAAAGTTGCTATGAAATGTAGGCAACATAGCAAAGTGAAAGCCACACCTGTTTGAACAAAGTCAATAATATATTCTGCAGTGAATGATCCCTATCTCACAAAAGTCTCAAAATGTTTTAATTCATTAAATCAGTAGAAGTGGCCTAAGAAAAGAATTAGTATGAGTTTGGTCAATACACATTTTTTTGTTCGTTTCTGTTTCAGTGTTTAAATTTTATTTACTTTCCTAGGCTTTTTTGCAACATGGTGATTTGTGCTTTTTAGAAATACAATAAAGTTATCTCTGGATCCTAGCATACAATAGTCTAGAAATATTTCAGAATTTGAAAACAATGCAAATAAGGTAGCAAAGTAATATATATTAACCACACACACACACACACACACACACACACACACTTCTTAACTGTTTAACTACCCTTTACCTATCTTGTAACTTTCCATTTATTTATCAAAGATTTTAAGTGTTGAATTCAGAGTTCAATAGTTTTTGCTTTATGTATTCTTTCAAACTGAAGGATTACTCTATGAATTTTAGGTACATAAAATACAAATCTTAAATGCACAATGTTTAAAATATGCATGTATCTTTTTACATCAGTAAAACTACCAACCACATCAAGATATGGAACATTTACTTTTCATGTGCAAATATACTTTTTCTTTTTTATTTTTTTAATTGCCAGAGAGTTCATGTGCTTGCCAGAGAGAGACAGAAAGACAGAAAAAGAGAGAGGGAGAGGGAGACAGTACCCTTCAGTGGGTTGTAGTCTCGCCACAGTCTCTTCTCTATTTCTCCATCCTGCTTGGATTTTGGGCATTCATACATATGTGCCCAGCATGTTTTTGAAGTAACTGGGGCCAGAATTTGAACCATGGTTGGCCATATGAGATCTGACTCCCTTAACCAGTAGGCCATGGGGCTCATCTTGATTTTGGTTACAATCATTATACTTAGCCAAATAAGACTCAAAGAAGGGATTACGGAAGTCTCCTTATAGAATCTGAAGTGGACCTGGATTAGAATCCAAATATCACTAATCATTTAACAATCCTTCTTCTCTTAGAGAAAACTCTGGCCTTCAGAGTTGCTCTTCTGCTCCATGCCATCAGGGCAGAGAATGCCAACTTCTCTACTATAACACAAATCCATTAAGGGACGGGAGCCTGCCATGCTTTCAATTAGAAAGGGGTAGGGTTTGGCTATGTGCATATAGACACTGGAACATTTCAACACACCTCTTTTAGAGGAGGTTCTGTTGGTTTCAAACCCCCAACACCCATGAGACATTATTTCTAGCCATTAAAATGTTTCCTGAACTTAGATACATCTGGAAAGTTTTGGAAAATCCCACAGGAAGGAGACCAGGCCAAGACAGCTCCTTTTCTCTTGCCATTCAGGAAGTACTGCATACAATATTTGCCCTCTAAGACAGCCCAGCCCAGGAGCCCAGCTCTCAGGGCTGGAGAACCATGGTAGAAAGAGGAATCTTTTGGGAAGCAGGACCCATGGAGAATAAACTTAGTGTCTCAACAAGCTTATGTAGACCTTATCAGTCAAAACCCATAAAAAAAATAAAAAATAAATAAATAAATAAACAGGATTCACCCCAGACAGATCAAGAGAAAAAATTTAATTTGGGGAACAAGTTATAATTTGTTGAAATAGCTAAAAGGAAGATAAGAGACAGTGAAGCAACCTAGAGATTAGTAACTCAAGAAGCTACCACCATCTCTGGAACTGAAGGAAAGCAAGGAAGAGGTGCTGTTATAAAAACCTAGGGGCTAGAGAGGCCCAATGGGAGATGGGATAACATAAGGATCATGGAGAAGAAACTAGTATCCTGCCTGAGATTCTAATGGAAGTGAGAGGCAGGAGGTAGTGAGAAAGGGTACCAGAAATACATGGCTTCTCTCAAATTTCTGTCCTTCAGCATTCCTCCAGGACATCAAACCAATAGGAATCAATGGAAAGGGAAACTTGGAAATGCGTATTACAGGGCTCAGTTCTCTGTGGTACCAAGCAGA
>NW_006160128.1:1740267-1752044 GCF_000334495.1 Tupaia belangeri chinensis
GGAAAGGGCAGGGAATGAATCTGAGAGCAAATAAGCTATTAACTAGCATGATCCACTACAGTAGAGATTCCTGATTCCCAATTTGTAGATGGGGATCTTTTAGAAAACCTTGAAACTAGTGGTTCTCTAAATTAGGTACTCATGCCATGCTCTTGGAGTTGTATTTGTTTGTTTTTAGGTTTTTGCCATAGGGTGCATGCACTCACTAGAGAGAGACAGAAAAAAGGAAAGATAGAAATCATCCCCCAGGGTGGATGGCCACACCACAATCCCTTCTCCTCCATTCTCCTCTCAGGATTTAGGGTATGTACATACATATGCTAGGCAAGATTTTTGAAGTGCTGGTTTCAGGACTTGAACCATAGTCAGCTATGTGAAAGTCTAGCATCTTAACCACCAACCATTTACTGACCCCCAAACTTTTTTTTTTATTGCCCAGGGGGCACATATACTTGCGAGAGAGACAGAGAAGAACTCAATGGGGGCATGGTCACACCATAATCCCTTCTCCACATGTTCATCCTCTCAGGATATTGGGCAAACATGCATATGTGCCTGGTATTTTTCAAGCCACCAGAGCTGGGATTTAAACTGCAGTCAGTCATGTAGGATGCGGTTCACTTAACCACTAGGCAACAGAGTCAGCTCCACATCCCAATACTTTTAAGTTTGCCAGAATTCACTGTAGAAGGAGACACAGTTATCCATAGGGGCCTCTCTTCTCTGAGCCAGGGGCTTTATTTCAAATAGTTTGCACTCTTCCTTTTTGCCAGTGAGCATATCCAAAATTTTATTATTACATATTCTGATGACCACTGTCTCCTTATAGAAGCCAGAGCTCTAAAAGAAGAAAGTGGCATTGAGGGTGGGGAAGGGAATGCAAAGAGACAAAAGGAGGCTCAGCTCTTTTTTCTTTTTAATAAGAAACACATTCCCACAATAGTGGGCTGGAAGTAGTGGTAGGGGACAGGAGAAAAGAAAACACAAGATTCTGCACAATAATAAGAAATCTCTTCTAATCTCCAAACCAATTCCTAATAGCAATAATTGAGGACTGGGTAGAAGAACAGAAGCAGCCACACATGTCATGTAAGCAAGAAATTACGCACGTCCCAAGCAGGGCCAGCTCTCGCCTCCTTCTGAGGCCTATTCTTTACCCTGCATTTGCCAGGAAGAGAGAACCTCAGATACTCAGTTACATCAGAAACAACCCCCTCCTCCCCCCTCATCTCTCTCTCTCTGAGCTCACATGCTGTTCATCTGCCTCCTTGTCATCTCATAGCTCTTCCCTCTTCTCCAGTCCGATGGTCACTGTCTTAGTTCAGGTTTTCATTTCTTTGCATCCTATATTTAAATTCCTGCAAATCCATATGACAAACTCCTGCCCAAGGGAGCCTTTTAGAATACAAATGTGATGTCACAGTTTTGCTAGAAGTCCCCTATGGGGCCTCTGAGAGCTTGAGGATTGTGCCACGTTTCCTTGTCCTTTCTGTGCTTCAGCTTCAGGCCCCATCCTCCGCTCTGTTCCCAGTCACTGTATAGGCACATACCCTTACAGGCACAAGAAAAAAAATTCCAGATACTTTGTTCATATATCTTCCTCCCACTTCTTACCCCTTCTTCCTGCAAATATCAACACATCTTTCAAGGGTTATCTCAAACATCATTCCCTCATCTGAACCCTTCTCCAACCTGCCATGAGTTATGGCCATCCGGTATTAGCGCTCATACTATATTCTCTCATGGTTGGCTCAGTACCTTCTTGTATTTATTTACATGTCCGCTTCCTTCTACCAGGTATTATCCATTACTAGGATGGTTCTTCAGGTCAGAAAATTGGGCTTTATTTTACTTCATAGGCCAATTTTCTGTCCTCAAGAACTATCCTAGTAAAGAACAATACCTGGTAGAAGGAAGCAGACATGTAAATAAATACGAGAAGGTATTTGACTTCATAGCCCAGTGTTTGGCACACGTATCTACCCAAAGCAGATTTGAAGGATGAAAAAAGGATGGAGTAATATAGTGGAAAGGGAAGTGTCCAATATCAAGAACAGTTACTAGTCTTGTCCAGATAAAAATAGAAGAGTTAGAAAAGGATCCACATCTATGGTTAGAGCACACACAAAGGACTATTGTTACAATTACAGGCTCTAGAGATTTATTTCTAAATATTTTAAACTGTAACATATACTGTCTTGGTCTGTTTTGTGCTACTATAATAGGATACCACAGGCTGGGTAATTTATAATGAACAGAAATTTACTTCTCATAGTTCTAGAGGCTGGGAAGCACCAGATTAAGGGGCCAGCATCTGGCAAGGGCCTTCTTGCTGAGTCATCTCATAGTGGAAGGGAAAAGAGAGGATGAGAGAGAGATAAGGGGGCCGAACTCATTCTTTTAGGCTAAGAAACCCACTCCCACCATAATGGCATTAACCCAGTCACAAGGACAGCACCCTCATGGCCTAACAACCTTTTAAAGGTCCAACTTCTTAATACTGTTACAATGGCCATTAAGTGTCCAACACATACTTTTGGGGGGACACATTCAAACCATAGCATGCACTTTCCTTAACTGAGGAAAAAGATTTCTAGGAAATGAAAACAATTGATGAAGGCTTCACAGGCACTATGGTAGTTACTCATCCAGCTTGTTTCCATGGGTTTTCTTTGTGAATACTTGGCCTTTGGACAATCACAACATCCCCTAGGCAGAGGGTCCCAGAGACTGCTATTCAATTGAAACTGAGATTATAGGTGGTTCCTAAGAAGGACTGGTCCACTCAAGTCAATGGGATTGAATGTTGACAGACTCTTAGCAGCGATAGTCACAGAGATCTTGGAGTCACAGAGATCTTCGAGCAAAGTTTAAGTAAGAAAAGGTAGAGAGGATGGTATAAAAAGGCAAGGCCCAAGCCAGAATGGGGTCACAAGCAGGAAATAGAGATCAGTCACAAAGAAGGGCCTGACATTCCAATGCAGGTCAGTGTGGGACATTATGTCTGGAGTGAGCACTGTATAATTAGTTACAACTGAGAGAGAACAGCTTGGTATGAGCACAGCTGTGGAGGGGTTAGAAGCCAAGTTGGACTTTTTGTTTTAAGGACACACTAGTGAAAGAACATAGAACTGCCAGAAAGGTTTCCCATTTTATTAGACATTGATCAAATATTCATTAGGATGCTGGGATAATACTTAGAGGGAATGACAACTCAGAAAGGATTTGGAAGTGAACCATGACATTGATTACTATGTGGGAAAACTGGCTTTGCAAGGAAGAAGCAAAGGGATAGATAACACACAGATGTTGCTGTGTGAGGGAAGGGCTGTGACTACAGAGCAAAACAACTCCCGGGCCCTAGGAAGTCTCACTGGAGGAGACCTCGGCTAAAAAAGCACGGTCTGGGACCAGCAGTTGGCGTAATGGCTATGTCGCTGGACTCCCATGTAGTCGCCCGTGGTTCGAATCTGGACCTGGTGGCTTAAACTCATGCCAGGAGTGTGTGCATGCATGCCCAGAATCCCGAGAGGAGAATGAAGAAGGGATTGCGGTGTGGTCATCCCTCCTGGGGGATGATTTCTCGCTTTCTGTCTCTCTGTCTTTCTCTGTCTTTTTGGCGAGCGCACACACCTTATAGTAAAAACCTCTCCAAAAGAAAAAAAAGGGAAAGAAAAGCACAGGTCTGTCTCCACTGAGGGCAAGATCCCCTGAGAGTCTCACTCCTTTGACAATAAATAGCAGAATACTGAGGCTAAACCCAGAACATGAAACAGGTGCTGGCTGCAAAGGCCAGAAGTTGGAGGCCGAGAGACTCAGGCCAGGACTTCCTCTGACTGAATAGTAAGATTCAGAGGCCCATGACCCGTGGAGATCATTCTTTCTTGAAAGTGTTTTATTGCCATACAGAGGTACATGTTACAACAGCTAATGACTATTTAACGGAGATAGAAAAACTTCTCTCAAGACAATGGATCATTCCACTCTTTACAGGAAGCATTCCATTGAGCACAGACCTTGGAAATGGCCACACCACAGAAATTGAAAGGAAAATTTTTCTGCAATTAATTCAAAGTAGCGTGCATAAGTAATCTGACATTAACATGAAACTCAGTGTAGAATAAAGGTTAAGGACCCAGGAATGTAGAGGAGAAAGTGTATGTATGTAATTGAGGGTAAAGGAGAAGGAAAATTCAATTCCCCCCTTAGAAGCCATGTGATTTAGAGCAAAATTTTAAAGCTCTATAAACTTCAATATACTGATCTATAAAGTATACCTCGTTATACCTCCCTCATAGGGTTGTTGTGAGGCCTGAGCAAGAAAATGTCCACAGTGCAGTTGGCAGAGTAATTGGCACAAAGGAAACTCTCAATTAATGACTGGATAGACAGAACAAAGCAACCCGAAAGCCAGGGCTGTAGGGGTTATAGGTGGATTGTTCTCAATCCCTTCCAGAGATACCAGGCATCTCAGTTCTAATTTTTCCAAAATCTATAAAGACATGTCTCTTTCTGGAGGTTTGATACTCAGCAAAGTCTGTTAGATAGTTGTCACACCTAATCCCAACTCAATCTCTTATTGCCAGTTCTGAAAAGATTCAGAAAATAGGTGGTGGGGTACAACCACTGCAGCTTGGCTCTCCAAAGGTGTTCTTGAAATCATAGTCCCTTTGGTAACAATAAAACAAGAGTCCAAAATTCAAGCACACACAGTCTTTGTCCAAGATGCCAGAATTCTTAAGTTCTGCCAAGACAAAAAGGGAAACTTTCAGAAAGAGACCCTCAGTGGAAAAATCTCTGTTTCAAGCATTTTAGTTCTAAGGCAGTTACCAGGAACCACACTGACTGATTTAAAAGTCCAGGGAAGGTAGGGAGAGAGGCAACTGGTTAAGAGGAAAGTTAAGGGAAGGAAGGAGGAACTATGTCCACTCTATGATTACTGAAAGTTCTAAATTATTTAGAGCAGCAGAAATCAGGAAGGGTCAGTGACTGGGACCAGCAGTTGGCGTAATGGCTATGTTGCTGGACTCCCATGTAGTCAACAGCGGTTCAAGTCCTGGACCTGGTGTCTTAAACTAGGGATCTTGGGCACAGGCTCATGTGTGTGTGTGCCCAAGATCCTCAGAGGAGAATGGAGGAGAAGGGATTGTGGCATGGCCATACCTCTTGGGGGGTGATTTCTCGCTTTCTGTCTCTCTGTCTCTCTCTGTCTTTCTGGCAAGTGCATGTGCCCTATAGTAAAAACCTCTCAAAAAGAAAAAGGAAAGCTCCATGACTTACATTACATTTGACAACAAATCATGCATCAGATAATGTATAGCATAACTTAAAATGTTATGTTAATATAATTAGACTTACACAAATTCAAATAGAATGCTAGAGACTTATTTGATTCCCTTATACCTCCATCATGTAAATTATTTTTCTACTTTCCATTCCCATACCCCTAATTTCATAAGCTATTAAGATTTTTCTAAGGGCCTGAGCCCCCCATTACTACCTCTTGCCACAATCAGTAGCCTAAGAAAGGACTTCAAATGCAAACCAGCACTGTGCCATGCTTTGAACCCCATAGCCACAGCGAGCCAGGGGAGAAGCAGAGGCCACAGGCCCGGGCATGTGCCACCTGCTTCAGCCATGTGTGTGACAAACTGTACTTTTCAAATTACACTCACAAGACAGAGAATTTGGGAATCACAGTCATAGGTCAGGAGTATTTCTAAGTCCAACAATGCTAATTTCATAATAGAAAAAAGCAGGAAGCAGCTGCTCATCTTTTCCCTCATATACCTGACCCAGAGTGGGAGGTGCTATACTAATATGTAATTTATTACGTGGTACAAGTAAGCTAAATGACATCTTAGATCCAGTCTTCCTCAGAGTATAGTCAGGACATAGGTAATAAGGAATCAGCACTGAGTTGAGGCTTTATGTCTCAGCATCTCCTTCTGTTCTTAAATTGAAAAATTAAAACAATAATATCTCACAGAATATGATACAGCAAAAAGAACTTGAACTCTGAAGCTATGCAAACTTGGCTTCAAATCTTGATACTACCACTGAATACAAGTTATTTATCTTATTATTCCAGTTTCTCTTTGCAAAAATAAAGATGATAAGATCTATGCTGAAGGACTGTGGGGATTCATGGAAATAATGCATGTGAAAGGGTCAAACATGTTCCTTCAACCCTGTAGGTTCTCGGTAAAGGCTAGTCCTCTTCCACCCCTAGAAAATGAAGAGGCCTTAAGTTAGCATTGCTGGAAGCACTAGAGCTGGGCAAGAATGCTCTGTACTTTGAGCTCTGGAACCCTGAGATGGCAGTTAAATGGGTTCCCATGCAGGCTGCCGCCCATCTCCTGCCTTTCTTCCTCTGTCCTGTTTGGTCTTATTAAAAAAAAAAAAAAAAATGTGAAGACTGAAAAGTGTGACGATCACAAAGCTTCTCCATGTGAGAAGTTCAGACCAAAAAAAAGCCAGAAAATTCTAGTTCTCCTCAACCATCACATACCTTTAGTCTATAAATACGAGCAACAGGAAGCTCAAGATTTAAGGGTGACCCTGTGTGAGTTCAAATGACCATTAGCAGGGGAAATGCAGCATGGCCAGCCCTATTGCAGGATATTATCTAAGGAAAGTCACTTGTCTGGGAAGTTCATGGTCATTGTGAAGTTCAACTTAGAAAAAGCTGCTTATTCATGTGTCTAGGTCCAAGAATTTTAAAAGTTGACTTTTATAATTCATTGCAATGTGGGGAGTAAAAATGGTGCTTTTTGCTTTCTTTTTTGGAGAGGATTTTGCTATAGGGCGTGTGCACTCGCCAGACAGACAGAGAGAGAAACAGAGACAGAAAGCGAGAAATCACCCCCCAGGGGGATGGCCACACCACAATCCCTTCTCCTCCATTCTCCTCACGGGATCTTGGGCACGCACACACACGCCTGGTGTGAATTTTAAGCTACAGGGTCCGGGATGCGAACCGTGGTCGACTATATGGAAGTCCAGTGACATAGCCATTATGTTAACTGCTGATCCCCTTTACAATTTTTTTAAGAAGTTCTGCAGAATCGTTTTATGAACCATTGATCATCATAGCAGATATAAATATCGTATCACCTGCAAAACCAGTGATTTCATTGGTTTTGTGGACTTTTTTGCCCAGAGTCTTTCTACTAAAAGTCATTAAAGTGAGGGAGCAGCAGTTGGCGTAATGGCTATGTCACCGGACTCCCAGTTTGAGTCCCGGACCCAGTGGCTTAAACTCGTGTCAGGTGCGTGTGCATGTGTGTCCAGGATTCCGAGAGGAGAATGGAGGAGAAGGGATTACAGTGTGGCCATCCCCCCGGAGAATGATTTCTCGTTTTCTGTCTCTCTGTCTCTCTCTGTTTTTCTGGTGAGCGCACGTGCCCTATAGCAAAAACATCTCCCCCCCAAAAAATAATAAAATAATAATAATAAAGAAAAGTCATGAAAGTGAAAACAGCAATAAATTAGGAATTGGAGGACTTGAATTCCAGTTCCATTTCTTCTACTTATTAGTTGTGTGACCCTGAATAAATCATTTAACTTCAAATGCACACTCTCATCTTTAAAATAAAGGGGCTAGACTAGAGAACGAGACTGAGGACCACCCGTGTAAGAATCACTCAAACTATTTGCTAAAAACTGCAGATCCTAGCCTTGGCCTTATCTTCAATGAATTCATCATTGTGAGAAGGGCCTGGGATATTCATTGTTTATAAACAACAGTGATTCTTAAACTCACTGTAGTTAAGAATCACTGGGTAAGATGATCTCTAGAAGGAATCTCAGATGGTACATTGTCATATTTTAAATGCTTTTGTTCTAGTGAAAGTGCTGATTCATTGGTAAATCAGATGGCAGTTTATGTAGACATTAAACCTTTCTTTCCCTTTTGCTTTCCCTAACCAACAGCATTGCATCATTTTCTTCTCACCTGTAGCTAACCAATCAAGGCTAAAATACAACATCCTGTCCAACCTTCGTTCTCAAATGAGCCAAATAAATTTCAGCATTCTTGACTCTCAGTCACTGCCTTGTCCAAAAGATTTTGTAGCTGTTTCCTATGTTGTTCCCCAACTAAAAACATTTGTCTTCCCTAGCCAGCCAGGGTCTTTGGTTTGATTCCAGAGCTCTATGTCTCTTCTACATTCTGCAATAGGTCCTATTTCTCTGAAACTCTTTCACCCAGGTATTTGCCAGTTTACTTAGCAAGTTAGAGCTGGGAGAGTCATTGCATAAGGGAATTGGGTACCAGGCAAACTGTAAAAATAAAACTAGTCAAAGCTGGAGGAGAATGATGGGAGTGACAAAATACTGGCAAAATGAATAGGCTCATTAAAGGAGAAATCACCTAAACACCTTGTGAGTGAATCAGTCATTCCAGCTTCTGAAGGTCAGGGATCAGAACACTCAAAGAGAAATTAGGACACATACTAAGTTTGCCATAAACATCAATGCATTCAGCTTAAATATATTAATAAATATCATTTTTATTCACAGATATATTCTACTTCCTATTGTTAAAATGTTTTTTTTTTAAATGGTGATAAGAATTACAACTATACTGGATAAAAAATTGATATTTAAAGCCCTATGGTGGTTCTCTCTCACTTCTGTTTCATTTGTATGTGCATTTGTATTTTTTCAAGAATTATTGTATTTAACTTTCTTTCTTTCTTTCTTTCTTTCTTTCTTTCTTTCTTTCTTTCTTTCTTTCTTTCTTTTCTTTCTTCCTGCCTGCCTTCCTTCCTTCCTTCCTTTCTTTTTAATTTGACCAGAGAAGGAGAAGGAGAGAGGGAGAGAAGGAGAGAGAGAAGGAAATTGAGAAAGCAAGCTTCTGAGTCCAGGACTCAAACTGTGGTAGGTCATGTGGGAGTACAATACCCCTAACCACCACACACCACACCACCTGCTGGCCCCTGCATTTGTATTTTAATTGGCCCCCTGGGGCTCAAAATCTCCTAGGAAAGACTGATTCTCCTCCTAGGCAGAGGCTTATGGTCTATCATAACTGAAGTATTAGCAAGAGTCCCCCATTTCACCCCTCCACCACCATCTCCTGGAAACCTGGGATCAATGCATTTTTAACTGCTAATTTCCAATGCAATGTATTCAAGAGAAAGTTCTCTCTAGTTGAGCCCATTGAAATATAATTTCTTAGGTACATTGACTTTTTTCATAAAGTTTGTTTGTTTGCAGGTGGTAAGAAAGATATAGGTATTCTTATCTCAAATGTGGAAATAGAAATAAAAGCATGCATTTGGGTAAACGTGCTGTCCTTTCTCAGATGGAGCCTTTCTTGTGCTTTGTGAGTACTGACTCATATTCATTTGCTGTTACTGCATACTTTCAGGTAGGATTTCCTCAGATTTTAATATGTTTGCCTGGTGACTTGCAAAAACAATCCTTTTAAAGTCATCATTTTGGGTTTCTCATCTATCTATTTTCCCGGTGTGCTCAGTACCTGTGAGAGCACTTCTGATGGAAGAGTGTGGGCAGGGGCTAAAATTTCACACTTGAGCGGTTCTGAAAAGGGAGAAAACATTTATACCCAAGGCAATGTACTTGGCTGGAATTCCATGTTCCCTTTGCTATTTCTGCAGATATTTATGCTTAAAAAGAATTTTCTCCCACCCTTGTAGCACAGCCAAATTTCTTTGGCTGAATTCAGTCATAAAAAGTCTCCTTCCTAAAAACAGTAGATGGGCTGGGGTAGAAAACAAGAGAAGAAATAAATACAATGATCTGGACCCATTCTCCCAAGGGAGAGGGATTCATTTTTGAGTTAGTACAACTAAGCCCAAATCTCTCTGGAGGAACCTGGGAGTAGGAAGACATATAACTATGACTTATGTCAGGTAAAACATCATCTTCAATGTCTTTCTTTGGGTGAATATGTATATACACCCTATATGCTACCCCAGATCTGCCTTTCAACTTATCTGGTAGAAAAAAAAAATTGATCTTTTTAAAAATTATTTAAACTTTTACAACCACAGAAAAAAGATTTAGGACTTGAGGAAGAGCACAACTCTTCCCCAAAATCTTTGTGCTGCCGCCTATTCCCTGACTGCAGTTACAGAACCCCTCTCTCACTCAGCCTGGTCTGTGTTTAGGGTTCTGGCTTGCTTCCACAAAGGAATTCCCACCAGAATCCTAAGGGAAGCCTGCTGTCTCTCTCCTACATCCTCTAGCAGGCCAGTTCTACAAAAAAGTAGTCTTACATTCAGTAATCTTACAGTTTTTTCTATATAGGTATCTGCTTGTAATTGTCAAGGTTCGAAGCTAACCTTTTAAACTGACAATCACCAATATTTTAACGATTAAATACAGAACTCACTTCCTATGGGGAAGAGTGATTCTATATGGGCAGTAAGTCCTTTTTACTCAAGACTGCCTTACTGATATAAGGAGTTTCTTTTCCTTTCCTCCTGTCCTTCTTCCTTCCTCCCTTCCCTTCTTCCCTCTTTCTTTCTTTCTCTTTCAAAATAAATGTATCAAATGCATTGCCCTTGCTTCTGAGGGTATGCAGATAAGGTATAGTCACAGATGTCTAGGGGCTTATAATTCAGGGCTCACGGTACAAAAATAGAGACAAGGCTGGGTGTAACTGGTCTTCAGGGAAGACGGGCTGCTTAAGGGCTGGTGACCAGGGACTCCTCACAGGGATGGAGTAAGGGCCTTTGAAAATACAAAATGGACACTGAAAGGAGAATTATATCACCAGGAAGGAAACTCTGAATACATTTCCAAGATGCAAAACCACAACTTGGGACTTTGAGAAAAGTCGAGGATCAAGAGTTTGACTAATATCAGTCCTGCCAGCAATTTACTGTGTGCTTTGAGGCTCTTCCTCTTAAGTGTTCTGTAACTTCAGGGTGCCTTCTAAATAGAAGATGAAAATATTATTACAAAGTTCATTTAAATAAACCTCCTATATGAAAGAGTCATCTCTTCCTAATTTGTTGAAATAAGAGAGTCATAATATTTATTTTGAGGAGGTGTGAGGCTAAGTCAGGATTCATTTACTTCATTACTCCTTCAAGGGCACTTGAAAATTTATATAATCCCACATGTGATTTGTAGGAACAGACTTCATGAGGGTTTGATGAGAAATAGTAGGGATGTGAATATTTTATCAAGGTTTTTTTCTATCATTCTTTCAACTATAACCATTCTCACTTTAGTTTGTCTAGTCCCTAATTCCTGCCAGCATTCCCAAAGGAAGGCTCCAGCCAATCCACAGGCCATGCTGCTGTTTCACGAATTGCTACAGAACCTTCCTTAGTCATAGGCCATCCATCTCCTTTACACCTACTTGGTTCATGACACTCTTCCAGCACATACTATGTACAGGTTTGTCTACTAACATTTTCCCAAGTAGACTGTGAATAACTGGAGGACAATAACTATCTCTTACTCATGTTTTGAACTGCAATCATCTAGTTAACATGGTACCTAGCAGGGAAGAGGTGATTAAATAAAGGCCTGTTGAATGAATGAGTACATAAACCATGCTCTTGTTAAAAATGAAAAACGCTGCCCTCTTGCTTTTCTTCTGCTGCTGTTTGCCCTCCTCCACTTTCTCTCTTTCTGATTAACTCAACTGTTTTTTTAAATAATTATTTATTTATTATTATTATTGTTAATATTATTTTTCACATGAGTTTTGCCAGAGAAAGACAGAGACAGAGAGAGAGAGAGAGAGAGAGAGAGAGAGAGAGAGTGTAAGAAAGCAAGCTGACAGGGGGGGG
>NW_006160128.1:1752137-1769208 GCF_000334495.1 Tupaia belangeri chinensis
TGCTATAGGGCACATGCACTTGCCAGAAAGACAGAGAGAGAGACAGAGAGACAGAAAGTGAGAAATCACCCCCCAGGGGGGATGGCCATGCCGCAATCCCTTCTTTTCCATTCTCCTCTTGGGATCTTGGGCACACACGCACACATGTCCGGTGTGAGTTTAAGCTACCAGATCTGGAACTCGAACCGCAGTCAACTACATGGGACTCCAGTGACATAGCTAATACACCAACTGCTGGTCCCAACTTATCTATTCTCAATCTTGGCTGCACATTAGAATAATTTAGGGAGGCTTTACAAATAAAACAAACACTAATGTCTGGCCTCACCGAAGAGATACTGACTTATTGGTCAGGATGGGGCCCTGGCACTGACATTTTGTAAATGCTCCTGTGATGAGTTTGAGTGCAGTCAGACTTCAGGAGCCATGGATTTTAAGGTGATACTCACATCCCACTTTTCCTAAAAAGACTTAATGTGCCTCTGATGATTTTATGTTTCTTCAGATTCAAAGCAGCTACTGTTTTAGCCACTTACTAAATAATAAATCAAACACTGCCTAGTGACAGTACCCTAGTATTCATTTGTTCTTTAGCTCCTTCGATTATCTATGACTGAGTGGCTATGTTTGAATATGTGTATCATCTCCCATTTCAGACCAGAAGGACCTTGAGGAATCATATCTTTTACTTTGCATCTCATGCCACGCAGATGGTAGACCAAAACACACTTTTGATCATTTAAAACAAACAAACAAACAAACAAACTAAATCTAGTAGAAGCTATTTTAATTCTACCCTAAGAACATGTCTTTGGTAAGAATAAAAATGTCACAAAAGGGCGGGGCAGGATTGAAGCACAGTAAGAGTAAATAAATCAAATGGAAAAAAGCTAAATTAGTCGAAAAGAAAATGTTTCCCAGCTTCTTAAGAGTTTTGCTGTTTTTGTTGTTGTTGTTTGTTTTGTTTTTAAACTAACACTGAAGAAGAATAAATAAGAGAATTAACTTGGCTTGTGCTCTGATAAGAAGATTTCTTTGTTGGTTATATAATTTTACAAAGTTTCCAGAGTGTAAAGAAAATAATCAGCCAGGGAGGACTCCTTCCTTTGGACAATTCAGCTCCTGGGTTAATCTGCTCGAAGATCTGCTCAGCTTGACCTGATCCCCTTCCAGCCCTGTGATCTCAGATAAGCCTCACATTCAAGAGCCCTGGTGAAGAGCTCAATGTCATAGAAACAGGATAAAACATAATCCTCATTCCATAACCTTGATCCCTTGGTATAGGGGCCCCTGCTTATACATTGGGGGAAAAAAATCCAAAACCAAAAAAATTATACCTGTATCTTTGACTGGCTGGTGTCTCAGAGGTCTGACTATCCTAGAATAATCCAAGCATGTTCTCTTAACAAGTAGTATTATAAGAAAGTATAATTTAGTGCAATTATTTTAAAGGCTGGCTTTAAAGTATTGTTTTCTGCATATATTCCAGGAAATACTTACTTTCATATGACTTCTATACTTTGTCATGAAATAAGACCATAAGCAATACTTTAGTGAAGCGCTAAATACATTTTCTGCAAGACCAAGTCATCAAAGATATGTTTTCTATATCAAACTTTATCCTAGTTATTGGCTCAAATTTAACAACTGGTCCCAAAAGGCCAGCCTATTTCTACAGGTTAATTAATGTATGTTCCTTTGCCTGGGTTGCCCATTTTAACACGGGTCATATTTTACATTATTTTCTAGTTATGTTTGAAAACATGATGCAAAGGCATCTGCTCCTGATTGAGTAGTGATGATAGTAACAAGTTGTCCTTTGTAGATTAAGACAACACTACTGACCCATCTAATAGGATGTGAGTTGATAGACTATCACTGATCCATCCACACTTTGCTCCCAGTTCTTCTTGTGACCAGTGGCCTGCATGTGACCCTAGCCAAGAGCCAAGAGCCACCAACATCCTGTAGCCACCAAAGACACACAAAATAATACCATTTGTCCTTAGAGCCACTTACTGCTGACACCAACAAAATGGAAACATCTGGTTAATTTATTAAAACAAAGAAAAAAATGTGGCACTAACTTCTTTTTTACTTATAAATTCTAGTTGAAATTAGTAAAACTAGGATCTGGGAGCCTTGAAACTGTAATACAATATAAGTAGACCAAAATCACAAAATCAGTGTGTTATGGTAAAAATGCCATTTAAAATCTAAACAAGATATGGGGCCGGCAGGTGGCATGGTGGTTAAAGGCACTAGACCGCACATGGCCAACTGTGGTTTGAGTCCCAGACCTGGTGGCTTGCTTCCTCTCTCCCTCACTCTCGCTTTTTCTCACCCTGTCCCTCTCTGGTCAAATTAAAAATAAACAAATAAATAAATAAAGTTAAATAAATTCTTTAAAAAAAAATCTAAACATTAAGAGATCAGCAGTTTGTGTAATGGCTATGTCACTGAACTCCCATGTAGTTGACTGCCATTCTAGTCCCAGATCCGGTGGCTTAAAGTCACGCTAGGTGCATATGAATGTATGCCCAAGATCCTTCTTTAGAGGAGAATGAAAGAGAAGGGACTGTGGCGTGGTCAGCCCCCCTGGGGGGGGGGGGGTTTTTTTGCTTTTGGGGGGGTCCGCCCCCCGGGGGGGGGGGTGATTTCTTGCTTTCTGTCTCTTTATTTTTCTGGTGAGTGCACGTGCCCTATAGCAAAAACCTCTCCCCCAAAAATATGTTAAAAAAAAAAAAAAGAAAAAAATCTAAACAAGATAAACTACAAGTTTTCAAGGAGTGTGGTAAAGGATCTGTAAAAATTAATGAATAAACACTGATACACAAGGAATTCTACTTCCTCTAGCACAGTTCAGGTAGGAGTGCCCGACAATCCTTAATGCAACTCTGCAAACAGGGTTGATTTAATGTGATTTATTACCTAGTATACAAACCAAAGGCCATTAGGTTCATCAGGAACACTTTTGGATGTGTTCCACTATAAAGAGAAGTAATAGATTCAGAACCCAGGATACGTGAATTATCATGGAAAAGGCATCATTGAGGTAATGAGCATGCCAGGGCCCGAATGCTCAGGAATGTTGCCCTGAATGGAAACCAGCAGCTCCATCCTCAGAACATGGTTGACTCAACTGCCAAGCTGGAATGTTATTTATACAGTCCCAAGCAAGCTGAGAAGAATCCTCTGGTCTGCAACCAAGGGCTTTGGAAAGTTTGTCTAGAAGAGGCAAAGGCTCATGTCTGTTTTTAATGATTCCTGTCTCCTTGAAAAAGAGCCAGTTTACCTAATGCAGGTAAAGGCAATAATACCCCTTCAGCCATCTCCTCCAGAAAGGACCACCAGCATTGTATTTCATTCCTCTTTAATTAATAATCTGGATTTGTTATATATTTAGAAGGATGGGCAAACCTGGTTTCTGAATTTTATCCCATCTGAAAAATTAGAATAATCACCCCATCTTATTTTCTGCTTACAGGAGAGAGAGTGACTGAGTCTAGTCACACACAGGATAAAGTTGAAGTTAAACATTAAGAAAAAAGAAATGTCTTGATTACAAAACACTTCACCAAAGGGGTCAGACTGTGGTATCCCATGCTTTGGAGTGGGAAAAGGAGATTAAGAAAGGAGTAGGAAGCAGCCTTTCTGGATGGAAGATGGAAATTTTCACTTGAGTTCAGGATAGAAACTGTAAATAGGGAGCTCTGAGAAAGTCAGCTCCCTTTGGAGAGCTCCGTAGCATCATTCACTACTTTACATTACTGACTTACATGTTAATGTTAAAGCACCCAGTATGTGGGTAATGGTTTATTCACTTAGGAGGACCTCTCTGTCCTAAGTTTTGTTTGCTAGTTTTCTTTATTCATGATAAAGCATGGATGTACACATACAACTAAAAGAAAGACAGAGAAGAAAAGAAATATGAGCACCTTCCGCAGGGTCTGGTCATGCAATAATCCCCTTTCCTCCAGTCCTCCAGTCCTCCAGCCCTTGGGTATTTGTGCACTTGTCCAGTATGATTCAGACTAACCAGGCCAGGGTAGAACTATGGTTGCTATGCAGTATCTGGCTTTTCCTAAGCAGGGCACTACTACTGTGCCACAGGAGCCAGCCTAACTAAGGTTTTTGAAGCACAGGGACTTCAATAAAAAGCACAACCACTATTTAATTCATACTCAAATGATCTAGTCCCCAGCCATTATCATCCAAGTGAAATGATCATTTAGAGATAGAGAATTTGAGATCCTTGGACCTATGGTCTTTGGTGACTTAAAAATATCAGGAAGAATGCTAACTCAGTGGACCTATTCTTACATAATTTTTCCCTGTGTTGATTTGTCTCCCCACTCTCTTATAACTGTTGTTGGGGCAAGGAAGGGTATTGGTTTCCTTAAGGACCTTTCCAGTGCTGGCCCAGGACAGACAATGTAGCCAAGACTTTTAGAAGATGGTCAGATTGCTGGGTTCATCTTGTTCTCTAACTTTAAAGGTCAGAAAACACTGTCAAAGCACTCACTTGTCTTCTCTCTGAATCAAGGTACTGGAGAATCAGCCGGGTGTTCACACTGTGACTCCAGGTGTTTCCTAGTGCGGCTGTCAGACAGCTGGACCCAGAAGTCCCTGAAATGAAAAACCATGTTTATGGATGCCCTTTCTTATGATGATATTTCATATAAACAAAGCCCAGTTATTACTCATTGCTCAGAGACTACTGGGTGGCTCAGTTCACTACCATAGTGGTTGATGAATTAGAGGAGAAGATGGGTTAATAAATATAAAAGTAAAAAGAAAAACCAGCAAGGATTTTCTAGGCCTGAGTGAAAGTGACTACCACTAGGCCAAACAAAAATGGAATTACATATCAACAACAGGTCGTATTGCAAGGCAGCCTGAAGCCATTGCCAAAATCAAGCCACTCAATATTCATAGCAGAAAGGCAGAAAGGCGTGATGCTACTCCACAGAATAAGAGTTGCTGGGGCCAGCAGGTGGCGTAGTGGTTAAGGTGCTAGACTCCCACATGACCAACTGTGGTTCAAGTCCTGGACCTGGTGGCTTGAAAATCAGACTGGGTATGTATGCCCGAAATCCCAGAAGGAAAGTGGATTATAGCATGGCCATCCCCCCTGGGGGGTTATTTCTCACTTTCTTCTCACTGGCTTTCTCTATCTCTCTCTTTCCCAGTGAGTATATACATATATATATGTCCTTTGGCAAAAATCTTAAAAAGAAAAAAAGAATAAGAACTACTTAAGAAACAATCTTAGATGGGACCAGCAGTTAGCGTAATGGCTATGTCACTGGACTCCTATGTAGTTGACCGTGGTTTGAGTCCCGGACCCGGTGGCTTAAAACTCACACTGGGTGTGTGTACATGCCCAAGATCCCGAGAGAAGAACGGAGGAGAAGGGATTGCAGTGTGGCCATCTCCCCTGGGGGGTGATTTCTCGCTTTCTGTCTCTCTGTCTCTCTCTGTCTGTCTGGCGAGCACATGCGCCCTATAGCAAAAACCTCTTCAAAGAAAGAAAGAAAGAAAGAAAGAAAGAAAGAAAGAAAGAAAGAAAGAAAGAATCTTAGAGTTTTAAGACTCTTATCAAGCTAAATGATGGTGTATGCATATAAAATTCCATTCCTCTCCTGCCCCATGTATACACACACCCTGAAAAGGAATCTGGAAGATCTCAACATTTTATATCTAATCTGTTTTAGACATCCCTATTCCAAGAGAAACATTCTTTTACCTCCTAAGACTTTCCTATCTGAAAGGAAAGGATGTGAAGTAAACTTGATCCAGTTCCTAATCTACTCCTAATCTACTCCAAGTTGCACTTCAACTACTTTCTTACATTTTCAAAGCTTTCCCAATCTCTCTTGACATTACCAGGAGAAACTATTCTTGTTCCCCATCCCCTTCTTTCTCCTTAGAGGCAAGCCTCAAGTCCTTCTACTTAGAAGCCAGCTCCCACTATTAGATCTGGCACCTCCCTAGGTCTCCTCTGAATTCCTGTGCCCTCTTGGGCTCTATGCCATGGCAGGAATCATAGCCTTAGGAAGACGCAGCTGAACATCTAGTCTGCCTTGTCACCTCTATGTACTATCTCCTTTCAATGAGAAAACTAAGCACAGAGGGAAGGTCACTGAATTAGTTAAAACAAAATTAGGCCCTGAGTCTCTCATTTGTTGTTCCCTTACTGCATCATCTGATTGTAGCCCTCGCTGTGGAGTAGGAGTTGGTCGTCTTTTCCAGGCTAGGCACTTTGTGAAGTGGTCTACCAAATGTACATGACCTTAAGTGCCTGGACCAAAATGCTGCAGTAAAATAATGTGGTTTAGTGGTTCTTAGCCGGAAGTGATTTTGTTGGCAGTGTCTAACTGGGAATGCTACTAATGTCTGTAAGGTAGAGGCTGGCGATGGCACTAAACTTCCTACAATGGACAGGGAAGATCCCATAACAAAGAAGCATTAAGTCCAAAATATAACAGGGCTGAGGTTGAGAACCCTGGGACAGATTTCTCACTTTCTGTCTCTCTGTCTCTCTCTGTCTTTCTGGCAAGTGCACACGCCCTATAGCAAAAACCTCTCCAAAAAATAAAAAATAAAACACTTAAAAACAAACAAACAAACAAACAAATAAAATCCCTCACTCTATGCCTGGGGATAAAATACTAACATGCAGATACATTCTGGGCATTTGCCTCTACATCTCTTCCTGGCCTCATCTCTCTAAGTTCTCTCAGGATGGTCTCCCATGACCTCCTGACTTCTCTGTCCTCATCCTCCTTGACCTTTTGTCAACAGTTGATAAAGCTTCCTCCTTCCTGGCATCCAATATATTAGCCTCTTTTGCTTCCCCTTTTAGCACGTTGATTAATTACTCCTTTTCCTTCTCTGCCTTTGTCCTCTCAATCTTCTTAGTTGTCTGTAAATCTCAGAGAGTTCGGTATGACCAAATTTTAGCCTGTCTAATACCGAATGCCTTTAGTGGCTAGGAAGGTTATGTATGTTATTAAAGAGGTCAGGCAAAAACAAACAAAAACATACATATATAATAAAGAGGCCAGGAGTTGCATATTAATTTGTAGAAATTCTTTACTATCATCAAAAGATGTACTCCCATTTTTTCTCTTGATATACACAACCTTCTCAGTCTACCTTTTGTCATCCCCTCCTTTTTAATGACAAAGGGCCCATGTGTGGATACATGTGGGCATATATATTTGTCAAGCTGCCAGGCTGGGATTCAAACTGTCGTCAGGCATGGACAGGCATAGTATCCATCTCCCTATACACAGAGCTTAACCATCACACTACAGGGTCGGTCCCATTTTCTTTTTTTTGATAAAGACATGTGTATAGAGAAATATTTTTGGCTTTAAGAAAACCAACACTGCAGGAGAAATAATAAATACATTTACATTTTAAAAACTTTTTTGAAAATATTCATGATCATCCCATCCACCCATTTAAAGTATAAAATGCAACGACTTTTAATGTATTCAAATTATTTAACCACTATCAGTCAACTTCTGAACATTTCATCACTCTCAGAGAAATCCCATACTCCTATGCCATCAGCCCCTAGTGTTCCATTTCCTGCCTGACCTCTGCTCTAGGCAACCAGTAATCTATTCCTTATCTACAAATTCTGCAACTGACTTTTAATCTTCAAGTGTTAGGAGATAACAGGGGAGTCGAGGGGACTGTGGTGAATTATAGAATTCATCCAGGATCTCAAGGAGGCAGCCTCTGTTCAGCTCCATCTGTTGCCATGTGGCAATCCTAGTTCATAGTTAGCTACAAGTTTTGATTTTTAAAAAATTTTAAATTTATTTGTTTTACATTCATTTACGGAACATCATCACAGCATACAAAATGTGATAGTAATACTGGATTTTCTAATATTGGCTTAATGTTTGCATATTTAGGTTTTTAAAAACACATAAACATGTTTATGAGCCAGGTATACCTCATTCCCATCAAGTGTGCAGTGTCCGCTTCATATGGCATGGCCCACTATCGACAAGACTAACACTCTACCCCATGGAGTTGATTTTAAACTTTGCTCTCAACCTCTGACTTGTCTCAGCACTTCCATTTTCAATCACAAGCACTGCAGGACTGATACCTGTAAATTTTAGCACCATAAATTCAAGATCTCAGATCATGGTCCTATCTTCTCATATAAATTTATTCCTTCTTTGTCTCTTTCTTTGACTTTCCAGTCAATCTGGCATAAGATCTGTTTCCTTTTTAGATTTTTTTCTTCTTCCATATTCCTAACTTCCAATAAATGGTGAGGGCCTGCTGATTTAACTGCAAAGTCTCACCTACATCCATTTCCTACCCTCCGGTCCATCCTACCCACCCAATCCACATTAGCTTTCACCTGGGGATATCTGCTTTAGCTTTCTTACTGGCGTCCATACTACTGTCAGTTTCTCCCTGCTAAAGCCATCCTCTACTTTACTGCCTGGTTACCTTATCTGGGTACACATCTCCCTTCCACTCACAACCAACGTGCTCAAAAACTTTCAGTAATTCCCAAGTATTTTCAGAGAATTTCAGATTCTTAAAATTGGCATTCTAGGGCCTTCCACACTATGTATGCCTCTTTTTCACATTTTTCCCCCTGCATACCATTTCACATAGCCTTTTCTCCAATGTAATAACTTCTTTCCCATGTCTTCTCACTGGAATGACCCATGTCCACACGTCATCCCTGACTTCGGTGCCACTGCTAACATGCCAAAGTCTCTAACTGTCACAGAAATAATGTCTCCCTCCATTAAACTTCCATACTACCTTTGCTTTCTCACATTACTGCTACAGTCTATCCTGTGGAATATACATTTCTAAAAGCTCTTGGACAATGAACTTAAAGGATAGGTGAAGCAAAACATTTTTTAAATCCATGCATAGTTTTCTTACAGTATGCATTTTTCGTGAACTTCTTGAAAACCCCACATGTTATTTGTGTGCTTTTCTTATCACTATTAATATACAAGGGCCAAATCCACATCTGATTCATGCTGGCATGACTGAATCACTTAACAGAGGGTATGAAACGTAGTGGGCACTTATTTGTGATTAACTGACTTAAATCTTTCAAGCAAATTCTAAAAGCTATTAATGGTTCAGTTTGATGTCTACTAAGTGATAAGATGAAATGAGGATGTTTTTAAAGTTTGCTAAGAAAAAGCTACATGTGAATAATTCAGAACCGCTAATTAGTTAAGTATTCAAAACGTTTTTTGGGGGTAATAAAACTGTAGGAATTTCCCAGGTCTCAAAGATGATAAAGGATGTTTTTGAATGTCAAAGCCACATTTGGGCCAGTAGCAGTTATTTAAAATATGTCACTAAGCCAATGAGAACAGTATAAGAAAGTGCCCATATACTGGGCTATCTTCTGGACAGCCAAACTTGGGTCCTAACTAAGGGCTGTAAATACAAATGTCCACAGAAGTTTCCCGTGGAAATTTAAGCTTGTAAGCAACCTTAAGGAGTTGTATTTTCAGGAATGCTCACAAAGTTTTTTTTTTTTTCTTTTTTTTTGGAGAGATTTTTGCTATAAGGCACATGTGCTCGCCAGAAAGACAGAGAGACAGAAAGAAGAAAGTGAGAAATCACCCCCCAGGGGGGATGGCTACGCTGCAATCCCTTCTCCTCCATTCTCCTAGAGATCTTGGGTATGCACGCACATGCGCCCAGTGTGAATTTAAGCCACTGGGTCCGGGACTCGAACCACAGTGGACTACAAGGGAGTCCAGCGACATTGCCATTATGCTAACTGCTAGTCCTGAGGAATGCTCACAAATATTAAACCACCATAAAAGTAGTAACAGAAGGCCTTGGAAGTTAATGATAAAAGAATTTTTTTTAAGTACTATATGCCAGGCACAACATAAGTCCTTTGTATAGAAAAGACTTACACTTTGCTTGAGCTTCATATGTTAGTTATATCTTGTTTGAGCCTTACAAAAACCCTAAGAGGTAGATAATATTATCATCCCTATTGACAGACTGATCACATGGTTTGCTAATGATAAGGCCAGGGTTTGAAACCAGTTGAGTTTCAACCACTATTCCAATGTGCCTGTCTGAACTCACCATGACTCTAAAGTGAAATAATCTTTTACTCTGCCAGCTCACACGAGCCCTGAGGAAGGGCTTGAAAGGACCAAAGACCAATCTCTGGGACAACAGTGATGGAGATCTGTTGTGAGCATCTTATCATTCATCTGAACTCTGCATGTCACTCAGGCTCCACACTCAGCTTCCTTTGTTTTGATGTACAGTGATAACCCAGGGCAAAGGGTTTCCAGAAAGATAGCACAAGCCCTGGCTCGGCGAGATATTTAACTTTGCTCAACTAGCCCAGCAGTCAGAGTCACACAAATCAGGTGGCCTAGAATGGATCCTCTTTAGTTAAAGGCTTAAAAATCTGGTCAGGATGGGAAAGTTATTTCACTTAATGGGTCCCTGAATATAGGAAAACAATTGTAGGGTGATTATGCTTGCAGGACTACTTGAGTGAGGGAGTTGGCGAAGCTGTTAGTTATTATATAAAATTTTGACCTTATTTTCAGTTAGCAAGCTTAGTGCTTTCTTAATGTCTTTTGACATTTAAGCATTCCTATGAGAGGGATGACATAAATAATCATTACTGCTGTTTATGAGAAATTTAAGAGAGGAGGAATCTATTTACTGGCTTTTCAGAAAGGGTGATTTCCTGCCCAATGACCTAATTGGTCAGGAAATAGATAAGTGAATCGCCTCTACACTTATTTTAAGCGGAAGTTCTAAAAATTGGGGCACTCCCTCCCTTTCTTCTTTTTGATTATTGTGATGGTTAGACCTGCCAAGGTAGTATGACTTCATTGTCTGGAATTTGGTTGATTCCAATACAAATGAAAATTCAAATAAATGAATGGGACTTTGAAAATATTTTCACAATTAGAGTTTTTTCACAGGGTTGAGTGTGCAGAAATATCTGAGTAACAACAAAGAGCAAAGCTGATTTATTTACCTCGAAGTCAGGGCTCTCTGACAAAGATTGTGGGAACACTGACTCCCTACTCTCTTAGAAACTCTTTTAGGTAAGTCAAAGCATGTTCTCTTTCTGTGATTGCTCAACCATCTGTAAAATGAGAATAATAATTCTTGCCTCCAGGCAATCGAAGGTCCTTGGTGACCCTTAGATGAAGATACTTGATATGTATAAATGACAGGAACAATGATGACTAAACACTGAAGATGAAATTATAGGGACAAAGAAATTAAACCACCATCTTCTATGGTTTTGTTGTTCTGCTAATAATGAGGCAAGATAGTAAAGTTTAGTAATGAAGTTAAAAAAAACAATATGTGGATTCTAGAGTATCTTTCATACTACTATCTTTTGGATCCAATTCCCTACTCCTTCAGAGTGGGAGCTGATTATGAAGGCAAATTCCTCACAAGGCCAGGAGCTATCTCCTTGCTCTGTGCATATAAGGTGTAGCTCTTGTGTGCTCAGACTAGAGAGGAATAAGCAGGTTGCTATGTAGCCTTGACTTCCAAAATAGTAATGGGTCTCTGGTACCAACCTGTGCCAGTACTTAGAAAGGGCCAGTTGGGGAACCTTTAATAAAAAAGTTCCTTCTCTGGAAACATTTCAGTTTATGACTCCCATGCTAAGCATTTCTGAGAGGTCAAATTGACTCTCTAGTGCATAACAGAGAAGTGTTTGCCCTGTAGCAAAAGGGTCAACTTTAAAAAAAGAGATGTTTTCTTTTCTTTTTTTTTTTTTTTTAGTGGAAAAAAAAAGCATATTCTCTCAGAATAGGAACAGAAGGGAAGAAAAAGCTCATGGCCTTACAGAACTGGATAAACTGGATATATGGTCTCACCTGTGCCTTCTGATGAAAGGCAACTTAATGTGTCTAGAAAGAGAAAATTTTAAAAAAGGAATAAATATACCAACAAATGTTTTCAGGACAGAAATAAATCCAGGGAAGGAGATAGTATATTACCATTGGAAGTGACACTCTCTAGTCTCTTATCCTCACATCCTGAAGCATGTTCTATGTAATGCATGTGTGTCTATAGTTTAGCTGCTGGCTACAAGGCAGGCCCCTGCAGGTCTATTTCTGACTCAATTTCTGGCTTTTAATAACATCAGATGGGAGAGGAGGCCTAGGGTAACAAAGAAAATCAGAGTAGACCTTCATAATAACCAGTTACATCACTTTGCTAAGCCTCAGTTTCCTTATTCACAAGAAAACATTTTCGAGGAACCAGCAGTTAGCATAATGGCTATGTCGCTGGACTCCCATGTGTTTGACCGTGGTTCGCGTCCTGGACCCGGTGGCTTAAAACTCACGCCAGGCATGTGTGCGTGCGTGCCCAAGATCCTGAGAGGAGAATGGAGGAGAAGGGATTGTGGCGTGGCCATCCCCCCTGGGGGGGTGATTTCTCGCTTTCTGTCTCTCTGTCTGGCGAGCGCACGCGCCCTGTAGCAAAAACCTCTCAAACAAAACAAAACAAAACAAAACAAGAAAACATTTCAAAATGCTCTCAAAAGTTCCTGCCTGGGGACCAGCATTTAGTGTAATGGCTATGTCGCTGGACTCCCACGTAGTCGGCCGCGGTTCGCATCCCGGACCCGGTGGCTTAAAACTCATGCCGGGCACGTGTGAGTGCATGCCCAAGATCCCGAGAGGAGAATGGAGGAGAAGGGATTGCGGCATGGCATCCCCCTGGGGGGGAGATTTCTTGCTTTCTGTCTCTCTGTCTCTCTCTGTCTGTCCGGCGAGCGCACATGCCCTATAGTGAAAACCTTTCCAAAAAAAAAAAAAAAAAGTTCCTGCCTGTACGAAAAACTTCTTAGTTTATGGTATTTTCATGACAAGAAATTTGTTCTTCCTTCAGCACCTCTTTTTCCAGGAAGTTTGAGAATGGTCTGCTCCACATGTTGTATTTGAATTGCTGTGGCCTACCAACACCCATTTATGCCCATAGAGAATGCAGACATGTGGCCCTTTTCCTGATGGCATGTTTCTCTCCAGACCAGGGCTTTTCTTAGTCTATTCTACTTAATAAAACTTATGATGGGTAGACATGTGTTGGCGGGTAGGCAACTCCCAGCAAACACAACTTCATAATAACAAAAAAGATGGGAGGTTGAATGAGTAGGATTAGAAGGGGATTATCATCTTTTAAATTCAGTTTCTCCTGTCTAAAATGAGACCCATGGGAAGTTGCAGGGCTTCAGCATATCTTTTTTATTGTGTCATTCATTCAAACTGGGGAAGTGACTGAGAATCTTAGTTACCTCCAATAGAAAGATGAAGTAGGTAAATAATTTAGATCTGCCTTTTCCTAAATTTCCTAAAGTAGTCTAAGTTACTTCTGTTGATAAATCATTAGCTCTTGTTCTATACAATGTAGAAAGACAGAATTTCAGTAACCAAAGTTGAAGAGGATAAAGGGTCTATGAAAGAAAGAGGGAGCTTGCCTAGGGTAAGCTATTTCTAGAATAAAGATTCAAGATGACCTACGAGGACTCAAGGCAAAAGTATCACATAAAAGGAATGGGGATAGGCTCAGACATTTATCCTCCAGCAAACTTAATTTCCTAGGGGGTTTGTGGTTCACTAACTGAACCTGTAAACCAGCCATATTTAGTGTGTATTGTACTTCCTCAGGTCTCTAAAACTGACTATGGTCTGTAGGTCAAGCTCCAACGGAAGTGATATTTTTGACCTAGCTCTATAAATAGAGCACTGGAAAAAACACATCAGCTGCAATGGTCCAGGGACCACACGCTATCTATTAAGTGACCGTAGTATCTCTGCTGCCATTTTAGATGAGGGAGAAAAAAAAAATATTTATAATCTTTTGAGCTTTGAGATTCTCAAAATACTTTCAAGTGTTAGTCTTCTTTCAGATTTACCAAGTAAAGGATCTGAGGCATAAAACCATGTAACCATATAAAACTGTCTCACCTAATACCACATGCCCACTGAGGGAAGTATTAGGCTTGGTAAAAATAAGGCTGCTTAATTTTGGTAAAGCAGAAAATTTCACTCCCAACATCTCTTGGATAGAAGTGAAAGGGGTCATACAGTCCAAGGTCTTCACTTGCACACTCAGGCTGACCCACATCTCAGTAAAACTCATTACTAAGGAAGGTAAGAAATGTAAAGCCAAAGACAGAAAAGGTGGGGCAACAGAACCTTTGGAATGCATGGGTGAGGAATGGATTAATCCTCTACAGCTGAGGTGGAGCAGAAGCAGGGGTTAGTTAATCACCAGGATAAAGGCTGGTATGCATCAACACAAATCACTCAAACAACTCCATTTTTTAAAATGGATTTTTTTGTATGGGAAGAAAATACTTTCTCAGCATCTTAAGAGGATCATATGTTATCATCTAACCAGTACACTTTAGAAAATAAAATAAGGGCATGTGAATAATTACATTGGGATAATAGAGATAAATGAGACTGTTCTGAGCACCGAAGTGTATGATGGCCCTACAGGGATACCATGTAGGAACTGTGGAGAATCGGGGTGAGGATGCTCACTCTGAAAGAAAAGAGTCAGTATGGAAACCATCCTATTTGTCAACCAGACATTTCTGTAGGGGATACTTCATAGAGCTCTCTGCTATGTTTGCAGTGACAATCATCGAGGCCCTCAAAAATAAGTAGGGCAACAATAGTGGGCTTGAGAAGATCGGAACTAGAGTGTGAATAGAAAAAAGCAATCTTTCCACTAGCTCAGCTCTCAGCACTCCCCAAAAGGTCACGTGCCTGAACCTTTTCTCCAACACTGCTTTCGTTCTGTTACGTTATTTCAGGGGGAAGAAAATCCTGGATGGTGACTCACTATAACTAAGTCTTTTGACTCTTGAAAAGAACTTTTTAGTTAAAATGAATTCACTCATCACAGTAAACACATACATTCCTTAAGGGATGAAACTAGCAAAATGAAACAGAAAACAAAAACTCAATCACTGAAAGAAATCTGAGGTATTTTCTTTTTGAATTTAGGTTTCATTCAAAGTAAGCCAGGAAGATGTTAACATGAAATTTTTGTTCATCTGTTTGTTTCCATAATGTGTTCTATCTGCTTATTGTGAATTCTGCAAATCACACCAATCAGTTGTTAAGTTTTTTCTGTTCCCACTGTAAACTCTAAAGCAGCAGGGCACAAGAGCTCAAATCTAGAAAGTCTTGTGAATTACATATATATATATATATATATATATATATATATATACACACACACACACACATATATATATATATATATGTACACACACATATATATTCATTATCTCATTTTTTTTAACCACATGATATTTGGTTCAAGTGACACTGGGGGAGGCAGAAGGAATACAGCTGTTTATTCTGATCTCAGTAGGTCATATCTCTGGTTGTTAGAGAAAAAATTCCCCCTCAGATGTGTGTATTCAGCCAACTGCCTTTAGAAAGAGCTGGAAAGGGTAAAAAGTAGACTTTTTTTTTTTAATCAGTCATTCTTCCTGGGGAGACTTAAACTACAGTGAAGTGTATTTGTTATCTTTACATATTCAAAGAATCAGTCTGGGCAATGAGAAAGCTCATTTGACTGAAAAGCAAGGCAACTTACCTATAGCCCTGTGGTTTGCCTCCGAGAAATTAGTTCATCAAGCAAACCCAGGACCCGGAGACAATGCTTTCCCCAAAAGCTTTGCTGGTGCATAATAAAGTCTGGGGTAAGCTTACTCTTGCCTCAGGCCTATACTGATCACTGGGTCTGTGCAAGCAGTAAGGTCATAAGAAAAAAATAAATGCTATTATAAGGAAATATGTTTTAGAAGAAAAACATTTCTGTAAAAACATCAGTGGTTTAAAAAAACATTAATGTAAAAAGACATTTTAACTAAATGCAATGTCTAATCCTGGACTGCATCCTGGAAAAAATTGCCATAGAGGACATTACTGGGACACCTGGCAAAGTTTGAACAGTGCCGGCATATTAGATAATAATGTTGTATCAATGCTAATTTCCTGGGTGAGATCATTGCATTTGGTTATGTAAGAGAAATTCTTTTTCTTAGGAAATAAAATGCTGAAACAGTTAGGGATAAAGGATCATGATATCTATAACTTGCTCTCAAATGGTTCTGCAAGGATATAATCATGTTATAAAAATATATTGGAAATAACACTACATAAAAGAGAGAACACAAATGTGGGAAAATGCTCACAATCTAGGTAAAGGGTATGTGGGAAATCCTTATGCTTTTCTTGGAATTTTTCTATACGTTTAAACTCTTTTTCAAAAAAAAAAAAAAAAAAAAGAAGGGGAGGGAAATTTAAAAAGAAATTTTGGAAGAGAGGAAGAAAATTTAAAAATAAATTGTGCAAATGTAGGTTGGCTCATCCTGAAAGATAATGTGGATCACTGATATGAAATCAGGACATTTGATGGAGTCTTTGGAAAAATGACTAGGGCCTTGTTTCATACATGTGCCCATGTATCCGAATCACTGTCTCCCTATCACTATTGACAGAGAGAGAAATAAGCACCCTCAACAGGGTCTAATGTTACAACCCTTCCCCCCCAAGCCTTTCCTAGTCGGATAAAATCCTGGGAACACTTGCATGCATCTGGCATGTACAAGTCAACCAGAGACCTGAACTCTAATCTTTCATATGGTTTGCTGCTCTGCAGAGCAGCATGCTACAACTGCACCACCACAGGTGGCCCACCAGGTTCACTTAAAAAAAAAAAAAAAAAAAGGCAAAAAAGCAGAACCCTGGGCTGGTCCCATTTCACAGTGGTTAAGGGAACTAGATGCCACATGGCTGACCATGATTGGAGCTTGGTCCCCTGCAGGTTGAAAAACACGCAGAACCCTGGGCTGGTCCCATTTCACAGTGGTTAAGGGAACTAGATGCCACATGGCTGACCATGATTGGAGCTTGGTCCCCTGCAGGTTGAAAAACACACCAGGTATGTGTGCATACATGCCCCAAATCCTGACAGGAAGAAGGAATGGAGGAAAAGAATTAAGATGCAGGGCCGG
>NW_006160128.1:1770172-1801991 GCF_000334495.1 Tupaia belangeri chinensis
AAAAAAATGCACATTTGATGACTGCAGCGAGCTGTATGGGCACAGCTGGGTACTACTTTATAGTATGTTCATTCTACTCACTGGGGTTTATGCCTAAAGTCAGACTTGGGTTCATGTATAGGTATGTGTCAGCTGTGCTAGCTATTGGATATATTTAGACTAATTAAGTTCATTGGCAGAACAATTGAATGGGGGGAGAAGGCATGGAGGGCAACCATGGATGCCAGGGACAATGGGGGAGGAGGATGGGACATACCAGAGGGTGGGGGATGGGGAATCAAGGATGGCAAAACAAAAGGCAAGGTATGCAGGACATAAGAATTGGAAAATTACTTGCTGAGAACATGTATGTTGATGTGCTTGATTGAATCAATGCACAGTGTATTTTGGATGGAAAATTCATTTGTGTGTTGTGATGGTGTATAGTGAATTAATGTAGAAAATGAATAAATTTAAAATAAAAAAAAAGAAGGTGCAGCCACACTCCATTGAGGGGGTGTTTTTTTTCTCTTTATCTCTGTGGAAAGTAGACACATTTTCTGGCAATTAAAAACAAAACAGAACAAAACAAAACAAAACAGAAAATAAAAACTGCAGAATCCTGGCCTCATTCCAAATCTAATGAATCAGAATCTCCAGAAGTGGTGCCCAGGAGCCTACATTTTCAAAAAGCTCTCCCAGATGATTTTTTATATATGCTGAAGTTTGAAAACCAATGATGTATTAGGGCATTCACTATCTTGCTTAAAATGGCAGACTTCTCAGACCCTACGAACAGTCCGTGCACTATCGTAAATGCACATGCATAAGGAAATCTCCACCCAGCATCTTGTGATCTGGCTCTGCATCTTTTTCATCTTGGAAAACATCATTCTGGAGACTGCCCTTCTGCCCAGGTTTTTAGACTCCTATCAACTGACTTTATCCCCCACCCTACTTCCCCAGAGGAAAGGAGAAGAGAGATGTAAATGCTCTTTAGAAAGGCCATAATTCATCTGGTTGGAGCTGTCACAGGAGCCACCCAAAACAGTAAGGCAGAAAGACTTGGTGGAAGAGTGGTGGCTGACAGCCTGTGACATGAGACAGGCCAGGGCTGGGGATGGGGTCCTGATTCTCACTTGGAAACCCTCATTAAGATCCTTCCTCAGTCATGGTCTGTGACCTGAACTTCTTCAAGACACCCAAGAGCTCTGCTTTCAGAATTCAAGTTCTCCCTGGGGCCAGCAGGTGGCATGGTGGTTAAGGCCGCTGGACTTCCACATGGCTGACCGTGGTTTGAGTCCTGGGTCTGGCAGCTTGCTTTCTCACTTTCTCTCTCTCACCTTTCTTCTCTGGTCAAATTAAAATAAAGTTAAATAGAAAAATAATTACTTAAAAAAAAAAAAAGAATTCAAGCTCTCCCTCATTTCCTCAGTGAGAACAAGTAAGGGGATATCAAGAATAAAGTGGGACAGGAGCTAGGAACCCTGAGGTGCTCTGAAAATTCCTGAGGACACAAGTGCACCTGATGAATACAACTTAATGTTTCCTTTGATCCTGTGACTTGTGTGCAATTGCTATTCCCACTTCATAGCAGAGAAGGCACTTGCCCACTGAAGCCCACCTAGTCAGAGGCAGGGCTAGGGCCTAAGCTCAGGCCTTCTCTGACTTTGCCTGGCCCAGCTGCTTTCCTTTTGGTACCAGAGAGCACATCATCGTGGAGAATGCTTTTAATTATCACCTTGCCCAGAGTGTGAAGATTTATTGCTATGCTTTCCTCCTACCCCATCTAAATGGCCCTTTGGGGAGCAGAAGGATCCAGATAGAAATCAGGATCTACTCATGCATGGGAGGGAAAGGAATGCTGGCCTCATATAGGTTTGCAGCCCCTAAAGGCCCTGAGAAGGGGATGGGAGAAGGGAAGGTTCACTAGTTCTGCAGAGGCAATCCCACTGTCTGCCCATCCTTGAATTTGAGACAAAACCCCAAAGCATTTTCCTTTTCTCACACTGGTATTCACCTTGTCTGCCAAGATCCTCTTTGCAGCTTGTATCTCTCTGACATCTGGAACTGGGTTCCCGCAGTCAGGGCTAGGAGTGGCTGCTGCACTTCTCCTTTTTGGGGTGCACACATGGTGGATGTGCGTACACACGCATGAAGGATGTCCCCATGGCCACCATGCAACAGGAGGCTCACAGAAGGGAGGAAAATACCACAGTGCTTTCCTGATCACAAGCTGAGAAGTCTGAACAACTGCAATTGTCTGTGCCATTGCCAGGGTGTGGGGGATCTTGGGCAATGGCGATGGTCTGGTTTTTCGTTCCTCAAATATCCCTTCAATGTCCTAACCCCCAGGGCGACAGTCAAGTACTTCCAGGCAGCCACTCATGGCGGGAGAGGGAACCGAGGAATGAAATGTGCTGAAGCCAGCAGGACTATTTTAATTGGGAGAACTGGTTTTGGTGGCAGCAAGCAGTCAGTACACATCTGCAAAATATGAATTCTTGAGCAAAGCAATTTCCTTCTTCCTTGAGGGTCATGTTTATCCAGAAACGGGACAGAACTGTGGCTTTACTGAAACAAGCTACATCAGCAAGGCAGTCAAGCACTTGGATGGGCCCCCATCCCTGATGCCAGTTGCTATGACACTACAGTAAGAAGTTATGAGGTAGCACTTCAGGGTAATTAGCATGTGTCAAGCACTAGGCTAACCACCTTACATGTGGTTATGTACTGAAGGTGGTACCATTATCGCACCAATTATCTAGGAAAAGAAGCTGAGCTACAAAAGAAAGTGATTTGCCCAAGGCCATCAGGGCAAGTGGGAAAGCCAGGATTTGAACTCTGCCTTGTGAGACTCATTATTTCTCCTTCCTTTTTTTCTTTTTTTTTTTTTTTTTTTTTTTTTTTTTTTTTTTTTTTTTTTTGCCATTTAGAAAGTATTACAAGAATGACCATTTTTCTCCCTCTCTGGGAAGGAAAACTCATAGAATGAGTTTCTAGGCACCCCATTCGTTTTCTTTCCTTCGTTTAATTGTAATATTCAATTTAGAGTCATCTGTGCCTTTCTAGAAAAACATATTTTAATAATGTCCTCTCCCTATTGTTGGGAAACTCTTAGTCATTTGATAGGTTTCTAGAAATTGATACCAAAGACAAATAAATCTCCAGGTTTTCTACAACTGAAAATATGTAAAATAACTTCCGTTGCCAAAATCATGACTTCTGTGACTATAATCTCCACATCTGGTTCACCTTCTTTGCCAGAAGTGCATGATTATATATCTTTTCCTATCTCAAGATGTTTTTATATTTTATGCCATTTCTAAGTAAAATTGTTATGTTAATCATCATTACAATTCCATTGATAATTACATTATTACATTATTTCTTTTAGCATCATTAACTCTACAATGGAAAAATAAAGCAGTGGAAGGTAAATGTGACAGAGAAAGAAGACCCCTCTGGAAAGCCAGCTGGCCCATTTTTCATGGGATGGAAGAGGGACAGTAATGATGGCTGACATTTACAAGCATCTACTGTTGACCAAAAACCATTCTAAGTCCTTTACATAATAAAAATCTCAATCATCTCAACAACGTTTTATAGATGACAAAACTATACTCACATTTAAATAGTTAGCAAGTGGTAGAGACAGGATTCACACCCTGGCAGTCTGTTTCCAAGGCCGGTGTTCCACCTGTACCCACAATTCTGACAAGCAGCCAGAGCTGGGAGTTCTCGTTCTAAATACTTCCTATGTCAGCGGGCTGGGTTAGACCCTAACAGCGGATTATTATCACATCATTCACCAAGGATGGCTCATAAAGTTTTCCTAACATTATCATCCTGTTTATGAAACGAAATAATAGTACAAACAGAAAAACCATGTGTTGAGAATTTTTTGAAGTGGACTATTCTATTGTCACTGTTCTTAAGGACAGTGATGGGCCCAAGGTCATACCCTTAGCCACTGGGCAATACTGGGATAAATGCCCCTTCACATTCACCAGGACCACTGCTCCACCTGGACGGCAGCATGGACTCCCTGCCATAGGCCAAGCACCTCTGACGTACTAGCTCTGCCGCACCCTGGCTAAACTGAAAACAATGACAGAGTAGTAGCAACTAGAAAATAATAAGGTAAATGGTGGAAAGACCTGGAGGGTGTAAGTTTCCTTAAGCTGATCACCAGGGGAAAGAAAAGGAGGCTTTCTTCTTTAAAGTGCTAAGGCCTGCCAGCAGGAACCTAAAACTCATTATTATTCTGTATTTTCTTTTTTCATTACTGAAAAGTTTTTCTATCCTTCCCCCTCCCATCCCTATCAAAAGAATACTCCCCAAGACAATCAGCAACTTGAAAAGTACCAAGCCCTCACTTCTCATATTTTTTTAAAAAATAAAAACTCAAAACCCACAGTGGTTGCAAATCAGCTTTGTATGGAGGAAGGGCAAGTTTTGTGTTAAGAAAGGCTAATTTCGTAGGTTTGGGAAAAGAGAGAGATGAGAGCAGACAGGGTAGGCGCACAGAAGAGGGGAGGTGGGAGAGAAGGGGATAAAGGAGGAAGAATTGCTGGCTTTAAAAAGCAACATTGTCCAGAGAGGTGAAAGGGAACAGATGGCCGTGGAGAATGTGGCCCTCAAAGCCACGAAGAAAGGGGCGATGCTGACAGATCTTGCTGTTTCCCTTTGACGCCTGAATGTTCTGGCGTGGGGCGCCGAGGCCAGTGCAGGGGCCAGACCTCTGTTCCCGGGCGGCTCGCTGGCGCATGGGCGCTGATGCTCGCTGAGAAAAAGAGCAGGCCAAGCAGGCCCAGGAGGAGGAGGAGGAGGAGGAGGGGCAACCAGGAGCTGTGGCCGCAGAGAGAGCAGCAGTGGGCAGACAGGGACGTGCAGGCTTCCACAGCCTTCTCCCCGGGCTGGCCCGGGAAGGTCCTCCCAGCACTGATCTTTGCCCCGGCAGAGGTGAAGGAAAGGACAGGAGCCAGGACCCAAAGTCTCGGCATCCTCCCTCGAAAACACACTGGGGGAGGCATATCTGGGATAATGTAGATACCTTGGGAGAGGGAAATGAAGACAATATCCCAAATACTTTTAGAGGATTGAGACATTCGAACTAAGATGAACAAGAAAGCTGAATCTTTGAAAAAGGTCAGCGAATCCTGCCAAGTAAGTCTTAAATTATTTAGTGGAGTCTCAGGGAAGAGAAGTGATTTGCTGAGGAAAACACAAAAACGAGTTGATGGCAAACTGAGGAAGGAATCCAGGAAGCAGTCCCAAAGGTCTGGGTCAGCCCGCTCAGAGGTGCAGGATTCAAAGTGGGCTTGCCTGGCACAACAGGGCAGGAGGAGCAGAGGGGTCCCTGGTACCCAGGCTGTGCTGCTGGCATGGAGGTGGGGCTCCCACAGGCTCATTGCAGTGGCTGCTGACTCTCGGGGATTACTACTGGAGACTCACAGTCATCACACAGCAGCCCCAGGACAGGACCCTGCTGGCCTCATCCTTCTGGGCGGGGAATGCCCAACAGCCCCTGCAGATCGAGGCCTGAGCATGGGTGAAAAAGAGGAACGGTTTTCGGAAGCAGCGATTATAGAGAGGCTCATAAACTAGGGGACAAAGATACGATCAGCATAATTTCCTTAAAACTTTGATCAGGAAAATGATCTTTCCAAATGACATCTTAGCCTCTCCCTATTCCCTCCAGAGGATGTTGATGAAATTCAGCCCTGCTCCTCTGCCCACCGCGGAGGGAGCCACATTCTTCCCGGTGACTTGCCCAGTCAGCTCACGGATTGCTGCGCCAGCTCAAAACATTTCTCTGATTCTGATTTTTCCTCTCCTTCCCTGGCCCTGAAAATGAGCGAAATCTGAACTTGGGGCTGAGGGTCTTGAAACAGTGGGGCATGGGTCTGGAGGAAAAAGATCCCTCAGCAGAATGGTCATTTCCAAACATTCCCACACGTCAAGCCGGTAAACAACTCTCATCTCACTCACTATGGGAAGAAACAGAGTTAAAAGAAGGCTCTAAGACACTTTGTGACCTGGCAAGTTCACCTTTACCTGGGGCTAGGGTTCGGTTTCCGTGTGAAAGCGTTCCTTGGATGCTTCAAGGGCCAGCAAGCCCTGCATTTCGCACTGTAAGTGCATCTGGGTTACTGAGAAAATTCCCATGGAGCAGCATAGTAAGGAAAAAAAAAAAAAAGATCAACCATGATAAAGACCTGGCCTTTTATTTCCTGGCTTCATCCAAATTGCTCCCCAGGCGCTTTAGATTGAGAAGCTCCACTAATCAAGCTTATAAACAGCAGCCCGGCCACTGCATAGAAATTACTTTGTATAGCTCCTAAGTGAAATTCCCCCGGGGGACAGAAGATGCCCAAGGCTTTAACAATCACAACATAACCCAGCCTCAGTATGAGAATAGAAGACAAGCACACTTTGACATCCCGATTGAAACTCCAGGCTGAATCCGACATAGAAGAATGTAATTACCTTTCCTGGTTTGACGGTACACTAAAGAAATTGGAGAAGTGGAATACCTATTAGGTCCCCACTAATCCTCCTCCTAAATTCAAAGCAAGGCTAGGCCCTGGAATTCATTTCTGAGTATTCTTACTCTCAGCTATTGTTAAACAGCTCAATTGATAAGTGCTTCCAGCTAATAATGCTTTCTAGACTGAGCTCCCCCTCCTCTTTCCCAGGGCTCAAAGCACTTTACAAATATCACCTCATTATTCTTTATAACACTCAAGTGAGCCTGATAGGTGGAAAGGTTCATTATCTTCTCCTTACCAATAGGGGAAATAGACAAAGGAAGGAGAAGTGTCTCGTTGAAGCCCACAAAGCAGAGGCAGAACTGGAACTAAAACTCAGCCATTCTCCTCACTCCAAATGTGTACATGCCCTACGTCAGCTTGTTAAGCCCTTCTGCTGACAGGGCAGGGTTTTCCTGCTGTAGGCCATGTTGTAATCAACAGGCCTGCAAAATTAGGGCACTGGACTGGAGGGGAAAGGGCATGAGTCAAGATGGAGAGGTTCCACTCAAATCGCTTTAACTAGTTGGGACAAGTTTCTTTACTTCTGAGTCTCAGTGTCCTCCTACGGAAAGGAGGTGTTTAGATTAGAGGATCTTGAAGGTTCTTTCCAGCTCTTAGATAATTGGTGAAATGAGAGTGTCAAAAGAGGGGTTCTATTTTTCACTAGCCCCTTGTGACCACCTGAGCCTCATTCTCCTGGGAATCCTGAAATAGCATTTTTGTTTCTTTACAGAGTGCTCTAGGTCATCCATGGTCCACCTGAATGATGGTGGGGATCATATCAGTCAGGCAAAGAGGAGAAGGAGCATCAGGCCAAGCAGGAAAGAGAGATGGAAACGGGCAGGGGACAGGAGGATAGAAGACTGGGAGAGTTAGAAAAGGAAAAATTGACAAACAATCTCTTGAGCTGTGCCTCCGTCCTAACCAGGGTCATGCCCTATATTCCAGAGAACCTACAGCAAATCCTCCAAATCATAAGAAGGCCCTAAAGAAACAGTTTCTTTGATTTTTCTAAGTACTGAATCGATTTGCCAACCCCCAAACCCATATGAACGGTGCTCCAGTGCACCCTGGAGTGGTAGTTTTCCATTTAAACAGAATGCCATTTTAATAAAATAATATTGAGGTGCCTTCTTACAGTTAATTAAAACCAGATTATACAGGTGGTTTCGTGGGTTACAATTTTTGTTTCTTGAGCCAGATAAGGCCAAGCCTGTAGAAAACCTGCAGTATTTGATCTCTCTGATCTTTTACACTTTCATTTCCTAAAAGATGCTTTGCTATTCTTCATTTGCCACAGAAAGACTTGGAGAGAGAGGACATTTAGTAAAATCAACATTTGTTTATACGAGAAGCAGCCCCCGCAACAAGAATAATGACCTTGGAAAGAGTCCTGGGTGATGGGCTGATTACAGTGACTGGATATAAAGGACTGACTGTGCAGCCGCCAAAAAGAAACACATTTTTGTAATATCTGAGTTGTTTCTTTTGGCCTGGACTTCCTTGCATTCACCATGGGAACTGAGTCAACAAGTTTGCCTGCTTTCCTTTCAGTGATTACAGAGCATTCCCCCCCTCCCTCCACCCAACATTCAGGGTAAAAGGAGTAGAGGATAGATATTGCCTTAAAGTCAAAGGCTTCATGATCTGGGGAGAAAAAAAAAAAAAAAAAGAAAGTATGATCTTATTTATCCCCAAGTCCAGCTGTAAAGGCAGCTGGTTTCAAGCTTTATCCCATCTGCTCTCTCTGAGGACCTCAGCCTGCCCTTGTGGAACTTTCTTTCTGGGAAGTTAAAGAATTTCCAGGATTAGCTCAAGTCTTGAGGCTGCCAACTGTGACAATCTACAAAGCTCTCTTAGGTAATGATTTCTGCTCAAGGCCAAGATGGTCCCCAGTGAGTTGGAAATATTCATTCTCATTTCCTGGACCTAGACCATAATGTGAGTTGACCCCGGAAGAATTTTGGAAGGGCAAACTCAGCATCTCTACATATTAAACAACTGATACATCAGTGACAACAGAAATATAATTGAACGTGAAAAACAGGGACTTAGAGGTCATCAGAAACACATGTAGAAAAGATACCATAAGTAAAGAAAGAGAAAGAAAGAATGAAAGAAAGAAAATCTACTTCACAAAATTAGTAACAATTGATCTCCATCACCTAATTTTGGAAGAAGCTATCTTGTGAACATATCCTAAACTGAACTTTTGAATTCTCCAACAGAAAGCAAGCATCCAATACTGATTAGATAAAAATGTCAAATGCCTCTCACCATCACAATCCCAAATTGGGATTGGGAATCAATACTCTGTTTATTGTCTGGTGTTCCAAAAAAGAGTTAAGGCTTTAGATTCTACAGGGGCTGTATTAGTGTAACAGGGTCTGAGGTCCCCTTAACCACTCCTCACAGTGTCTTTCCACGTATCTCCTAAATGATGCTGACATGTGAGGAGTCGATGAAATACTCCCTGAAGTAAGCTTCTAAACAAGCTCTGTAACTCATTCTGTGACCTGTATAAACCTCAGTTTCTCCATTTAAAAATGAGAGAGTAGGACCAGAGAGCCTCTAATAATCCCTTCCGTTTCTGAGGTGCCCTACAACTGTCGTATCTCTGAATAGACTGGCTCTGGCACTTTTCCCAGCTACAGTATATTTTTTATATTTTACATTTTATCTAATGCTGGCCCGAAGAGTCCCTGACAGTCAGTGTCTGAGGAGTTTCAGGTTATGAATTCGAGCTTTAATGGCCAATAGGAATATTTGTTTCTCTAACCTCAGCAGGGCAAAGTGAGTGTCAGAATACAAGTGTTCGCAGTGACATCATCCAGGAAAACCCAATGGCACATGCCAACAGATACAATCTAAAATGGGTAAGGAAGAAGACCCCAAATGCGAAAATGTAGCATGTAAACCAAAATAATAACAGGTTAAGCTCATACTAAAAACATCTAGGGAATAAATGGGTAGCTTTTCACATAAATTAACCAGAACTTCAAAGCTTGTATTTTTTACTACCCAAGATTTACTACCTAGTTATGACCCGGCTCCACAACTATGTCCACAACAATGGATTTCTGCAATGTTATTTGAGGAAATTTTAAGACAGTCAGCAATTCCACTCATTCAAGGAATCCATACTGTTATTTAAGTATTATTTCTTATGATCCCAAACAGATGTGTAGATGAGGTTCTTCATCTGAGAAGTGAGGGACATTTTACAGACTTGTCTCAGTTTATAGAGTAAGCCAAAACTTGAACAGAGATTCCAGCAAGGCACTCTCACAATTATCTAGTTCCTAATCTGTTACACATCAGCAGAATACCTGGGTTTAAAATAGTAGAGAGAAATTCAGAAGATTGATTGAGAAACAAGATGCACAATTTGGTCTTGGGTATCAGATTTCCCTAGCAATTCAGTGGTCCATTTGCTTACTGTCTTTATTTGGAAGTCTTCTGGAAGCCTGACTAGGATGGACTAAATCTAGATCTGTCAAAATGATGTATATAAACACTAATGCATGTTCGTGCTTTTTAAAAATTAATTTCCAATTTTCCATGTTACCTTTCATGTCAATTCAGAATGTAGCCTCCTTTAGATACAAACATTTAGCACATGTTGGCAGATATATTGAACAAAAAGCAAACCACAAAGTAGTATGTGCATGATGGTCTAATTTAAAAAAAAAAATTAACAACTTACATGGCTACCTACATATACAGAAAAGTGGCTGGAATTACAAGTAAAATTTTATATAATCATACTGTAGTAGGAGTATAATTTTTCTCTTCCTTTTTTATTTATATTTTCTATTTGTACATAAAAAATGGACATGCTTCATAAACACAATACTGAGCAAAATAAACCAGCCAAAGAGAACCTACTACTGTAAGTGACTCCACTTACATAAAGTTTAAAAAGAGACAAAACTAGCTGGGCATGGTGGCATTTTCTGTAAACCCAACTGCTTGGGAAGCTGAGGCAGGAGGATGATGAGTTCGAACCAGCTTGGGCAATATACAGAGACCCTGACTCTAAACACACACACACACACACACACACACACATACACACAGCAAAATTAAACTACAGTTATAGAAGTCCAGATACTGTTTGGCTGTTTGGTTACCTTTGGGATGAGGATGAAAGGGAGAGACAGGAGTAATGACAAGAAGCAGGGCCAGGGGGCTTGGGGAGTATTAGTAATGTTCTCTTTCTTAATCTAGGTGCTGGTTACACACATCTGTTCACTGAGAAAGTTCATGGAACTGTACACTCATGATGTATCGAGTTTTATGTTTGTATGTCATATGTCAATTTTAAAAGTCCTTTAAACACACACACACACACACAAAACAAAATCAAATCCAGGGTTTTTCCTCACCCTGTCATGAAGTCAAAAAAGTCTAGAGGAAAGACTTTTTTTTTTTTTTTTTGAGAGATTTTCACTGTAGGGCGCGTGCGCTCGCCAGACAGACAGAGAGAGACATAGAGACAGAAAGCGAGAAATCACCCCCCAGGGGGGATGGTCACGCCGCAATCCCCTCTCCTCCATTCTCCTCTCGGGATCTTGGGCATGCACGCACATGCGCCCGGTGTGAGTTTTAAGCCACCGGGTCCGGGACACGAACCGTGGTCGACTACGTGGGAGTCCAGCAACATAGCCATTACGCTAACTGCTGGTTCCCTAGAGGAAAGACTCTTTTTGAGGACAGGGAAGAGATGTTTCAAACTGAGCTTTTAACTGTCCAGTGATGTCCTTCAGCTGGTAGCAATGACAAGGAGGAGACAACCACATCTCCATAGCTCCATCTACAAGAAAGAGACTCTGGAACCCCGCTCCATAAATCAGAAAGAGAAACGCAAATTCACATTGTGGAAGTGTTCTGACTCATGAATATTGACTTCCTTTGCATCTCCCTTGATAACACAGTATGAATGATGACTGAAAAATCCAAGTTTTATTCAAGGTAGGTCCATTATAAAGGGCTGATAATTCACGCTGGTCAGGATGCAGCCATGCTGGGAGATGTACTTCTCACACTGAGCCTACATTCATGAAAACAAGTTCAAGGGTAAGGAATCTGCTAGAAAGGAAACTCCGTGAAGGCAGAGACATTTCACCCCCAGTGCCTAATGCAAGGCATGGCATGAAATAGGGGCTTAGAAAATATTTTTGAAGTGAGCAAATGTATAAATTTACTTTCAAAAGGATCAAACTGTTCCAGCTCAAGTTGACATTACCATGAGTAGCAAAGAGGAAGGAAAAGAAAGGATAGGACAATGCATATTTGATTGGTAATACGTGTCTCTAACTGTCACTTAGTGCTGCTCAGGTAAGCTAAGTCAGGCCTACTACGGCATGGGGAGATTTGTGCTCTTGTAGATGTCTAGTAAAACCATGTACAAGAACAGCTAATGCAAACCACATATATAATTTAAACTTTTCCAGTAGCCACAATAAAATAAAATAAAAAGGAACAGGTGAAATAAATATCAACAATATATTTCTGTTAGGATAGTATATCCGAAACATTATAATTTCAATATGTAATCAATATGATAATTAAGATACTTTATATTATTTTTTTCCATATGAAGTCTTTGAAATTTAGTGTGTATTTTACACTTATAGCATATTTCGAGTGCTCAATAGCCACTGCTAGCTACTGTATACACAATGTAAGTCTAGGAGGACATCCATTTGGTGATGGTGGTGGGATGTGGGATGTGTGTGTGTGTGTGTGCATGTGTAAGAAAGAGTATGAGAAAGAGCCTAACTTGATGGCATTTAACTGTCCCATCTGTTCCTGAGGTCAGCTGTGTTTCTGTCTTTACGTTCTATAGATAATTTCACTTTCTCCTCTAGTTACTCAGGGTATGGTTTCTGTCAAATGCAATAAATAGAGGTGGATACAGAGGAAGCATGCCCATAAGTGCAACCAGCTTTAGAGGCCCCATGCCTGTCAAGTAGTAGATATGCCAGCATTGTGGAATTTATAAATTAAGAAATAAAGTTATTAACAGAAATGTTCCACCATTTTCTTTGGAAGGTTTTTATGTCACTTGCTGGAGGTTGCATAATCAATTTGTACATCTCCTCTGAGAACAAATGGACCAAAGTCTAATTCCAAACTGAAGTATTCCAGGTGCATTTTAACTGTAAATTCTGAATCAAACAGGAGTTTAATAAGGTGCAGGCACTACAAGTTACCTGGATACTATCCATCTGAGACTGCTGCAATGTAAAAGAAATTAAAATAACAGCCTTTCTATCAGCCAACACACCTCCTGCTTCATCTCAGGGTTTGTCTTCCTGCCAACACACATTATTTCTGTGTGTCTTCAGTTAAACATGGAACTGGAGTTTAAGGAAAAATGAGTCAATGGTTTCATTTTGCTGAGGGAACGCCAGCAGACATCTCTGATATTAAAACCCAAATCTGGGACCAGCCATTGGTGAAATGGCTATGTCACTGGACTCCCATGTAGTCGACTGTGGTTCAAGTCACGGACCTGGTGGCTTAAACTCACATCAGGTGCACTAGCGTGCGTGCGTGCCCAAGATTCCGCGGGGAGAACGGAGGAGAAGGGATTGCAGTGTGGCCATCCCCCCGGGAGGTGATTTCTTACTTTATGCCTCTCTGTCTCTGTCTTTCTGGCAAGCGCATGCGCCCTATCGCAAAAACCTCTCAAAAACAAACAAAAAAATCTCAAATCATTTAATGCTTTAGATGCCACAAATAAGTATTGTAGTTCATTTCACTCTATTAAGTCTAGACCTGCATGAGAGAGGTGATATCAACAAATGTACAATTTCATCTTAATTCCAGTTCTTCCATGTCACACACCAATCTGTGGGTACAGAGATTCCAGCAAGGCACTCTCACAATTATCTAGTTCCTAATCTGTTACACATCAGCAGAATACCTGGGTTTAAAATAGTAGAGAGAAATTCAGAAGATTGATTGAGAAACAAGATGCACAATTTGGTCTTACGTATCAGATTTAAAATAGTAGAGAGCTATCCCTGTGTCTGGGATATCTCCATGGGCGGTGTACTGCCAATAAGTTAGAAAGGGAGAACTAAAGGAGAGGCAGAAATAATCTTCCCACAGTTTGATGGGAAACCGTTCCTGGGCCTAGAAAGAGGAAGATACTGAATACCATTAAGAGGAGCTCTTGCTTGGCTTTCAGAAGCTCCAACACTAAAAGGCACATGCCTCAATTTGTTCTCAGAAGTGGGACTAGGGGAGATAGGAAAAGCTGGTGGGGTACTAGGCAGTAACAGGGCAGAGATAGTCAGAAAGCGCCAGAAGGAGCAAGCTCTCCATCATTTCCTGCTGTTAAAATTCCTGGATGGGCTCTGTGTGTGCTGAATGTGGGAGTAAATCAGCAGAATATGCTGTAACTCCTGCCATCCAAAGAAGTGTGTGATATTCAGTGGGTGCCTTGCAGCAAGAGAGGAATGGGAAATGGTATGTTATTGCTACATTTGCGTGAGTCATAGGCTTGTAAATGCCTTTATATCCTGCATAGATCATTCAACATCTGAGCTGGGAATTTAACCAACGGTCCACAGTGATGTTTCTGATTCACCCTCACTGAAAAGATTAAGTAGGTCAAAGAACAGTTAACTTCTAGCATTTGAATTTTCTGCTCATGGAGCACCTGGCATAAAAGTAGAACTTCTACCTTATTTGTGGCCTTAGTAACACCCTGCCTTTACCCCGGAGTGCCCACTTATAAAAAGGGGGCAACAAAAACGTTCAGAGGATTCTGCTCTGAAAGTCAATAGGATCACATCTAAGAACCTGTGAACTCTGGAAAGGGCACTGGAGAAATAAAGCAATGATATGAGGGAGGGACCCCCTCAGTGACCACATCAAGTGGCTCAGAGCACAGACTCTGGAGCTGGCCTCCGAGTTTGAATTCTGCCCCTGCCACTCATTAGTTACGTGCTTTGGACTAACAACAAACCTCTCAATGCCTCAGTTTCTTCATCTGGAAATCAGAGATAGTAATAGGACCTGCTTCCTAGGTACCATGAAATGGGTTCATACATGTTAGATGCCTGGAGCAGGATGTGGCACACATAAATACGAGAAAATCTCATTATTAATACCTACAGCATGTTTTCATGTTTAAAGCTGTAAGAGACCTCACGAAATATTGAGTCGTCAGAAAACATCCTCTCACAGATGAGAAAACAGAGGGCTAGAGAGGTCAAAATAAAGCAGTAGGGATAATTTGCATACCCCAGCAGCTTATGACCAGGGACAATGACATTTCTGAACAGACGTTCAGAAAGTATCCTAATATCATTGGATGTTCTTAATGCTAGATTGGGACCTGAAGTTAGACATCCCTTCCGGATATAGAGCTAGGGAATAAATAAGGCCTTACTGGTCAGTTCTTCGCTGTCAGATGGGTTCTTCTTTGGAGAGACACAGAAAGCAGGTGCAAGCACTTGGCTGTTGGTACTCAGGGCCATCAAAGTTCCAAGGGAGTCAGCCTGAATTGCCAGTGCTTGGAGGGAAAGAATGCTGGGGGGCAGTGAAAGGCCAAAATCTACTACTTTGTCTTGAAGAGTCTTTTGGAAGAATGAGCTAAGTCCAGAGATCTCTATTCTGTGCAGGAGCTGGGGAAACTTTTGCCTGCATGTGATGCAGCAGTGAAGGGTAGCAGGCCTGGCATGCTGCCTGATTTGGAGAAGCTGCAGCCCAGCTGACGGGAGAGTCAGGCTGAGCAGTCCCCTCATTCCCTTGAGACCTGGATCAAGCTCATAGCCAGGGGAAGTGGGGATTAACACAATGTGGTGTCCGAGCTAATGAGTTAGCAAAACAGAGACAGATGGCAATTGAGTAACTTAACTCGCCCATCTCTGTTTGCAATGCACTCCCACAAGCTTCTCCTCTGTCCTTGAGCTATTGAACTCTGCCCAGCCCCTTCCGTCCATCCTAGAAGGTCATGGTCACAGAGTAATCATCCTGTCTGAAAAGGAGCTATAACACCATGTTGTAACACAACTGTCACCCATAATTGGGCTGTAGTGGTGTGGAGGAGGCCTTTCAGCGCTGGAGAAATACCAACCTATCGGTCTAGAAGAAAAAGGAAAGTTATTTTATTTTATTGTTATTTTTTGCCTTAGTGCACATTTGCTCACCAGATAGAGACTGAGAGAAAGGGAAAGTGAAAAATCAGCCCCCACGGAGGATGGCCATGCTGCAGTCCCTTTTCCAGTCCTCAGGATTTGGGGCATGCATGCACATGCGTCAGGTAAGATTTTCAAGCCGCTGGCCCAGATTTGAACTGTGCAGTCAGCCATGTAGAATCCAGTGCCTTAACCTCCTCACAACCCGCTAGCCCCAAAGCAAAGTTATTTTTTTATGAAATTCCAGTTATTTTGTATTTAAAATATAATTCCTTATATCATTTACAAGCTGTGTACAAGAATGCTAAACTATAGTATAACTTGCAAGTTGGGCATGAAAATAAGGAGAACTTTTATTCTGACCCCAAAATGTGTTTTCTTTGGTCAGAGCTAAACATTGTGAGACAATTTCATTCAGAGGCAGTGGGAGGAAGAGTTTTCACCAGAGAATGTGATCAATGACATCAGACCAGAAACGCCAACCATGCCACTTTGGGAGGCAAATAACTGCTTTACCAGCCCTGTGCCTCTTTTAAGGTTTCATTCAGCTTCTTTTCTAATGGTCATTGTTTCCAGGTGGCATTACCCGCCAGTGGCCAGCGATGAGATTCACCTGGTAATAAGGCCAGCCAGGACAAAGTCATTTTGGAAAATCCTCTTACTTTTGAATGCTGATTTATTTTTATACTAATTTCTTTAATAAAAAAATTCTAACCATGTAAACAACAGAAGATACTTCAGCAAGAAAGAGAACTTTAAGAAATCCCTGATTTACGAATTTGGGTCAAAGGTTTATTTTTTCTCCCCATGTTCTACCTAGTTATTTGATAATAAGAAATTTGTTTTTGAAAAATTAAGTTAAACTTTGTTGATGCAAATGGATTTTGTTTTTGCAAAATTAAAAGTTGACTCATGAGAAGTTTAAGTGGTCACTGAATTTATTCAATAGAACACATACCTACATAGGAATATTAACAAAAGAGCTTGTAATCAGAACGTGTACTCCCTACTCCCACCTACACTCCTAAACCTGCTCACTTTTGTCTTAGAATGGAAGAATCCTTTCATCTGTAACCCTGGTAGCTTCAAATCTCATGAAGCTATCAACATACTCTCAGTAAGATATGTCTTTAAAGTGGTTCTTAGAGTAGCCAGAATACATTTGGGCTGGTTCAGTAAGTGAAATGGCTGATCCAAATTAAAGCCAGTAAGGGGACACAACCTCAGAATCTTAACGCCATTAGCATTGGTGAACCAATCAGTTGTACTGAGCAGAATTGGAAGAGTTCTAAGCCCCTATGGGGAAGTTTTGCTTTTCATCTAGGCTTAGGAGAATGCCCGACATAGTGTCTTTGGCAATAACTACTTTTAAATAAAAGAATGAATGAATGAATAAATGAAAAACCAAATAATTCATCTGCACAGTAGATGAGGGCTGGGGGTAGAGTCCTAACTTCTGATGTTAAAATCAGAAAAGTCACTTTTCCTCTCACATAATATTTCCTGGTGCCAGTGCCAAATATAAAATTTTCAGAGATCAGTGACTCTCAAGCAGAAACAAGTCTGTCCACCTCACACACATACATTCTCAGGGCATTTGGTAACATCTGGCAGGGAGAAGAGGCAAGAATGCTGCTAAACATACTATAATGCACAAGACAGCTCTCACAGTAAAGAATTATCTGGCCCAAAATGTCCACAAGTGCCAACAGTGAAAAGTTCTAGACTAGATAAAACCATTGTCCAGGGCTTTACTTGAGAATGTGTTTTATGCCAGTCCCCGTTCTTGTTCTTCCTAGATCTTTTCTCTATATACCTACCCCCATAAGCCTTCTAACTCCAAACTTACTTTATATGTATTTTATATTTCTAACCATTACAATTGTTGCTGCAAAGATAATCTGAAGTAAACATAGGTGGCTGCCTAGAACAATGGCCAGTGCCCCATGCAGGAGGGGTCTTGAGTGAATAGAAATAGCAAAAACGGTTTCTTCCTGAAAAAGAGCAGCTGGAAAGGGTTCTAGGTAGAGACTCACTTGGTGATTTCCATTCTAATCCAGTCTATTTATTATGGCACTGTTAACTGACTAAGGAGAAGTCGTGTCAGAAATTAATTATAGAGGGACCAGCAGTTAGCGTAATGGCTATGTCGCTGGACTCCCATGTAGTCGACCGCGGTTCGAGTCCTGGACCCGGGGCTTTAAACCACACCAGGTGCGTGTGCGTGCGTGCCCAAGATCCCAAGAGGAGAATGGAGGAGAAGGGATTGTGAAGTGGCCATCCCCCCTGGGCAGGTGATTTCTCACTTTCTGTCTCTGTCTCTCTCTATCTTTCTGGAGAGCGCACACGCCCTATAGCAAAAACCTCTACAAAAAAAGAAAAAAATGAAAAAAAAAGAAAGAAAGAAATTAAGAATGAAAACAGAGAGGCAAGATATTTATGGGACACAGAAATGGGTTATTATCTGTCGATGATAACATGTTTTGTATTCCCAACTAGACTGGCGTGAAGGACATTCATGTTGCATAAATTCAATTTACATGCTAAGTGATATACAGTGAGTAAATGTACAAAATTAAATACACACACACACACACACACATATATATATATATAAAGAAAATGAAATAAATCAGGGACTGATTTAGTGGTTATGTCACCAAACTCCCACGTAGTTGATTGTGGTTCGAGTCCGTTGGGGTAGTGGTTATGTCACCAAACTCCCACGTAGTTGATTGTGGTTCGAGTCCTGGACCCGGAGTCTTAAAACTCACACTGGGTGTGAGTGCAAGCACGTGTGTGCCCAAGATCCTGAGAAGAGAATGGAGGAGAAGGGACTGTGGCATGTCCATCTCTCCTAGGGGATGATTTCTTGTTTTCTATCTCTCTGACTCTCTGGCGAGCACATGCACCCTATAGCAAAAATCTCTCTCTCTCAAAAAAATAAGGGGGGGGCGAGTAAATCAGTATTGCTTTAAGTGAAACTTGTGTTAGAAAATTATTCTAAGAAATAGATAAAAATATATTCCCCAGGGACGTCTATCTGGTAAAATAGAAAGACTAGAATTCTTTCTGGTGAGCCAAATTCTAGCTAACTAGCCGAATGACTCCAAACATCACTTACTATCACTGGGATTTGGTTCCCTCGTCCAAAAAAGAGATCACTTCCAGCAGATAAAGTTCAGGATTGATAGGACAAAGAAATTGAATATACAGAGAAATGAGGAAAAGTGAAAGGTTTGGAATAAAAATGAAAACTATTTCATTGCTTAGATTGATGCTCTACATTCTGCTCTTTTAACTTAGAAGAATGTTAATAGGTGTTGTTCACAGTCGTCCTCTAGAGCAGACCTAATGTAAAATGACTAAGGCACCAGCCTCACTTCTTTTTTTTAAAATTATTTACTTTAATTAATTAATTAATTTTAGTTTGACCAGAGAAAGACAGAGGGTGAGAGTGAGAGAGAGAGGAAGTGAGAAAGCAAGCCACCAGATTCAGGATTCGAACCCTGGTCGGCCATGTGGGAGTGTCCAGCGCCTTAACCACCATACCACCTGCTGGTCCCCAAGCCTCACTTCTTTTTACAAGGTAAGAGTCATTACTTTTCAGACTGCAGGTTGCCTTGCATGTGTGCACACAAATCATAGCCTTGACAAAGGCTTGGAATACAGTTTTCCTTCTGCTATTCATGTTTTAATGGAAATAATGGGAACCCTGAGAGTGCGAGAAAAGATTTGGGATACTGTTTTCAATAAAATGACACTGGGTTGGTGGTGCCAGTCAGAATTCTGTGTAAATTATGGCATTCCCACAGCTCAAGGATTTGGATTTTTTTTTTTCTGTTTTTCTTTTCTTTTTTTTTTTTTACCTCTAATTGATGACTTTTCTCTGACTAAAAGCTGGTGATCCCCATTTCATCCCCCACTGCATTTCTCGGTGGGGAACTATAATATGATTTAAATACTCTTAATTATACACACAAATGTCCTGAAGAAACTGATGAAAACTAACTGGCAGAAAACATAGGTGTATATTAACTCTAACCATCTGGGGCCTGCTGGGGCACTAACCACAGCCCTTGGCTTTTACTCCCCAAGTGAGATGTCATTCTGAGACCATGTGTGTGGTCAGTTAATAATGTGTGTTTCAGTTTGGCTGGGTGAATATGCTCTGCAATTTCACTTTGGTCCCCTCAAATGTTCTTAGCTTTTCAGGATGACCAACAACCCCTATCAGAGAGGAATAATTGGAAGAGAAAGTAGTCTCTTCATTGGCCGAGCAGAGCCAATGTTACATAGTTCCCAGAAGCTACTGAGAAGCACGCTTTAAGCACAGGAACATCTCCACAATGCTGAGGCTTTCAGAAAGAGGCAATTTAAGAGAATGACAGCAAAATAAAAGCCTGAAATTTCAGGAAGTGGTTCCAGGAACAATGAGTATATAAAAATGAAGTGGAATCACTTTTTCCAGGCAATCCATTTTCAAAGACAATGCAACCATATGACAATAACTAGCATTTATGAGTAAGTAGTACACAATATGTGTTTATAGATACCACAGCAGCAGCCAACGGTGGAAGAGAGTGAGTGGATTCCTCTGCGACCTATCAGCAGCCTCCCCCTCACCCCACAGCAATGCACCACTTCCATGGAAGCAAGCTTACGAGCCCTGTAAGAGCTGCCTTGATTAAACTGTGATGTCCCTGGTCACTAATAGTGCTCTTGGGAAGCAGAGGGAAAGTAGCCAAACCACATTGTGAGACAAGCAGACAAAACATCTCTCCCTTTTCCTTTCAGACACATCCTGACCACAGAATGTTCACTAACATTTCTGCTCTTCATCTCAACCTTCCAACCTGATTCCATTTGTCCGCTTGTCCATTTACTCGTCACACACCTCTGTCATTGCTCCTCTATGATGGGAGTAAGCATTTCAGTTAAACCCAAGCACACAATGTGATATCGCTTCCACGTCCACTCTGAGGTCCAGGAAACCAATCATATCAGATAAGGCCAGAAAGGGAATTTCCTCTGCTGGTCTACCCCGTGTAGCCCTCTCTTCCAGCACTCAATTCCCTCTTCTTTGTCACTCAAAGCACTCAGCAGTCTCTATTGATTTAGAACTTCAAAAAAATGTTGGCAAAAATCTGTGTAGCAAGAATGATCTCCAACATATAAATTTTATTCAGAGAAGTAATTTAAAAATATATATATATATTCATTCATTAACTCATTGCTCAACAAATATTTTTGAGTACCTTTATGTAGCAGAAACTGGACTGGGTGAGATCAACTAGGTCTTTTAGCAAATAATGGCATGTGACTAACATAAAGCTGAGCAAGGTCTGGCAATGTCAGTCTATCCTTGAAGGAGAAGTTCCATTTGCAATTTCCTGAAACAAATAACAGCATCATATAGCAAAGCAACAGGTGTCCAATATATATTTGTTGCTATTATTTGATGAAGAGGCATTGTTGGGAAGAGTAAGTAGACTGGGTCAGAAGATAATAAAGCACCCATTCTGAGCCTGAGTGTTCTTCCTTGTAAAATGGGAATCATGCTACCTGCTTCATCTACTCGGTGAGACTGCGGCGAAAATCAAGCATTATCTACAAAAGCACTTTGTAAAGTGTAAAAGTAGAATAGATACATAGGCTAATGGCTGTGACAAGCTCAGTCATGGAATTACCGATAAGAATGGCATACCTCTTCATTCTAACCAACACAGAAACCTTAATAGAGGAAGGTGGTCTCAATTAACCAGGCTAGTCACTAATAAATTAAATGATTTGAGTTTTAAGGGAAAGGGAAGGAGCTATTGGGAGAAACATGCTCTTTATAATTTAATGTACAGTGATTGAAAACAGGAAATATTTCAGTCATGAAAACAAAAGAAATCCATATGCTAAAAGATTTAAACATATTGGGGTGGTCCAAAAGTAACTAAGTTGAGTAGGATTTGAGGATAAGAAAGTTAGAGCTAATATTTTGTCCTGCCTCTATATCTAGTTTATGAGGTAGATGGAAACAGTCCAGTGTTTCTCAAACTGGAATGATATATGGAGTACTTTTAAAGAGGGAAAAACTATTTGGGACCTTCAAAATACATTTATAACCTTGTAGGAGACCTTAGACTAACTTTCAGAATCATAAACTTAAAAAACTTAAGACTTACTTTTTGAAAATATCTTTCAACTGCAAAACATTGTCTTTATAATTTAAAAAGGTTCTATGGCAAAAAAACAAAAACAAACAAAAGAAACCTTAAAAAAACAGATCTTCAAAGTAAAACAATATTTAAAAATCTCATAAAACCTGCACAACTCAAGAATCTATAGCCTTCAGTTTGAGCAATACTAATTTTTGTCTCACCCTTTCCTTTTCTGGATGAAAGAACTCAGGCCCATGAAGAGAAAATGACTCCCCTAAGCCACACAGATGGCTATTAGCAAAAATGAGCCATAAACCCAGGCTGCCTGATTTCTAGAGCAAGGCTTTTTCCTTCTTCAGACAAGGCCTCCTCTGTTTGTGGCAGAGCTCACTATCTGCTCCAGACAGATACTAGTATTGTGTTAGCTCAGAGACAGGGTAGCAGATGGAGGCGAGAAGGTCTGAAGGGGAAGTGATGTGGGTGTGGCTGATGCCGAACATCTTTGCAGCTGGGCTAGTGATTTGAAAGAAAGGTATTTCCAAGGCTGGATCCTTTTGCTCATCATTGAAACAAAGACACTTTGGGTGGAAAACACAAGCAGTTTTAATGGAGGGAACATTTCTGTCTAGCAAGTTTGGGCAGAAAAGTAGGACGAATATGGTCCCAAGCTATAATACAAACTGGAGAGGAACTACAGAGGTATGAGGTTATAATTCAGGGTGGCCAATTTAATCAGCTCATATTCATTAAACACCCACATACACATGGCGCTTTACAACAAACCCCTTCCCTCACTCTGAAGCATCCACAGGCCTGTTTTAAAAGGGCCACCCTGTACATGTTGGGAATCTGGCCAGGGTGTTAAGGCAACTGCTTCCCTTCCTAAGAAAAATAGGGTAGATTTTTAGACAACCACAAGGAAAAGCTAAAGCCTCTAGTTTTACATCCCATTTGAAAGCTGGGAAAGACTCAGGGAATCTGTTTCCCAGTAATTTGTTTGCAGAACTCAGTAACATATTAAACCCTTCCCTTTCAGACCAGCAACATCCTATACTATCTACATTCCCAGGCTTTTGGCCTGCAATTTCCCTGGGTGCATTTCTCCTCTTTATTGGCTCTGAATCCAAGTGCTTTATGAATATTCTCACATAATAACTGAAGTGTTTTGACCCTTAAGTATGTATAATTAGCCAATCAATGATTCTTGGTCACTTCCGGCCCTTGGATAATGAACTCTTTGTAACTACAGAAAGCATGTTCTTACCAATGCCTGTTTTAACTGCCAAGAATATTTGCAGCCTTACTGATTTATCAAGCAACTTTTCATTGCAATATAATGAGAGAACTGACTGGGCCTGTTCCTTTGACACTCCCCCCAGAGCTGGGCCCAGCAAGCTTCTAGTATTAGGTGGTCTCTGAATACCAGGAAGCAATGCAGTAGTCACTCCATCTGGGTCCCTGCCCAATTGTGTTGACAGGTGCTGTGACATTTCTAAAAAAAAAATCTCTGATACTTCCAAACTTGACCCACACATAGGAGATAAGATCATTAGGAAAAACTGAAAAACTAGCTTAAGGTCAGGCCATTCTCCAGTAGCTTTCTCACTATGTCACGATGAAATCTACTAGAAGATCCCAGGAAGCTTAGGTTGAGACGTTAGGTATTCTAATTACAGCTTAAAGTACAAATCACATAGTAAGCGCTTTACTCACCACTGGTGGGTGGTAGGTTGCTTTTTGTTTTTAATTTGGATTAGTTGTAATGTGTGGTTTAGGGGAATAGGATGGGCCCAAGAGGTAACAAATACAAAAAGAGAGACAGGACAGTTGTTTGCAGTAACTACGTGCCTCCACAGACATATGCAGGGAAAAGTAGATATTTTTCAAGGCAGTTAGATGAGCAATTGTAAGAGCTACAGTAATAACACCCTTGTATTTAAAAAAATCTTACATGGACCCCAATAGTTTTTCCTTGTATGTATATGAAATAAATAGGAGGTGGCTTACCTGATATGTCCTTTTAGTTCAGAAGTAAGCTTGGGGCGCTTGGGGCCTTTGGGCCCCTAGGAGTCCTCTATCTTAAGAAATGTTAGGTCACCAGAAAAGTCATGACATATTTTTCTATGCAAGTCATAACTTTTCCAACAACACACTAGAATAATATTAATATTCTAGAAGCCTCTTGCATAATTGCATAATTCCTCCTTCTTCCCCACCACAACAATAGCATCATCTCTCCCAAACAGAATTTACCTTTACTTTAAACTTGGCGATCTTTTTTTTTTTTTTTTTTTTTCAAGCCCAACGCTCTTTGTTCTTGTGATTGCCGGATCAACTTTGTCGGGACTAGCTTAGCATGAACACGTTTCTCTGAGTAGGGAAGGCTGTGGATTAGAAATAGACACAATAACAAACACACAGAGACACACAAGTATAGAAAAGTGAGGATCGGGTGGGCACAGCTTCTCTGATGGAGAAGTCGTGACCAGAACTAGCCTCAGGTTTACTCTTTTATAGGGCAGAAAATGGGGGAAGGGGAAAAAGGGATGCAAAAGGAATGGGGAAGAAGGAAGTGAAATGCAAAGAGAATAAGAGAGGAGGAGAAATTACTTTGCCTTTTTTTTTTTAAGAGGTTTTTTTCTATAGGGCGTGTGTGCTTGCCAGACAGAGAGAGACACAGAGACAGAAAGCAAGAAATCACTGCAATCCCTTCTTCTCCATTCTCCTCTCGGGATCTTGGGCACGCACGCACATGCGCCCGGCCTGAGTTTTAAGCCATCAGGTCCGGGACGCGAACTGCAGTTGACTACGTGGGAGTCCAGCGACATAGCCATTACGCTAAATGCTGGTTCCCTAAACTTGGCGATCTTCATTTGAGCTCTTGCTCACATTTCAAAACCCTATCAAATTTATACAGGCTAAGGTTCTCCAAACCAATATAAGATAAACATTTCCTTTCATTTCTCCCTGGAATTAAATCAGCTAATTCATTAATTCATTCAACAAATGTTTATCAAGTGCCCACTCTGTCAGGCAAAGACTTAGGCACTAGAAGAACAGCTATGAACAAGACAGATGTTGCCCCTTTTTTTTAGAACTTAGACAAGCAAGCAAGTAATTGCTAGTAATAATTGTGAGAAGAGCTCTGTGGGTGAGGCAAAGGGTACTCAATAGAACTGGCAGCCACACCCAAAAGCCTGCAAAAGGGGTCCCTAAGAAAGCTCCAAGGGAAAGGCCTGAGGCAGAGGATTTGGCATACTAGTTATAGGTGTCAATGAAATGCCAAATCATCATACAGTTATATATCACAGTTTGTTTACCAGACCCAAATCTTGAGAATGTGGTTGTCTATAAGATTTTTTAACTAAAAAGTTTGGGAACTGCTGCTCCAGAAGCTGGGAGGGAGAAAGAAAAGGGTTGGAAAATTCGACTTTACCATTGCACAAAGGGACTAAAGAAGATTCTTGCACCTTTGCTCCTGATGTTCTGTTTCCCAAGATCCAGCAGCAGACCTGACCCAAGTTTAAATGGGGTATTGCTAAATTTTGGTGGCTGAAGCAGTTACATCTCTGCTAACCTTTACAAACCATGACTGTGTCAGTTTTTCCAAGCAAGAGAAATGGATGGAAAGCCAGGCCACATCTTAACAGGGCCCTGGTGAGCTAATGGGTGTGATTATTTCATTGTCTCGGATTCACGCCAGCCCAGGCTCATCAGATACAGGCACAATCCAGGAGAAACATGACCTCACTTTCAACATGGGACTGTGCATTCAGATGCCAATAGGAATTTAGCGATCCCTCAGCGCAGGTAAAACTGAGCTCTTTACAGTTCCAGCTAATGAGAAGCATACCAAAGTTACCTAAAACAGTAAAACTAATATTGACATTAACATACTAGATACTGTTAGGGTAAGAGAAGCCAGGAAAAACTTCTGAGACCATTTGTGCTAAGTGTGTCACATCCATAATGAGGCGCATATTTAAGATAAATTGCCATCTCTTTAAATGATTAAGTACCAGATTTATAGAAAGCTATAACCCCACCAGGACCACAGGGTTGTTAAGTGGTTAGGGCTGTAAAGGTGAGAATCTTAAGATTTCACTTATGCCACAATTGTCCACTGACTTGCAAAATCTTGCTAAGATAACTTTTGTGCCTCAGTTTTCCCAGAAATAAAAAAACAAATTACATAGAACTTTGCAATCAGAAACGTGTATATATTAATTGTTTAATGTTCAGAACCTTCTCATTGTACCTTGTCGACATTCCCTGGAAGATAACAAAAAGCACAACCTGCGGCTCAATACATTCTAATCTTATAACATTATTCACTCAATAAATGTTTCCTAGCACTTACTATGTGCCAGTGTAGACTGCGTACAAAACACTAGGAATACGTTAGTGACTGAAAATAGATTCACTCCCTTCTCCAATGGAGCTTAGAGTTTGCTGAGGAAAAGTGCTAGGTCTGATTTTCCTTTGTGATCTGTGTGATGATGGCAAGTTAATTTTTTTCTGTTAAGTTTTATTTCCTCACCTGTACAATGAAGATAATAAATATAACTTGTCGGGTATATGAAAGTACCTAAAATTATATCTGACACATATAAATGTTGTTTCTTTCCTTCCTCTCTCTCCAAATCACAAAGAAGGTTACAGATAAAAGATGTTTCAAATAAAAGATGCTTTAGCATTGTAAATGACCTAGCCATTATTATCCCTGATTATGTAATAGGCAATGTGGTATAGTGGAAAGCTATCTGACTTTGGAAACAAAGACACTGGAGTTAGAATCTTGACTCTCCCAATTACTGAATATATGGCTTTTAAAAGACATCTTTGGGAACCAGAAGTTAGCGCGATGGCTATGTCGCTGGACTCCCACGTAGTCGACCGCGGTTCATGGCCCGGACCCGGTGGCTTAAAACTCACGCCGGGCGCGTGTGCGTGTGTGCCCAAGATCCCGAGAGGAGAATGGAGGAGAAGGGATTGCGGCGTGACCATCCCCCCTGGGGGGTGATTTCTCGTTTTCTGTCTCTCTGTCTTTCTCTGTCTGTTGGGCGAGTGCACATGCCCTATAGCGGAAAACCTCTCCAAAAAAAAAAAAAAAAAAAAAAAAGAGAGAATAAGTGAGCCATGTCCTCACCTGTAAAACCACAATAAATGCAACATGCCTTGGGTAAGCAGTAAACAATGACAAATAACTGAGTGATTAGCAAATTATGGGAATACACACACAGCCTGCCTCAAGGAGCTGGTTTGATTACTGTAATATTATTTGTACTTTCTTTTCATTTACTTGTGAGATTCATAGAAATACAAAAACAAACATCATTAATCTATGAATGAAGTATCTCACAGTAGCATTTCTTGAGAGAAACAGTGAAAAGGGCCATGAAAATGTAATGTCACTACCTTAAAGAGGGAGGATAGTTCTGTTTGGCTCTAGGCCTGCTATTTTTCAGAGACTTCAAAAGAAAAAAGTTATTCACTTTAATTTCACTTCCTTCTCAGTCACCTACAAGTCTAACTTTTAAAGTTTCCCATTTCAGAATATCAGGCAAGGATCATAGCATATAAGAATTCTAGTTAACACCAGCAAAACAACACCATTTGAGTTAAATCCAAATATATGTCAGGAAATATAATGCATAAATAACATCTTGGATACCCTCCAGTCAATATTCTCCTTTCTTAGCTCTCACTGTTGGGTCTGTAGTACATGCAGACGTGAGAGTTAAGAGCTTTCATTTCACAAAATGAAAGAGACATAATGGGACCCTTGAGTGCTTTATTTTGTTCGGCAAGCAATGCAGTAAGGAGCAGAATGAGTTGAGTCAGTTTTGCCCCTGAGAGGGCTAGAAGGCCTGCCCCAAGCTCAGTAACTGCAGCCAAGTGGGGTGTTTTGAAAGAGGCAAAGGCTCTGATATCCTCCTCTTCCACACACCCTACTGGAGAGATGTAGAAAGAAGTAGGTGAGTCTTCAGAGATGGATTCTCATGACACAGCTCCCAATATTTTCATCACACCTTTACTTACCCCACTTCTTCTAGTACAGAGCTTATATAGCCAAGTAGGGAGTCCCATCTTCTTTTCCTGGGCTTTCAAATTTCCAAGTCTAGACCTAGGATTTATTTTCTCAAGAAATTATTAAGAAGTCAAAGTCGATGGTGGCAGAATATAAAGATTATATGACTATTTCATATCTTCTTTAATCTCCAACATTCCCTACCTTTTCTTCACTTTCTGCTGACCATTTCCTGTCTCATTTCACTGAGGAAAGTGAAGCCATAGAAGAGAACTACATGAGTTTCACACCAACTAATCTATGAACCTGCTGACTTTAGTTTGGTTTTGTTTTTGTTAAAGGGCATGTACGCTCACTGAGAGAAAAACAGAAAGAGAGAGAGAGAGAGAGAATAAGTGAGAAATTACCTCCCAGGGCGATGGCCCTGCCACAATCCCTCGTCTTCCAGTCTCCTGTCAGGATTTTGGGCATGTGCACACATGTGCCCAGAGTGATTCTCAAGCTGCTGGGTCTGGGACTTGAACTACATAATCAGGCATGTGGGATCCAGTGCCTTAACCTCCATGCCAACTGCTGCCCCCCGCCCTGTTGACATTTTATACTCATGTAGTCTGCCTTCTTCTTCTTCTTCTTTTTTTTTTTTTTTTGGAGAGGTTTTTGCAATAGGGCGTGTGTGCTTGCCAGACAGACAGAGATAGACAGAGAGACAGAAAGCGAGAAATCACTCCCCAGGGGGGGATGGCCATGCTGCAATCCTTTCTCCTCCGTTCTCCTCTCCAGATCTTGGGTATGCACGCATGTACCTGGCATGAGTTTTAAGTCACTGGGTCCGGGATGCGAACCGTGGTCAACTACATGGGAGTCCAGCGACATAGCCATTACGCTAATTCCTAGTCCCAAGTCTGCCTTCTTTTTGTTCCAGTGTATAAGCAGTCCTGTTTCAACATTGAGCCAGCCCATATACTCAGACCTGCAGCCCAATCTTTTTCTCCAGGTCTTCCATTAATGCCCCCTTTTCTCTCCAGCATTACCATATTTTCTCTCTCTATTGCATCATGTAACATAAAAATATAAAACAAAAAATTCACCTTAAAAAAATAAACTTGACTTCTCCAACTCCCACTCTATCCATTCTGTTTCCATTTTCCAGAAAAACATGTTAGAAGAGCTTCCTATGCTCTCTGTTTCTCTCTTTTAACATACTCTAATCAGGTTTGGGTCTCCAACACTCCACTGAAACCACTCTTGTCAAGGTCACTATTGATTATATCCTGCCAAATCCAAGGGTTGATTCTCAGTCCTGATCTTACTTGACCTCTCAGTGGCATCTGACCCAACTTCTCCCTTCTTGAAAGGCTTGCTTCATCTGGTTTCCAGAAAGTTACACTCTCATAGACTTCTCCCCACCTTACCATACATACTTTTTCCCAGATTGCTTAGCAAGTTTCTCCTCCACATCTAAATGTTCCTGTATTCCCAGATCCTTACCAATCTTTTCATCTCCAGTTTAATTCATTGCTTTCAGTTCCAGACTCATATATTCAGCTGCCTCAATATCCACCACTTGCATGACATCTCAAACTCAGCTTTTCCAGGACAGAACTCTTAACCCTTACCCTCTTCCCCTCACCTCAATCTTCTCTTCTCCCCAGCATTCCTATATTTTTTGGCCTAAAGAACTCAAAGAATAGAAAAAAAATAATAATATCACAATTGTCAGGATTTTTTAGAGCCCCACATCTAGAGGTCATTTATTATTATTTTTTAGTATACAGTGACACTTGACATCCAATCTGTGTGCAGGTCTTATACACGCAATTTCTTCAAAATCTACCCTAAATATGATCACTTCTCACACCTGCTAACATCACCCCTCCTGCTTACCAACTATAATCTCTTTTCTGGAGTGTTTAGTGTTCTGTTTATTGATTCATCTCCTGGCTTCCATCTGGCCCCCTTAAAGTCTATGCTCCACACAGCAGGCCAAATTAAGTCATGTCCATCCCTAGCTTTAAAACTACATCATGTTTAGAATAAAATTAAAACTCCCTATGTCGTTTTATGTACTCCAGTCTAGGCTTTATATAATCTAGTCTCCCACCAATTTACCAACCTTACCAGATTGTTGTGAATATATAACTAGATGTGCAGGCTCAGACATGGTGGTACAGTGGTAATTCAATGCTCTACAGTGCTAGAGGCCATATGGAAGATTGAGTTCTGTTTCCCAGTCAACCTGTACACATGAGGCACATGTGGACATGCCAGATCCTAGCTGCCTGGAAAAGGTTGGGGTGGGAAAGGAGTAGAAGTGGGGGGAGGAGGTGGTGCAGATCATGACTTGAGAACCTGTTAAGGGTGCTTGTCTTTCTTTCTCTCACTCTCTCTCATGAAAGAAGTAAGTGAAGAAATAAACAAAAAAATAGATATACAAGGAAACTCAAATTATTAGGTGCCGAGACCAGCAGGTGGCGTGGTGGTTAAGGTGCTGGACACCCCCACATGGTTGACTATGGTTTGAGTCTGGACTTGGTGGCTTGCTTTCCCTCTTTTTCTCCTAGTCTCTCTCTGATCAAATTAAAATAAATAAATGAATAAATAAAATTCAATGAATAGTTATTTTAAAAAATCATTGGGTTTCATAAATACATGTTGGTATTGTTATAATTGTATCTGTTGCACTTTGGTAGAGTTTTAAATGTCTACTAAACATAAACCGTAATTCCTGTCAATGGCTATATGTCATTACAGAAAGATTGTGTAACAGGCAAATCCTTTTGTTCTTGTTAACAAGTTCAGTCATTATCCTCTTGCTATATATTTAACTTTGTCTTTTTCTCTTTTGGATGTGGGATGTCACTTGCAGGAAACAGCAGCTGTGCCCCTAACACTGGATTCAGTCCAAGGCCATTTCCATATCCTGTGAGAGAATCATCCCCTCAAAGTTTGTTTTTGCAGCACAAAGTAGAAAAAAGATTACTTTTTTAAAAATGTTCATTATATATATAGCACTTGCGTTGACTTACATGTTACCCAGAGACATGACTATGTCATGGTCTCCAATTCTGCAGCTTGTACTGAATTAGTTGATATGATTATTTTGTCCATTGTTTCAATGCCAGAGGTTCTGGAATAGATCCTAGCTGTCCAAAATAATGTATAATGTCTTGAGAAGGAAAATAAAGGAAAGAACAGGAGGAACTCATGAAAAAGAAGAGTCACTGATTGAGTTAAACCAAAACTCCAAAGTCAAGCAGCAAACACTTTTTCTCTTGAAAAGGGTAAAACCCAGTTTTACATTTTACCCAAGAAGAAAGAATGGTACGACCAGGAAAGAACCTTAGATGGCAGAGCAATGTATTAGGGATCACCAGTACTCCTCCCTGAGTACTCTCATTTTCTTGGGAAGAGTTTCTATAACTCAACTCAATGGACCTGATTTGTGCAAGAGCTGGTGGGCTGTAGTGTAATATGCTGAAAAAATCCTGATGGTGGTTACAAATGAGTTTCCGAGTTTTACAAATAGCCAAACCCATTGGCACTAAGCTATTGCCTTAAGTGAATTTTATTTTTAGAGGAAAAAGTCAACAAACACATGAACGATCTGGGGATTCGAGCAGTGAGCATGATGGGTGATATCAATATGGAACCATGTCTCATCTCCCAAGAGAGATGACTCACCCGGCCTCTTCAGGACAAGCAAGCCCTAGCTGCTGGGAGGAGAACTGGGTACTAGCTAAACTCTATGACCAAAGGACTCTATGACCAAGGCTATTTCTTTTTTGTGGTTGCCATCTCACTGCACACAGGGGGAAAAATAACCCTAAAAAGAAAAACAACAGCAAGAACAAACAAAGTTCAGCAGCTACACTGAAAATGAGCCACAAAATCCCAACTTAATTTTGTAGTCACACTTCAGATGTTTGTAGTCTATTTCATTTAGACTTACACTTCATTTTCTCT
>NW_006160128.1:1802221-1811500 GCF_000334495.1 Tupaia belangeri chinensis
TTCCCTCCCAATTTTAGCTGCAAAATTCACTGCACTATTTCATTTCTTCATGTAGCAACAACATCTTTGGAAGAGAGGCATGGCTTTCTCATATTAGGACTTTACATGATATTTCTCATTCACTACTTTAAGGGTGATGTAAAGATGCCCAAGCAGCAGCCTTGATGACAGATATGCAGCACGTGGACCATCACTGCTACACCACGGAACACATGGGGGCAGCTGCTAAGCAATTACAGCAATCCAGGCAGCCACTATCTATCATTGGGGGTTGAATGGAAGATAAAATCTACTTGCTATCTCTGGCTGAAAGCATCCAGGTGTCAGAGCGGGGTGAAAATGAATGAAACATACTTACCTTTAAGGAAAGAAAAAAAAAAAAAGTCAATGACAAAACCAAAACAAATATAAGAAATATGGAAGAATTCAAAATACTACTTTAATGCGGCAGATGGGCAACAGCCTAAAGATTTAGCTCTGATGAGTGGGAGAATGGATTGCCATATACTAGCTATGGAAGTCTAAGGACTTACTTAACTTCTCTGAGGCTGTGTGCTCTTTTGTGAAAATGAAAAATGAATACACCTGTCCCACAGAGTTTCTACAAAAATTATACAAGAAATAGAAAACATGAGGGGACTTTAAAAAGTTCATAGAAAATGGGCATTTTTTTTTTTAAAAAGAAGCTATGCATGGAATTCAAGAATATTTTTGTATCAAGATGAACATGTATTTTAATTCTATTTTCCCACAAATCTTTTGAAATTGCCTCAAAAATACTTGGGTAGTGATCAAAGTTAATTCTTTCCCTGATTAGCTTTCTTGATGTTCTAGTTCTTAGACACAACTCTACCCAGCTTTAGTATTCCTGAGTAAGAAAATCTCACCTCTAAACTAAATCAGCAGGATTATGCTAACTCTTTTTGGCATCCAGGAAGATCTACAGTTATTAAGAATCAGTTCTAGAATGTTCCCCAACCAGCTCCTCTTTTTTGTGTGGTTGCTAAAGGTCTCAGAACGTCCATACTTAGAAAAATACATTTCAAAATGATATATTTTTCAGAAGTTTTCTCGTTTCCCCTTTTCTACGCAAGATGTGACATGAGCAGTTTCCCTCCATCACTAATAATCTCACTTCCTCAGAGTTGGTAGAACTACTTCTTGATGCTTCTCGTCTAGGAGAAGAATAAAGACTTTAGCCTGCATATCTCATCTAGCCCAGATTAATCATCGCCTCAGCCTCGGTCAATAACACCCGTTCCCTTTTATTAAAGAGATTTTTTTTTTTAGAGGATTTTTGTTATAGGGCATGTGTGCTCACCAGAAAGACAGAGAGAGATAGACGGAAAGCGAGAAATCACCCCCTGGGGGGGATGGCCATGCCGCAATCCCTTCTCCATTCTCTTCTCGGGATTTTGGGCACGCGTGCACATGCACCTGGCCTGAGTTTAAGCTGCTGGGTCTGGGATTAAAACTGGGTCAACTACATGGACATCCTGAGACATAGCCATTACGCCAACTGCTGGTCCTAAGAGAGATTTCTGCTATCTGGAGTGTGCGCTCACCACAGAGACAAAAAGAGACAGAAAGTGAGAAATCATCCTCCGGGAGACACGGAGTGTTGGGGGGGTGGGGGTGGGTTGGGGGGTGGATGGCCATGTTGCAATCCCTTTTCTTCCATTCTCCTCTCAGGATTTTGGGCACCCACACACATGTGCTCAGTGTGTTTCAAGCCACCAGGTCGGGCACTTGAGCTGCGGTTGGCCATGTGGGAGTCCAGCGACATAACCATTACGCCATCTGCTGGTCCTCAGCAACCTTTTTTTAAGTGTTAAACTCTGCCTGGAATACTCTTCTCCACATTTCTGCCTTAACAGCTAATTTCTTGTCACCTCCTTTAGTTCTCTCAGGACTTCCTCATTCCTAAGCAGTAGTGGCTCCCTTCTCATGTATTCCTTCAGTTCTTATAAATCTGCTTTCCAAATACCTATTTATAGGTCTTGCTCTATTTTATGCTTTTAAAAAATATCCTCAAACCTGATATATAGTAGGCATTCAAAAATATTGAGGAAGCAAATTAATGAATAAATAAATGTATGAATAAAAAAGTTCTTAGCTATTTAGATGGCCCCTTATAATTCACATAAGCATATAGGTCTGTGGTAAGTCTTAGCATCCTTAGACTTAACTGAAAGAAATAGGAAGACAGTGAGCGTTCCATTTTACAGGTGTATCTAATTTAGTCTGGATCACAAAGTCATAACTATGGAAGTGACATTAAGCACAATTTGAAAAAATATTGTGATCATCTGTCAATCTTAAGAACACATTTTATGAACAGTCTTGCTAAGTGTCATTCTGCAGTTTTCCAGTGCCCACCCACCAGACCAGACCATACACAATTACAAGGAGTCTACAGTAGTCTGCATTCCCTTCCTACATTTTATAAAGAGCACTTCAAAATGCTCTGAAAAAATCTGTTATGTCCTAAAGCTCCTGAGAGCGAAATGCTACAGTTGGAAGCTGCCTGAAGCTCATTTATACACTGAAGTTATTAATCCCCTTCTTATATGTTTGATATAAGCCCTAGGGCACTTGGGAGGGTGATCCAATTACCCAATTCAGAGAATTGCCCTTTTCTTTCAACCAAGTTCAGAGCTCTGAATTTTTGTTCTACCAATGACTTTTTGTTTCAGTCAAACAAGGTCACAGAAGAGGCCAAAATCTGCCAGGGCCAACAGGGGTTTCATTTACATGCCCACTAATGCGAGCAACATAAGAACCTCTAGAGAGCATTAAAGTAGGGTGTGGGACAACAAGCCTGTTATTTATTTACCAGCTCCCAAAGCTACCACTGCCAGTTTCTTGCTATTCAATGTTTTTGGTCGCCATTTTGGATTTAATGAAACATTCTTCTGTGCATCTGGAAGATGTGGTCAGATGTGTCAGAAGGCAAGAAACCTCTGGGGAGATGTTCAGATGAGCCCAGGAGGAAGTCCTGGTTGAATCCAAGGACATGAAGCAGACTAGACACAGTCTATGTTTCCTTAAAGGCAAACATTTCTCAAGTTAGCTTATTAATAACTATAAATCAGATTTTCTCTTTTGCTATTTATCATCTGCCACAGACATTATGTTCGTGATTTTTATTTGTTTATTTATTATTGTTGCTGTTGCTCCTGTTAAAATGAAAACTAAAGTATGAGTTGGTCTAGTGTTAGCCATGACTAGAACACTTCCATCATGACCACAGAGAAGATGTTCTGGCCAATGTCCTATCACTGTCTGAGACCTGGGCTTACCTGTTGAAATTGACGGTGATCTGTTTGTTACTAGCTGATGAACAGTACTTTAGTTGATGTACCATTCAACAGATGGTCCAGAGAAATAAGGCATCTAGGACTCCAACTTCAGAATATGTGAACAATTAAAATGACACCAAGGTTTTTAGAAGAGTTCATCTTAGGAATGTTTATTAAACTCAAGAAAAACTAGTTATCAAAAAAATATGTTTCTTGGATTTACCAAAAATGATACTAGTCTTTGAGTTGTTCTGTGTTTGCAATAGAGTAATCAACAGAAACATCTGGAGAAAACTCCTTCCTGCCTGAGTATTTCACAAATATATTCAAATTATCACTAAAAAAGGTCAGGAAATGAAAAGGTAAGTGAAAAAATATTATATTTTTCTAGTGACCTCATCATAAAGCTAACAGTTTTTGAGTCTGATATGTCAAAGAGGTGATAATTTTTTTTTTTTTTTGGAGAGGTTTTTGCTATAGGGCATGTGCACTCGCCAGAAAGACAGAGAGAGACAGAGAGACAGAAAGCGAGAAATCACCACCACCACCACCCTCCTCAGGGGGGATGGCCACGCCACAATCCCTTCTCCTCCGTTCTCCTCTCAGGATCTTGGACACGCACGTACATGGTGTGAGTTTTAAACCACCGGGTCCAGGACTTGAACGGTGGTCGGCTACATGGGAGTCCAGAGACATAGCCATTATGCTAACTGCTGGTCCCAGAGGTGATAAAATTTTATAAATAGAGATATGAGTTAGAAAAAATAAAGGGAGAAAACAGTTTTAAAATATAATTTAGACAGCCATACAGTTTATACAGACTCATTTTTCTGATGCATATTGCTCAGAAGAAAAAAATGAGAAATGTTTTGATAGTGTTGTTTTTTCTTTTTCCTTTTCTTTTTATTTTGAAACAAGGAAAAAAAAAACTCATAGATAACACTGGTTAGTTAATGATCTAAAAACCAAAGGATCTGAGTTTTAATCTTGAGCCTTAAATTAATTTGTCATGTGGGTTTGGGAAAGACTTTAATCTACCTAACCTCAGTTTCTCCAAGTAAAATACCTGGATTATATGACACAGCATGATTCACCAAATGGAACGCCTTTAAAGATAATGATGCTTGCATATGCAAGCGCTAGGGCTAAACTACCTTCAGTGATCTGAAGGTCCAAATCACAGGACAGAGAACAATCAGAAAAATAGGATAGCTCTCAGTTTTCTAGTGATGCTGTTGGGGTGTGAGTAGAAATAACGTCACATCTTTCCATTGAACAGCTACATCAGGCAAGAACCTGACTACTCTTCATTCTATGCACGGGTCTTACGCAGCCCTGAAGCTCCAGGACTGAAGCAGATGGCCTATTCTGAGGTGGCCCACAGAGTACCCTTCCTGCTCTACTTGCACTCTGCTATGAATCCCAGCCCTGGATGCCCGGACCCAGGCACTTGCTTCAGACCCAAGACAGGATAAGAAATGTGCTCAGCCCAGAACTCCCTCCCCAACGTAGTGGAGGGCAGTCAGAGGCCAGCACCCTACACCTGCCAACTTTTGCCTGAAACTATCTGAAGAATGCTGGGGTCCAGGGTGCGCATGCGGGAAAAGGGTAACTGGCAGAAGGGAAAACACAGTGCTGGTCTCAAAGCAGCAATAAAAATAAAATTAAACCCTCACACACACACATAAGATTCTTTATGTCTTCAATTGAAGTTGCCTGAGTACTTCACACTGGAACTACGTGCAAGAGGATTTTCTGAAAAAACAAACCACACACACAACAGACCCTACTGCTCCCTTGAAGGGGCTTATTTAAGGCAAAACAAGGCCTCCCATCATTCCTGTGAGAGATCATTGTCCCCCTTGTTGCCACAGCGCCCTGTGAGGCTGTGGGAAACAAATGACCTCAGAGGCACTGCAGTGTGTGTCACTGCAAAAGAAAAGAAAATCAGCGGGCCTGGGGGAGGGGGGCTGCTGGCGAGCAGAGTCCTCCACAGCATGGCTGTCCTCCAATGATAGCCCTCCAGGCACAGCAGGAAGGAGGCTTGTAGGCCCCAGGACTCCTGATCCAGCCTGTAACGGGATTAGGCTCCCATTCCCCAGGAGCAAAGCGTCTTTCTGGGCATCCTGCTGCTCGCCCTGCTCGATCTGGCCTCTAATTGGCCTCCCCACAAAGTGCCTGGTGCCTGCTACTGTCTCACTCTGTTTCATGGGTGTCTTGAGTCAAGAGAGGGCTCTTCGGGGCCGAAAGACAAGTGAGTGGGAGCAGAGAAAGGGAGGGTAGAATAGAGCAGGAAGGGCCAAGCTGGACAGCAGGGGGAGGGTGCAGGGGACAAGAGACAAGGGTAATCCAGGGAGAGAGGAAAATGGAGGCAGGAGGAGGAAGAAGAGCTTAAGGGTGAATGTGATGGTGAGGGAAGATGGCGAAGCAAAGGAAAGCATGCGCTACACAGACATCTACTTTGCCACATGCTGTGCCGGCACTGCAGAAGGAAACCCACCACTGGCCTCACTCTGGCTCAGGGCACAGGTGGAAAACCAGGCGGATGGCCCAGCCAGAACTGCACCTTCCCCCTCACAACTTTCTGCCATGGGCCCTAACACCCTATTGATTGACTTCCCCTCTTCTCCCAGCCTCTCTCTAAAACAGAGCAGTGATTGACTTCTGTCTTACACATGGGCATACCCTGAGTCTTACTAGGTTGGCACCTCTACGTTTGGCACGTGCACAAACACACGCACACTCATATTCGCTTTCACACATACACTCCCTGCTGATTTATTTCCAGCTCTCCCTTGTGGGAGAGACATTGTGTTAGAGCATCACATTTTATGTCACGCATGACACTAGCCCCCAGGCTTCCTGATGAAACCACAGAACTATGTCAACTGTGGTGACAGTGAGAACAAAAGATGGGAAAGAGAACAGAGTGGGCACAGGAGAGGAGAGGAGAAGAGAGGAGAGGAGAGCACCACCACACTCTGGAGTAAAGACGCCTGCCTGGCTCAGGCCTGCACACTAGTGACTCTGCGGTGGGGAAACCAAAAACAAACAAAAGAACTGAAAGAAAATACTATGTATCAACATATAAATAGCATATAGTTCATATAAAATTCCTTTTATATATGCTTGAATTTTTTATGGAAATACATAGGCGAATACATTTATTTTTATTGAACATTTAATCATCTAAACTCATCATTTACTCTATGCACAGTATCAGTTTCTGAAAATACTAGAGTTTCAAGTTCTGTTTATCGGCCCAGGTGCAGTGGTGCAGTTTAACGTAAATGTCTGTACGGTGGTGCTCACCTGGAATCCTAGTGACTTGGGAGGCTGAGACAGGAGGACCATTAGCTTGAGGCTGGCCTGGAAAACATAGCAAGACTCTACTAAAAAAGAATCAGAGGTGGGACCAGCAGTTAGCGTAACGGCTATGTCGCCAGACTCCCACTTAGTCAACTGCAGTTCAAGTCCTGGACCCAGTGGCTTAAACTCACACCAGGCGCGTGTGCGTGCGTGCCCAAGATCCCGAGAGGAGAATGGAGGAGAAGGGATTGTGGCGTGGCCACCCCCCCTGGGGGGTGACTTCTTACTTTCTGTCTCTCAGTCTCTCTCTGTCTCTCTGGCGAGCGCATGCACCCTATAGCAAAAACCTCTCCAGAAAAAAAAAAAGAATCAGAGGCTGGCTCTGTGACACAGCAGTAATACACTGCTCAAGAGAAGCCAGATCCCATGACTGCAGTTCGAATCCTCAGTCAGGTCAGCCTGAAACATATGCTCAACTGCCATGGTCTGATGGGCTGGAGGATTAGAGGAAGGGGATTCAGTCACTGGACCCTCTAGAGAACACTACTCTCTCTCCCTCCCTCTCCACCCCCATCATATGCACACATTCTATTGTGAATAAAGGGGAACACATTATTTAAAATTTTTTTTTTTAAAAATCACAGTCAGGTACGATGATGCACAGCTGTAGTCCCAGCTGGCAGGCTGAGGAGGAGAATCTCAACACAATGAGACTGTCTTTTAAAAAAATTTGGGTTTTTTGGGGAACCAGCAGTTAGCGTAATGGCTATGTCGCTGGACTCCCACGTAGTCGACTGCGGTTCGCGTCCCAGACCTGGTGGCTTAAAACTCACGGCGGGCGCGTGTGCGTGCGTGCCCAAGATCCCAAGAGGAGAATGGAGGAGAAGGGATTGCGGCGTGACCATCCCCCCTGGGGGGTGATTTCTCGCTTTCTGTCTCTATGTCGCTCTCTGTCTGTCTGGCGAGTGCATGCGCCCTATAGTGAAAAACCTCTCAAAAAAAAAAAAATTGGGGGTTTTTTTTTGGTTTATCCATGGAATTTGTTTTGGCCTCTATAAAACAGGGAGACAGTGTTTTGGAGTCTCGAGAATAACCAGCAGGGTAAGTTTGCTGAACATGAAAACCTATTTTGTACCAAAAATATTTCCTTATGCATGAAATAGTCTCAACTCGTGGCACAAAAACCAAGTTGACACCTGGGAAATACTAGTTTGAGAGAGTTAGGCTTGGTGCACAAAGATTCTCCCCCTTTGATTTATTTACTAGGAACACAAATGTCTCTAGGCTCCCTCCTCTTGGTGGTGCCTAGAACTGTGCAAAAACACTGCCGATATTTACCATTCACAAAGACACTTATCCCCATGAAAGTACAAACTAGAGATAAGGATGAATAGGAACTGAATATACTACATTACTCTTATGCTGCTTTTAGAATTAATGCACGAGGGAACCAGCAGTTAGTGTAATGGCTATGTCGCTGGAATCCCACGTAGTCGACCGCCGTTTGCGTCCTGGACCCGGTGGCTTAAAACTCACGCCGGGCCCAAGATCCTGAGAGGAGAATGGAGGAGAAGGGATTGCGGCGTGACCATCCCCCCTGGGGGGTGATTTCTCGCTTTCTGTCTCTATGTCTCTCTCTGTCTGGCGAATGCACACGCCCTATAGCGAAAACGTCTCCAAAAAAAAAAAAAAAAGAATTAATGCACGAGCCAGCAGATGGTGTGGTGGTGGAGGCACTCCTACACAGATGACCACAGTTCGAGTCCTGGACCTGGTGGATTGCTTTCTCACTTCCCCTGTCTCTTTCTGGTGAATTAAAATAAAAATAACAAATAAAATTAAATAAATAATTCTTAAAAAAAAATCAATGCTTACTTTTTTTCAGGGTAGTGACAATGATGAGCAAAGAATGTATGCCCTATAAGTTCTAACCCAAGTTCTCCAATTTAATCTCTGTCTCTGCTTCCTTACCTATAAAATGGGCCTAATGATAATCCCCACATCATCAAATTGCAATGCAAATTAATTCACACAAATGAGTTAAAATCTGAAAAATTCTTAACAGATTACTTGGCTCATAGTAGCTGCTGCAACAATTATTAATATTAATTAATGTATTTCTCTTGCTTCACTCCCATTTTGGAATTTTACTATCCCAGCCATGGATTAAAACAAATTAACATGAGCTAACTTATTTTTTTGAGAACTCACTATGTGCCAGGCAGTAGAGGTCCTTTATACACATTATATGTATTAATTCTCACAATAATTCCAGGCAATCTTATAGGCATCTTCTATGGCCTCTGATAGAGGTACTGTGCTATTTTGAACTATTTGATTTGGTGATATTCAACCATTTTAAATCTGTAAGAGCAATGACTTCACTTAGTTCAGCCTCATTTCTTGGGATAACTACAGACTACAGGAGAGTCCAGTGCAGGCTGACTAGGCTGAGTTCCCCCGCACCCTGAAAACACTGCAAAAGGTCAAAAGCAGAAAAGCAAAAAGTACCCAGACCAAAGACAACATGGAGGACATTTTTTTTCCCATTCTTTCAGTGTCTGAAAGGATTGATCTCTATTTCTAGAGAAAAGAAAGGACAGTTCCAGCTCCTAAATACTGAAAGAGATGAACAACCACCCTTTTTAGAGAGAGAGACACCCCTCCC
>NW_006160128.1:1830459-1869364 GCF_000334495.1 Tupaia belangeri chinensis
TCCCACCCTACCCCCCACCCCCCACCACCACACAAGGCTTTGAGCAATACTTTGTCAGCAGCATTGAAAATGATTCCTTTGAGTTAGCCAAGAGGAGTCCTCCAAAGTTGAAAAAAAAAAAAAAAAACCTTGCAGATAAGCATGGCTTCTAAGGGACCTAAGTGTCATTAGGAATTGCTGAGCCTGGCTTCCAGGCAGCTGATTTGGCCTGGCTGCCCCCTACCCCCACCCTACGGTGAGCTCCAGGCAGCTGTTTGTGTTTACAACTCACTCACTACCTTGAAGCAAGAAGAGAGAGGACTTGGTTTTCATTCTCCCCCAGTGATAGCCATTCTCCTTTTGCCCAGTTCCCTAGAGCCCTTTCCCAAAACAACAAAACACCCTGCTTGCCCCAGAGCTAAAGGAATCCAATCACCCAGAAAGGGAGACTTTATGAGCTTTCTGGGGGTTGGGGCGGATGGAAGGGATTAAAGCGAGGTGTGCTTTATGTCTTTTGTAGTTTTCTCTCCTGCTGCCTTATGGAGTGGCCAATTCCCCACCCTCGGACAGGTTTGCTTGTTCCTCTCGGTGGGTTCTGTTTTTCTTTCCTCCCATGGTTTCTCGTGAGGTGGAGGGAGGATGCAGTAAAACTCAATTTCAGACGCATCATAAAATTCAGAGAGGCAGCCCATGGCAACTTCAGGCAGGTGGGGCGAGCTCAGCTGTTGCAGCGACTCCTCTGCAGGTGGTGTGAATCTAGAGAGGTTTCCGACAATTCACAATTCTGTCACTACTTGCTGGGGCAAAGTCCAGTCCTGCCTTTGAGACTGGCACGTCTCCAGCTAGCATTGTGAATTTGTTCTTTGGTTAAGGTTATTCAAACTCCACTGTATAGTTAATTATAAAACAGGATATTCTCAAAATACTTTTCTAGTGATTTTTTAAAAAATATCTTTACCATAGGTTTTCGTATCAAAGAGTCTAACTGAAGAATGATTTACAGCCCAGACCCTGCATTCCATGAACTAGCCAGACCATAACACTCCCAAAGCTTTGAGGCAGGGCCAAACAAGCAAGTAACCATAGGAGAATGCAAATGGCTGAGACGTATAGGAAAAAAATGTTCCATCTCTCCAGTAATCAAACAAAAGCAAACACAAGCAACAATAAAACATCACTTCACTTAAAAGATTCATGAAGATTGAGAACTACTAACCACCAGTGTAGGGGGCAGAGAAGAGGATGGACAATTCACAAGCTCTACCGACAGGCAGGAGGGTTGGTACATTCTGATGGGTAGTGTGGTACTGCCAGAGTACTTAATGTGTGGAAAATGAAATTAAAGTATAAGTTTATTTTGGTGCAAAAAAAATTGTGCAATTCATGCATAGATTTTTTCCCTATAATTTACCTTTTTCATGAACTTTTTGAAAGACTTTCTTGTACACACAAAAGTTGAAACCCTTATAGAACCTGCTATATCACTTTATGAATATATACTAAGGAGATAATTAGGCAAGTTGGGAATCTGGATGTAAAGGAACATTCATTATAATGTTTTTTTTTTTTTTTAATAGAGATTTTTGCTATAGGGCACACTGGAGAGACAGAGAAAGATACAGACAGAAAATGAGAAAGTACCCCCCCCCCCAGAAGGGATGGTCACGCCGCAATCCCTTCTCCTCCATTATTCTTTCTGGCCTTTGGCATGCACACCCATGCACCTAGGGTGAGTTTTAAGCTGCTGGTTCTGGGACTCGAACCACAATTGACTCTGTGGAGTCCAGTGATGTAACCATTATGGCATCTGTTGGTCCCCATTATTAATTTTTTTAGAGAATTATTTATTTAATTTTATTTTTTCATTCATTTATTTTATATTTTTAAAATTATGTTATCTAACTTTAATTAATTTATTTATTTTAATTTGACTGGGGGGAGGGGGCGGGGAGAGAATGAGAAAGTGAGAAAGCAAGCTGCCAGGTCCAGGACTTGAACTATGGTTGGCCATGTGGGAGTGTAGCACCCTTAACCACCATGCCACCTGCCAACCCCATATTCATTCATTCATTTTAATTTGACCAGCCACACACATACACACACACACACACACAGACACACAAACACACACACAGACACACAAACACACACACACACACAAACAAAAAAACAGGAAAAGTCCATACAAAATGTCACACCAAGAAAAATCCCACCCAAGAGAGACCGTGCCACCTGCTGCTGGTCCCCCCCCACCAACGGTTATGTACACCTATTTAATGGAATATTGTGTCGCCAATATGATTACAGGTGTCATTCTTTATTTATGGACATGGAGTTGTCCACAACAGACTGCTTAATGAAATAAAATGTCAAACTAGCAAGTACAGTGTGATCTCATTTTCCTAAAATGGCATATGTGAGTTTAATACGCAAACTATGAGATCTATCTAAAGAGTTGCTCACTAAAATGTCATTTCTCTCAGCAGTATAATTTAAATGGACTTTTCTCTTGTACTTTTAGTAATTTTTAAAATTAGAAAACCAAAAATAATAATAAGTCTATTTTCATTTGTGGAGTGAAAACTCCCATACCACTGGAACAATCTCAAACGGGACTAGCAAATCCCATGAAATCTGGTCTGGTTCTGAGGAGGTATTTACCAGAAAGATACTTGTGGCCCTGTTGATATTAAAAAGAGCTGTAATGTTAAGAATAGAAGTAGGTGGATGAAAATGCCTAGGATGCACACAGGTGGATTAAATAAAATTGGAGAATATGGTAGACGTACAAGCCCAAGATTCACTTTATTTTCTGTTGTTTCCCGAATCAAAATGAAGCTGGTAATAGAACAAGAAGATAAACATTCCAGGCAAATCATCTGGGTTCTAGAGAATATTAAGATGACTTTTAAATATTCAACTTACTTGCACTGGAGATAAGATACCCCTCAATAAAATTTTCATGAATGTTTCTTCATACAATACAAATAGTTAAACAGAGTTGTTTTTGAAAACAGGTAATATGAGACATGATATGTAAAAAGCACATTTGCACCAGTCACCCCAAAGCAGGAGTGCCACCTTCAATGTGCCTAAGAGGGTCCATTAGAGGGTCTGCACCCCTCCAATGACAAACTGGAGTCCCTGTCACTGTGTATCACAGTTCCTGCAACAGCCAGAAACCTGTGTCACTGACACTCTTGCTAAATGCCGAAAGGTATGAAGATATTACTCTATTAGGATTATTGTCTCCTTTTATGGGAAGGAAAAACTGAGTCACACTGAAGCCAAGGGGCTTACACATACATGTTCTGGACCTCAGAGCTTGAAACAGAACTCCGAACTGAAATTCAGATTTGAGTCCACCATTTTTTCACTTCCTTACTTGAACGGTCATGACTGACCCCAGAGGCTAGATCACAGCTTCCTGAAGGTCAACCTAACATGTTCCTCACCAAACAACATAAGATCTTTGGAATTTTAGCTTGTGAGTACTCAAGAGTGACAAAATTCATTTTTCTAGTTTAAAACATTGTTGGGAGGGGGGCCAGCAGGTGGCATAATGGTTAAGGCGCTGGACACTCCCACCTGGCGGCTTGCTTTCTCACTTTCCCTCCCTCTCTCTCTCACTCTCAATGTGTGTCTCTCTCTGGCCAAATTAAAATAAATGAATGAATAAATAAAATTAAATTAAACAATTATTAAAAAAAAAACAACATTGTTTTGGGCCAAGCCTATTAGCACAGTGGTTAAATACTTTGCAGAGGAATTCGATTCCATATGACCAACAGGGGTTTGAGTCCTGACAAGATAGAGACGGGAGGAAAGAGGATTACAGCATGACCAGGCACCATTAGGGGTGTTTTCTTTTGCACATGCACATGGGCGTATAAACATATGCAAAAGTTCTCATAATAAGCATAATGCCTATATAAACCACAAATAGTAATGACTATCTTTCTAATGTTCTTTATTACTTTACAAGTAATCTCTTTGGCAAGAAAATACTACTTAGTAGTTAACATTTATAAATTGTCTTTTATCTCACAGAGGTGATGATAAGAAACAATGGTGTGTTTGCTTAACATCACAGGTAGTTCCTATAGTGTGTACATGTGACTTAAGTATATCCCTTACAGACCCATGGGCTTGGGGGTACCCCACGTGGTTATACCAGTTGGGTGTCCTATGCTGCTCAGAAAACTCTAATAGCATAATTATGTGCACAAAGGTAAGATTGTCCTGGGTCATGCCCCTAAAATGGCAACTTTTCAGAAAACTTTTAAGTGAAATGTGGAATCCTCTGCATTCCCTTGCTCTTAACAATCTCTAGACAACAACTGCCCAGGTCCCTCCCCTAACACTCCATCTCTGTTGTTATAACCTAGCTCCACCTCTGCCTCCAAATTTTTATCCTCTCTACTGTTGATACCACAGCTGCTTGGAAACACACTTCCTCAACCCTGGTCCTTGATCTCATCTTGCTCAAGTGCCAATCTGGTCTCCTGTGGCAGATCTGGTTATAAAGAAAGGAAGGAACGGGAGAAATGATAGGCACAGCAGCTGTGGCAGTGACCTAGCCCCAATTCCAGCTTCTTACATGAGTACTCCCTTCTGCTTCCCCAGCCCTATCCCTACCCACCCTGAGGCCAAGTCCAGCCCCTGGGACAAAATACCAAGGAAGGAGCTCTTCTGGCTCATATCCTCTCACTTTAATGCAAATCATGATATATTTCAGTCCTCTGTGAATCACCATTACCACCAATGCATTATTTTATCTTTTTCTATGGGGTTAAGTAGGGTGACCATAATTCAGCTTCGAAACTATTTAAAGAGACAATGGTACTATGGGCAGAATTCCAAGATACCATCAAACCAGGACTACTCTCAGAATTTTGAATATACGTTCATCCTGCATCTAAGAAAAACAACAGAGAAAAGGAGAGGCTAGGCAAGAGACTCAGGAGGGGCTCTTTGCTCTTGATTTGCTTTTTGACAATGCTAATAATTAAAAGCATGAGAAATGTCCAAAGAGGGCCAGCAAGTGGCATGGAGGTTAAGGTGCTGGATCCCACATGGCCAACTGCAAGGTTTGAGTCCTGGACCAGAGGTTTCAAATACACTCTGGGCAAGAGGAGACTAGAGGAGAAGTGGTGTGGCCATCTCCTCTGGGTGGTTATTTCTCACCTCTCCATCCTACTCTCCCTGTCTCTCACCAGTAAGTGAATGCTCTCTGCAGCAAAAACTAAAATAATAAGAATGAGACATCAGAGCTGGAGAAAAGATTCAGTTTGGCCCTCCTCACAAATGACAATTAATAGTTACAGAAATACAGCCCAACATGCTGTCTAAGCCCTTTTCTCATCCTATGCTCTCTTCTCGCCCAATGTCTTCCATTAATTAATTCTATTGTTCATTTGTTCAACCAATATTTAATTATCTACAACTCGTGGTTCAATGATCATCTATAGGGAGATGACTCAATGTTTATCTCCTGCTTAAATTCTTCACTGACCTCCTGGTTCCTATATCTTCCTGGTATATCTTCTTAGTGTCTCAAAGCCACCTCAAATCCACCTCTCCATAGCCAAACTCACGATTAGTCCTTAAATTATTTTCCTCTCTTAATTGGCAATCCTATTATCCTACAGTGCAAACAACCACATATCCCAGTCATCAGGACTCCCTCAGTACTCCTGTAATCATTCTCTGTACTACAGCTAGCATGGTCTTCCCAACCAGCAAATCGATCGCTTTACCCCATTCCTTGTTTGAAATGGATCAGTGGCCTTCCTTCACCCTTAGAATAAAGACAAACACCCCACTGTGGTCTGTTCCCTGACTCTATCAGCTGAACACTGCACATGTCCTCATTGTCATGCAGTCTCCTACACTGCTGTGTACCCCCAACTCCTCTCCATGTAATGCTCTCCTCTAATCAGGGCCTACACTCCCTTCAAGTTGCAGGACAGCTCTTAAACAAAGGCCTGCAAAGTATGATTGCTTTTCCTGCGATGCTCTCTCTTAGTCAATACACCCCGCTCCTTTGAAGTAAGGATCAGTACTATAATTTGTTATTCACTTTGACTTCTTCTATCCATGGCTATTCTTCTCCTAGACCGTATCTCTGTGTGGGCAGGGCCATGTTTATTTGGTATACCAAAGGCACTTGCTAAATTATTTACTAAATAATTATTGAGTAAAGGGACCAGCAAATGTTGTAGCTCTATGTCGCTGGACTCCCACATGGTTGACCACAGTTTGAGTCCTGGACCTGGTGGCTTGAAAATCACATTAGGCACATGTGTGCATGCCCAAGATCCTGGGAGGAGAATGGAAGAGAAGGAGTTGCAGTGGGGTTATCCCTCCCGGTGGGGTGATTTCTCACTTTCCATGTCTGTCTGTCTCTCTCTCTGGTAAGCACACTCATCCTAAGGCAAAAACCTCTAAAACTAAATAAATAAATAAATATTGAGTAAAGGAAAGAGGGACAATAAATAATTATTGAATAAAGGAAGGAAAGAAATAAATTATTCTAATACTTTCTTGATACATTCTGTACTTTTCTACTTTTGGAATTTTTTTCATGCTGCTTCTTTAGTCTAGCAGATACTTCTCTCTCTTGCTAGATAAAACCTCCTTTCTTACTTCAAATGCCACTGTCCTTTGTCTGCCCTTAACTTCTGGATTAGGGTGATTTATAGACACAGTCTCTTAGACGGGGTCCATGTTTTATTTGTCTCTTTATCCTACCACACCCCCTCTGTCCCCAAACTCAGGGCTAAGTCAGTACCTTCTACCAGTTTATGAAAAAGAATTCAACGGAGCCATGCAGGAAGGGTTCCTTTTCTAAGGTTAGAGAACACCATGCTGCACCCTCACACTGCTGCTTGACATCCCACTTAGGACTTTACTGAAGCTCTACTGGCAGTTCTGCCCAACTCTTTCACAAAAAAGAAAACTGATACTATTCCTACTTGTAACATCCCACTGTCTAAAACGGAGATGGACAACATGCCAAATGCATGAGCATTAGCTAAGTGTGTTCAGTGGGTTTGATGAATGGGGTCGGGGCAGTTAGATATGCTGGGACAACCATCACCTTCTCTTCACTAAATCAGGGAAACTGGCCATCTTCACTTAATACTATTTATTTAGGGACCAGCAGTTAGCATAATGGCTATGTCGCTGGGCTCCCACGTAGTAGATCATGGTTCGTGTCCCGGACCTGGTGGCTTAAAACTCACACCAGGCGCGTGTGCGTGCGTGCCCAAGATCTCGAGAGGAGAATGGAGAAGAGATTGTGGTGTGGCCATGCCCCTGGGGGGTGATTTCTCGCTTTCTGTCTCTCTGTCTCTCTCTGTCTGTTTGGCGAGCGCACGCGCTCTATAGCAAAAACCTCTCAAAAAAATACTATTTATTTAATACTAGTCTAAAGAAAACTCAGTTTATCCATCTGTCTCATGGTTGCCACAGTATAATTTCAAATGATATTTCTAAATGCAGACCACACACGATACTTCAGTGAACCTAACACTGATTTATGCTGAGACTGGGGGAGGGAGACACTGAAGAAAGATGCTTTGCTAGCCATTTTTCTGACTGCCAGACTTTGCTCGCTTTGCTACAGTAACATGTAGATACAGTTTAGTGTCTCAACTACTTCTGGATTGGGCCCATCCAAGAGGCATTATCATCTCTGCTCTATCAAGAAAGCATGTAAGTCACCACTGTGATGCCTAAGACAACCATGGTGATAGAAAATAAATTAAAAGGCCCGTACTTGCTTATCTATCATTCTGAAAACATCAGAATGCAATTTGTTGGACAGATTCTATAATCTGCAGTTGAAGGCAGTTATAGGGCTCAAGTTTATCCAGCGTTAACAAGCCCTAATAGTCTAGTTCAGCTCAGACATAACAAACGGAAATGGCTTTAAATTATCCTTCCCTAGAGACATGATTTCATAAGAGAACAAACTCTATATGCGCACAGAGAGATTTCCAATGTAAACATGTGGTGGAAGCTAAAAGCTACAGCCGGGTTTTAAGCTTGGATATGCCAATGGCAGGGTATTTGATTTCAAAGACACCGATTTCCTCCCAGTGCAATAGCATGTATGCTTTTTTTGCTGACTACACTTTGAACTGCCAAATACACACAAGCTTGCATATATGTGTAATTTTATAGTTTTCTTTCCAGCTAGGATATTAATAGATTTTACTTGGCCTTTCCATGCATGAGTATGACTGGTTTACAGATGCTTAAGGGATAGCATTCCTCATGGAAAACACAGGGCTCACTCATCACCTGGGCTGTCTGAAATGTGGAGTAGCCTTTAACACTTTGAAAAACACAAGGTGAGCAATTTGGCTCTTCAGTGTTCCAGCGGATATCAACCTAGCTCCCTCTGATATGAAAAATGTAGAGAAAGGAGAAGTCCCCTGCCTTACACAGAAGGCAAAACATCCTAGCTTATTCCTTTTCAGCTAATCAGGTCCAAAAAGCCCAGGATGAAGATTGCACAATGATAATCACCAAGGCCCTTTTAGCCTGTGCTCCAAATGAATCTATCTGCTGTTTTTATATGACCTAAGAGTTAGGAATAGTTTTTATATTTTAAACTAGTTTTCAAGAACGACAGAACAAAAATAGTTATTTTGTGACATGCACATTATATAAAATTCAAATCTCAGTGCTCACAAATAGTTTTATTGGAACACAGCCATGCTCATGTATGGCTGCTTTCACAACACAACGGCAGAGTTCAGTAGGTGCACCAAAGACCATGTGAACTGCAAAATCTAAAATATTTGCTACCTGAACTTTAAAAGAAAAGACTGATTTGATTCCAGATCTAAACTAAGAGACAAAGGCAATGTTCATCTTTAATTGTTATTTTTAAAAAAATGTATAGTAGGCCTAGTAGCTTACAACTTAAATATTCCTTGTGATTCTACCACAATACACTTATTCAAAATTAAATGCCTTTGTACAGCTTTCCCTGAACATGAAGTCATGCATGAACTTCTTCACTTTTCAACCATTACCAACTGTTCATACTACCATGGTAGGCCTAAGGAAATTGTGCTTTGCAAAGTATTTTATATGTTTGTTTAATTTTTTTAAAAAAATTAGTATACATTTATCATTAGAACCTGCACAAAAGGCATGTATATTAATTTCAGTGACATTAAGAACACTGGACTATAAACACTTGTCATTTAACTTTTGTCTGTGCCTTCCTGGAGCATGAACCATGCAATGGTCACTTTATACTTGCTGATTTTGCCAGCATTCTTCAATTCTTGACTTCTCTCTTGCCCTGTATATTCTCAGAACCTTGCTGTAATATTGAGCAAATTCATTTATTTCATTCCTGTACTGAAGTGCATCTAAAAATTGTTCCATAAAGATGAGGCTATCAAATGCTAAAAAGTCCTCTCCTAAACCACAGAAATAGCCTCTGCCTTAAATTCTCATACAATCTTTTTGTGTATGGTGTTATAATAAAGAGCAAAAGTGACCATCAGCCCTTTGAACCACACAAAGTTGGCTCCTAACATCAGTAGCTGAAACTACCATAAGCTGAATTGACTGCTATTCACAAGGCTGCTTCTTAAATCCAAATCTTTGCAATACAAGAGGCTCTGACAATTTTGTGGAGCAGCTAAATCTATTTCCTCAAAATTACAGGTTGTAAAGGAATGCTGCTAACAAAAATTTCTAAACCATTACTGTTTTATGCATGTATGTATGCAGTGAATCAACCAACATTTATGTAGCATTGATAAAGTGTCAGGTATAATTCTTTGTGCTGGAAACAACAGAAGGAGTATGACTTAGACTTTGTCCCCATGATCTTTCAGCCTAGTAAAGGCAAACAGTATTGCAAACAATTCATGAAAAAATTTTATGTTAAGGATTATGAAGCATGGAAGGGAACACAAGAAGAAAATGCTTGATTCTTACTGAGGGTGAGTTGTGAAAAAGGCTTCAGAAAAGAGGTAGCACTTTGGTTAGATCCTGGAAGTTGAGCCAGCTCTGGGGGATGGAAGAAGGGCATGACAAAAGGATAAATTATAGGCAGAGGAGCAGCAAAAGTAACCTCCAAGCCTCCTAAACGTGAAACGGTCTAGATCATGAGAGGAACTCTAAGTAATTCACAATGGTTCTAGTGCACATGTCTTGAAGAGGGGTGATGGAGAAACGAGGCTGAGAGAGAAAACATTTAGAGACATTTGGCTGGAGACCTCAGCAGCTGTCAAATTCTTTTTTTTTTTTTTTTGGAGAGGTTTTTGCTATAGGGCGTGTGCGCTCGCCAGACAGACAGAGATAGACAGAGAGATAGAAAGCAAGAAATCACCCCCCAGGGGGGATGGCCACGCCGTAATCCCTTCTCCTCCATTCTCCTCTTGGGATCTTGGGCACGCACGCACACGCACCCGGCGTTTTAAGCCACTGGGTCCGGGACGCGAACCGCAGTCAACTACGTGGGAGTCCAGTGACATAGCCATTATGCTAACTGCTGGTCCCAGCAGCTGTCAAATTCTTGAGGTCCTTGTGAGCATGCTGAGTTTGGACTAAAATAGACAGTAAAAAGACACTGATGGACATTAAATACAAGAGTAACAACACTTGGGCCAAGCCGCAGAAGGGAGGTGAAGAACCATAGAGCAGAATTGCTAGACTAGTCCAGGTAAGAAAAATTCAAGATGCAAATTTAGACACTAGATGTCTATAGAGCTGGACAAAAACTGTACTGAAGAGGACACCTTGATGGTTGAGAAGATGTTAAAGGGAAGAGGCAATAGAGAGGCGAGAATGTTAGGTGGACTCCCATGTTTTGGGTTTGATGACTGGGACATGGAGCTACATGTTATGAAAAGAAACAGAGGAGGAAGAATGCAAATTTTTTTGCTTAACAGCAAACAATGGCAAAAAGGAATTGGTGCCTTTCCGATTATATTCTAGGTTAGGAAACCATATCAAATGAAGTTGTGCTTTAGGATATCTTGGAAAATTCTTTTTTCTGTCCTTGTGGCCTTTGAATGTTATGGGTTAGATTACTATGTCAAAGATAAAGTCACCTTAAATTTGTTTTGGAAAAAGATGAGATATAAATAAATCATATAGAAAATGAGTTTTAATCTATTTTCTGCACATATGCAAGGACAAATATAGGATCTTTCTGAAACACTTTTGTGAGGTTTGAAGGACTATTAAATTAGACACCTTTTTCAAAATTGAATTCTGAACCCATCACAAAAGAAAGAGAGGGGAAAAACTATATGACATTGGTCTGGGTAATCATTTTTTCAGACCTGACCTTAATAATAAATGCTACAAAAGCAAAATAGACAAATGGGCTTACATCAAAATTTAAATGATGTGCATAACAAAGAAAACAGTCAAGAGACAATCTGTTGGTCGGGAAAAAATATTTCCAAGTCATATATCTGATAAGGGGTTAACATCCAAAATACATAATGAATTCAAACAACTCTATAAAAAGAAAATAATCCAATTTAAAAAATGGATGAGAGATGTAAATAGACATTTCTCAAAAGAATCCATACAAATGGCTAACAAATACATGAAAAAATATTCAACATCACTAATCATCAGTAAAATGCAAACAAAAACAATGAGATATCACCTCAGTCAATTCAGAATGGATATTATAAAAAAGGGAGACACGAGTGTTGGTGTGGATGTGAAAAAAAAATAAAAGAACACTTGTAAACTGTTGAAAGGAATGTAAATTAGTCCAACCATTGTAGAAAACTGGAGATTCCCCCAAAAAACTAAAACTAGAATTACCATGTGACCCAGCAGTACCACTTCTGGGTACTTACCCAGAAGATCTGAAATCAGTATGTTGAAGAAATATCTTCCCTCCCACAGTCACTGCAGCACTATTTATAATAGCAAAATTGTGGAATCAACCTAAGTATCTACCATTAGATGAATGCATAAAGAAAATGTAAAAATAAAAAATAAAAAATAAAAAAAAGATACTATGTCATTAAAAAATTGAAATTTTGTCATTGTCTTCAGTGTGGATGGAATAAGCACAAAGTCAAGCACAGAAAGAATGCATAAAAAAAATGTGATATACACATATAGATACACACACACACACACACACACACACACACACATTAAGATACTATGTCATTAAAAAATTGAAATTTTGTCATTGTCTTCAGTGTGGATGGAATAAGCACAAAGTCAAGCACAGAAAGACAAATAATGCATGCTCACACTTATATTGGGTTGGTCCGAAAGCAAATGTAGTTTTGGACCATGAATTTTAAATCATTCTAACTAGGCACAAACACATCTTTATTCATCAAAACAGGAAACATTACAATCAATACTTTTTTTGCCAATGAGAAATAAATGCGTTTATTCCTGTAGTGTAAAAATCCATGCTTTGGGATTGATGAACTCTTGGAAAGTATCTTATATATCCTGCTGGCTGGTGGAAGAGTTTTCTCTGCAAAAAGTTGTTGAGAGGTTCAAAGAAGTGATATTCAGTTGGCAAGAGGTCAGGTGAACATGGCAGATTAGGCAAAACTTGGTAGCTCAATACTTTCAACTTTTGAAGCGCTGGTGGTGTGATATACATACGGGTGTTGTAGAGAAATATTCGCCCTTTCTGTTGACTAATGCTTGCTATAGGTACTGCAGTTCTGGTGTATTTCATCAATTTACTGAGCATACTTCTCACATAATAGTTGCATTGGGATTCTGAAAGTGGTAGTGGACCAGACCCCACCAAACAGTGACTATGACCTTTATTTGGTGCAAGTTTGGCTTCAGGAAATCCTTTTGGAACTTCTTGGTCCAACCACTGAGCTGGTCATTGCCAGTCATAATATAAAATCCACTTTTCATAATATGTTACCATTTAATTGAGAAATAGTTCATTGTTGTTGCGTAAAATAAGAGAAGACAACACTTTGGGGTCAGCAGATGGAGTAGTGGTTAAGACACCAGACTCCTACATGGCCAACAACGGCTTGAGTCCCAGACCTGGAGACTTGCTTTCTCACTTTTCCTCTCTTCCTCTCTCTCTCTTCAAATTATTTTTAAAAATCATAAATTAAATTAAATTAAATAATTCTAAAAAATATTTTTTAAAAAGAGAAGATGACATTTCAAAACGAGGATTTAAAAAAATTTTTCGGTTTGCTCATGAGGTACCCACTTATCAAGCTTTTCACCTTTCCAATTTGCTTCAAATGCTTAATGACCATAGAATTGTCAATGCTGAGTTCTTTGGCAATTTCTCCTGTAGTTGTAAGAGGATCAGTTTTGATCATTGCTATTGTCAGTTTCAATGGCTAGAGTAGCAATCCCTGGGCCAAAGCATTGATGTTACGAGTTGTCTTTCTTGCTTATGACCCATTTTGAAGTCGAATAAAAAAAATCACTTGAGTTTGCTTTTGTCTATCATTATTTCCATAGTTTAAAATACATATAAAATAAACAGCAAGTAATAAGCCATTAGCAAGAAAACATAAAGCAAGAAATGTGTATTAAAATGATGTATAATGGGCCAACAGGTGGCATGGAGTTAAGGCACTGAATTCCCACATGGTAGGTTTTGTGTTTTGAGTCCCAGACCTGGCAGCTTGTAATTCAAGCTGGTAGCATGTGTGCATGTGTCCAAAATCCCAAGAGGATCCTAGAGGAGAAGCGATTATGGTGTGGCCATCTCCCCTTAGGGGTGATTTCTCACTTTCCCTCTCTCTCCCTCTGTCTCTCTCTGTCTGTCTGGAATTCCCATATGGTAGATTTTGTGTTTTGAGTCCCAGGCCTGGCAGCTTGTAATTCAAGCTGTAGCATGTGTGCATGTGTCCAAAATCCCAAGAGGATCCTAGAGGAGAAGCGATTATGGTGTGGCCATCTCCCCTTAGGGGTGATTTCTCACTTTCCCTCTCTCTCCCTCTGTCTCTCTCTGTCTGTCTGGCAAGCACACACACCATATAGCAAAAACTTAAAAAAAAAAAAGAAAAAAGAAAAAATATAACAGAACCACATTTATTTGAAAATGTATTCAATAACAAATGGCAAATTTCCACAATGAAAAACCGCCATTACTTTTGCACTGAACTAATACGTAGACTCTAGAATAACTGAACTCAAAGAATCAGAGAGTAGAATTGTGGTTATCAAAGGCTGGTGAAAGAAGGGAATGGGGAGATGACCGTCAAAAGATATGAAGCCTAAGGAAGAGTAAGTTGTTTGTTTTTTACTTTGAGATATATTGCACAGTGTGGTAAATATAGTACATAATAATTATATTATACATTTCCAAATCTCTGAGTAAAGTTCACTACAAAAAGTAGTAAGTATCTGACATGATGGATAACTTTGGTAGCTTGATTTAATTATTCCACATTGTATTAATACATCATAACATCACTTTGTGCTCCACAAATATATATACAAGTATAATTTGTTATTTTACAATTAAAAATAATAATTAGGGCTAGTCCTATAGCTCAACAGTGAGGGGAGCCAGATCCCACATGGCAGACCACAATTTGAATCCTGGCTCCAGTGGCTTGAAGAACACAGTGGGCACATGTGCGTGTATAACCAAAGTTTTGATGGAAAGAAGAGCTGAAGGAAAGAGAATTGCAGTTGAACATGCCACATTGTGTTGGGGGGGTGTCTTTTCCCCCTGTCCCTCCCATCTCTGGAGAATTAGAAAATAATTAGAAAAATAATTAAATAATTAAAAATAACTAACTAGCTAACTAACTAAATAAATAAATAAAAAGCAGCAGAGATGTACCAGAAAGACTATCTATATAAAGATAAAAATATATATATTTTTTGCTATAGAGTATGTGCATTTACTGGAGAGAGAGAGACAGAGAGAAAACACTTCCTTGGGGAATGTCCATGCTGTAATCCCTTCTCTTCCATTCTCCTTAGATTTGGGACACACATTCACATGCGCCAGGAGTGTTTTTCTTTTCTTTTTGCTAGAAGATGCATTTATTTGCTGGTGTGTTTTTCAAATCACCAGATCTAGGAATGTACAGTCAGCCATGTGGGATCCAGCTGCTTTAATCACCATGCCAACAAGATATATTTTAAAAAGAGGGAGCAGGAAAAATTTCCAGGATATGTTGCTTGAGTGGATTTGGGCAAGCATCCGGAGGATGATAAAGTCAGAAAACCTTGGATATCTGCTGGTAATCACCTAAAACAAAATATTTTTTAAAAATGCTGTAAGTACCATTAAGCCAAAAATGAGGATTTATGATTTTACAAGACTCAGAAGTCTCAAGTGCAAAGTTCTTTCTTCAAAGGTTGCATTTCATTTCAGGAAGGTGGCCCAATGGAAGAGAGTCATGAGACAGAGAAGAGGGGAAAGTAAAATACAGTGGAAGGAAAGAGGAAGTAGTAACTAGTTCTAACCTGGAGGGAACTATTTAAAAAGAATATTAAAAAGTACCTTGAATTTTTTTCTTCCACTACCTGCAGTATTTCAAGTCATCATTTCTTTTTTGTTACTGAAGGGTTTTGTGTTTGTTTATTTGTTTTGCCATAGGATGTGCAACTGCATAACATATTAGTGGACATGTATTCTTTTTGCCCGTCCAACATCCTTCCCCCTTTTCTGATAACAGAGGCCTTTCTTTCCTTTGGAGAACTGCCCCAATCTCACCTTTTTATTTTTTTTTTGAGAGGTTTTCGCTATAGGGCGTGTGAGCTCTCCCGACAGAGAGAGACAGAGAGACAGAAAACGAGAGATCATCCCCCCAGAGGGGATTGTCATGCTGCAATCCCTTCTCCTCCATTCTCCTCTCGGGATCTTAGGCACACATGCACACGTGCCCAGCGTGAGTTTTAAGCCACCGGGTCTGGGACACCAACTGCAGTCGACTACACGAGAGTCCAGCGACATAGCCATTACGCTAACTGCTGGTTCCCCCCCAATCTCACCTTTGAGATTCCTGCCATGGCGTAAGCAGTGAGCCACAGGGCTCTTTTTGGGCTTACTGAAAAAGAAAGGCCCTCATGCCCTCTAAGATCTTAAGTGATAAAAACCAGAGAAGCCACTTAGCTACCATGCGGTAGCATGTGGTTTTGACCTGCTGTGAATAAAAATAACAGGAGGAAAGCAAAGCAGAGAGATGGAAAGAGACAGAAACAATGTTGACATTGTTGGAAACCAGTTAGATCCCCCCTTAGACATCCCAATTACGCTAGCCAATAATCTTCATTGGACCTGTCACTTGTATTTATCATAAACTTAACAATTACCTTAAAATATTACTTACAGATTGCTTCTACTGTACCTTTAGTCTAAGATATTAAGATTCAGACTTCTACACAACTTTATGAAGACACTCAATGCTTCAGTGCTATCATATATGTGCTAGAAATTGCCCATTAGTCAATAAATGACACAGTATGATTTCATGATGAAGCTATACTGGTAAAATATCACTTCTCAACTATCATTTTTAACTTTTATTTTTCTTATATCATACTTACTTATGGCTCAACCTTAACTATGTTTGAATAATTTATTTTATCCACCATGCCTTTTTTTTTATTTTTTTTTTTGCATTACTGTTTACTGACATATAGTCACCTTGGTTCTTGTTGTCCTTTAAAGAGATCAAATTCATTTTAAACTCTAATTTAGTCACTAACCTTGTGCTTTATTTTAATGTTCTCTCTGCCCAATGCATCTCAGTGCAAGGTTAAATTGCCTTAAATATATGGAACTCCTAGCTTCCCACCTTCTCTGAAGGGAAAATATTAGCAAAATAAGAATTTTAAATTGTAGGAACGATTCACCTTCTAATTGTTTGCAGAGACAATAAACTCTATTTGTCCTTCCCAACCAATAAGGCTGAAATGGACAAAAGCATGTAGAGATCTTAGAGCACCAAGGGCAGAGTGATGCCCATTGCTTTTTATTCCACTTCTCCTACCAGTTTTTATTGTATTTTTTAAAAAATTGGTGTAGGACATGTGTGCTCATCAAAGAGACACAGAGAGAGATGGGGGTGGGAGGCTGAGAAAGCACCTCCCGGGGGGATGGCCATGCTACAGTCCCTTCTCCTTTCTCTTCTCAGGATTTTGGGCATGTACACATGTGCGCCCAGTATGTTTCTCAAGCCACTGGTAGGGGATTTAAACCATGCAATCAGCTATCTGGGATCCTAACTACCACATCATTATCTAGCCCCTCCTAACAGATTTTTGATCTACTAGAGGGCCAAAGATCATAGATGGCTTTGGTTATCTCACATATGCAAGACAGTGGTAAGATGTAAAAAGAGGAAAGAGGAGGGTCAGGAGGTGGCATAGTGGTTAAGGTGCTGGACTCCCACATGGGTGACAGGAATTCAAGTCCTGGACTCAATGGCTTGAAACTCACGCTGGGTGCGTGTGTATGTGTGTGCCCAAAATCCCAAGAGGAGAATGAATTGCAGCATAGCTATCCCCCCATGATTTCTCACTTTCTCTCTCTCTCTCCCTGTCTCTCTCTTTCTGTCTTTCTAGTGAGTACATGCACCCTATGGGGAAAAAAAGAGAGAAGAAAAGTTTATCTACTTTTTGGTAACTCATTCAAAACCACCTGGAAATTATTTTTGATAAATATTTTTAAGTAAACAATATTAGCAAAATACTACTGGCTACTAACTGTGTGCCAGGAATATGCTACATCCCTGCCAAAGGCATTTCCTCTTTTAACCCTTGAGTAGATAAAGAAGAAACAGAAGATTTCTTTGTAAAAGATCATTAGGAGGTCACATTTCAGTGTTGTCTGTGATAAAGGAATTTTTTTGCTTGAGGGTATGTGTCGATTCTTTTAAACATTCTTTATTACGATGATTGAAAACATATATTGGTACATCATAGAAAATGATCATGCCATTAGATTGCTATCTTACTCATTCACTTCCATTTTTACTACTTAGGGGAACAATTTCTCCCCAATGCTCTGCAAGTTAAATCATCCCTGATAAATAAAAATAGTTGCTTCTCATCTTCTGAAAGGTGAAAAATACCATCAATCTGACTGAAATCAAAAAGAATATTACTTACTATAAGGTAAGATAATGAATATGGCAACTGCACAGGCAAACTTTGAGCTATCTAAGAGCCTCCAATCTTAACATCCAGGCTCTAGGTAGGCCCTTGGTACACATGTTTAAACCACAGTATCTGGTTGGACTAAGAGCACACCTATCACCTGTGCTATGCCAATCAGATCCTTTCTCAGGAGTTCAAAGTGATTGATGCTAGTCTGATTGGCTAGACAGCTGAACTAAGAATATACAAACTTGGGTACTGGTGATATACTGTATTGGGTCATGTTCTCACCAAGAAGCTAGCTGAGAAAGAGAAAATGAAGAAAGCAGGCATACAGAGAGAAGTATAACAAGTATGCCCAAAATCCCAAGAGGAGAATGGAGGAGAAGGGACTGTGGCATGGCCCTCCTTCCTAGGAGGTGCTTTTTCACTTTCCCCCCTCTCTCTGTCTCTCTCTGGCAAGTGCACACACCCTTTAGCAAAAATAAATATAAAAAAATAAAAAAATAAACATAATACACTTTTTAAAATAAACTATCCTCTACAGCTTTAAATCTAAATCATTTTGTTATCTGGAAGTATGAAATCTTAAAAAAAAAACATTATTTAGCAGGACAATTATAGGTTGTGAAGGGCTAGGTTAGGTACAAATGAAAAGAGTGTGTGCAAAAGATACAATTATGTGGGTTTTTAGTATAGAAATTCTCCTCTGCACAGGAAGAAATTGAGTCCAAAAGTTAATTGTATTCATCTGACAGCAAGATTAACACCCTAGTTATGGAATAGGCTGGTAAGTGAACTAGAAGTGAAATCACACTCTTACTACTTTGACAAAAAAATTTATCTCAGGTTTAAGAGCATGGATCTTTTATGAGGTAGATTTAAAAAACTACTGTAATATTTGCAAAAGAAAATGTTTAATAACAATAAAAAGGAAAATTTGAGGGTCTTCTTTGTTTTGGTTTTGCCAGAGAGTGCATGCACTAGGCAGAGAGACATACAGAGAGAGAGAGAGAGAGAGAGAGGGAAAGTGAGAAATCACCCCCTAGAGAGAAAGCCATGCCGAATCTTTCATTTTCCTCTTGGGATTTTGGGCACACACACCCTATAGATTTGCACATTTTAAGAACTAAATTGGGGGTCACAGGGTGGTGTAGTGGTAAAATGTGATCCTCTGCGAGGCTGACTCATGAGGGAAAGTTCTGAGTTTGGGTCTGGAGACCTCCCTGAGTAGACTGGGCATACATTTGTATGTGACCCGGGACTGGCTGAGGCTAGACTGTGTCATCTAGACCCTGTCGGGAGTTCTCATTCACTCTCTTGCTCTCTCTTGCTCACAGAAGAAACAAATAAATAAGCTTAGAAAATAAGAACTAAATTATTTGGTTAAGAAGCAGTGGGACCAAACAGAGATATAATTAGCTTTCTGACAAACCTGGGAATAAATTCTCCACCAGTGAACATGTTGGTGTCTGAAAGGCTCATCAGGATTAATATGCAATAATATTCATTTCAAGAATCTGATACCAAGAAAGAGAATTTGATTTGGTATTTAGAAACCTCCCTCATATAATATATGCAAAATTGTTAAGTAGAACTCTCTCATAGTACATAAGATTCAAGGTACTTCTCTTAAAATGGCTTCAGAAATTTCAAGGCTATATCTTCTTCAAAAAGTTCAAGAACTTGGTAATAATTGACTGGATTCCATCATGATAGTAAACTGAGTATTGGACAGTAAGACCCCTGAGGACTTAGTCCTGAGCTTTAGGAACTTCGCTGCTTCATATTCCCCACATTAACCCATGTACACCAAAAGGGATGAATACATATCAAGGTAAATGTAACAAAAAGGAAATATACTCGGTTCCATGCATTTATGACATTGTTTTGGACAAGTAATCTTACTTTTTTGAATTCTGTTTTCTGGACTATAAAACTTGGACTTATGTAAGTCAAATACAGAGGAAAATACTAATGATAGTTTTAATTGTTTGAGGTGTGGTTTAAAACAAAAGAGAGAAGAACCATAATTAAAGATTGTTTCCTCAATAGTTTGTTCTACAAATGTATAATTATACCTTCCATTTGTTGAACACTTTATATATTAGACACCACACTCACATATTTCACTATTAATTCTTTGAATCCTTAAAACAATCTCCAAAATAGGTACTATTATTACTATTCTTACTTTTATAATTAAGAAACACTGCACATAGAGGATAAGTAACTTATCCAAGGTAAAACACCTAGAAGTGGCAGAGCCAAAATATATGCCTAGGGCAGCGTGGCTTCTGAGGAATATCAGCCTCTATGCTATACTGCTTTTGAAGGCAGTAATCACATAGACTTTCACCTCTCTCCTTCTAGTCACTTAAAGTCCTGCTAGAATGACCCTTTCCATAATACGAAACTATTTGTCCATGCAAAGGCTCTGTAGAGAGGCTCTATAGAACTTTTATTAATTTCCATACATCAACACTTTGTTACTAGAAAATCAGTGGTCACAGATTCTGCTCCTTGTTCAACCTTTAATTACCCAGATGAAACTAAAAAAGTCTTTCTAGGCCTCAATTTCCTTATTACAATAGAAGAATTATATTAGATGATCCCTGAAGCTATTGTATTTTTCAACTCTATGAAGTGCTATGAAAGAGAGAAGAGATCCCTGGCTTTTTCTACAATTCCCCCACATTGTCAGGCCTCATCATCCTCACTTTCATAAAGCTCAACACCATCTCTAGGCAGGTAATTAGCCATGATAAAACCTGTTAGCACCATAAAGGAAAGCCAACTGCGCCAGAACCTGAAAGATGCAAATCTGAAAGTTATCCAAGGACTAAAGTATGCTGACTGTACAAGTCAACTGCTTATGGCTGTTTTCTTTTCATTTTATTTAGACTTTTGCCATGGGCATGTACATTCACCAGAGAGAGACAAAGAGACAGAAGGAGAAAGAGTAAGAGAGAGAGGGACCAGTAGTTGGCGTAATGGCTATGTTGCTGGACTCTCATGTAGTCGACCGCAGTTTGAGTCCTGGACCCACTGGCTTAAACTCATGCCGGGCATGTGTGTGTGCTTGCCTACAATACCAAGAGAAGAATGGAGAAGGGATTGCGGCGTGGCCATCCACCCTGGGGGATAATTTCTAACTTTCTGTCTCTCTGTCTCTCTCTGTCTTTCTGGCGAGTGCACACGCCCTATAGCAAAAACTTCTCCAAAAAGGAAAAAAGAGAGCGAGACAGAGAGAAAGTAAGAAATCACCCTCCAGGGGAGAAGGCCATGCCACAATCCCTTCTCCTTCATTCTCATTTTGGGATTTGGGGCATACACACACACACACACACACACACACACACACAAGTTGGGGAAGCACCCAACACACAACCACACACACACACACACACCCGATGTATTTTTCAATCCATTTTGTCCAGGATCAAATCACAGAGTCAGCTATGTAAGTTCTTGCACCTTTACCACTATGCCACCTGCCACTATTTTTTTTTAACTTTGAAAAAAAAATTAAATGCAGACAAAAATATAACAGATACTGTTTCTGTATATTTTTTTATATTTCTATATCTATAAACTATAAATGTGTGAGTGTGTGTGTGTGTGTGCGTACTTCAAGTTGAGTACACAACTGCATTTCTTTCTCCAGTGACACCACTATTAAAAATTTGGTATTCATCTTTCTAATTGTTTTCTTTTTCTTTTCTTTTCTTCTTCTTCTCTCTCTCTCTTTAAGACAGGTCTCAGTGTGTTGCAATCCTCTTGCTTCAGCTGCCTGTGTGCCACCATGCCCACCTTTTAGGTTGGATTGGGAATTGAACTGGGGCCTCCCATGTAGTTCTGGCCTGTAGAGTACAATATTAGCAGTATATGCCACTATGGTTAGACCTCTAGTCTTCTTCTTTTTAAAAAATAAATATAAACACAGTATTTTTTTTATATATAATCTTATCTGTGAAACATGTAGACTCTGTAAGGCACACTCGGATACCAGAATTATAGTTACTAGGCTGTAGGGTCTGTGCCTTTTCATGTCTACCTAGATGCTGCCAGATGATGCTTCAAAGTCCCTGTACCAATATACTCTTCTATTATTGGTGTGAGTTCCTGTTTTCTCACATGCCCATCGACATTTAGGGATTTTTGTTTTGTTCTGCCAAACTGATGAGTAAGAGTGGTACCTCATTTTGTATTTTTTAAATTTCCTTAATGACTTATAAAATTGAACACTCAGGTTTCTTCTTCCCGAAATTGCCAGTTTATATCTTTTGCCCATTTTTCTATTGGTATTTATTTTCTTATTGATCCATAGGCATTCTTTACATATTATGGTATGAATATGCCCAACTTCTTAAGTCTGGAAGGGCAGGGATTACAGGAAGCCTGGGTGGCCCTGACTAGACCAGGGAATCTTCAGTTTGTTGGCCAGCTTCATAGCAGAGCCTACTTGCAGAAGCAGAAAGGGTGAGAGCATTCTATTCAGGAACTAGCCAACTGGTTACCCTGCTGCGTGGGTACGTTGTGGCTAGGGTCTTCGGGTTCTCTTTTATTTGCCTCACCATTATCCTAGTTACTCTCCTAGTCTTCGTGTCTATTTCCCAGTCAATAAGGAGAACTATCAAACAGCAATTTTGTTGTCACTTATAGAATCATGGAATGAAGGAGAAAAGGTCTAGACTCTCTTGAACTTTCTAAGGAAACATTTCACATAGGTGAGATAATTTTAATATGCTTCTTCTCAGTTTAGGAAAGTTTAATCAGCAGAACAGATAAAACCAAACATAACTGGAATAAGAAAAAGATACTTATCTTTATTTCTCTGCATCTTTTTTCCTTCTGAGAAAGAAGGAAGAATATGTTTATTTTCTTTGCCCTGGGGCTAACTAGAGACAACTAGTGTTAGAAACACAACAGATACAAAATCTCCTCTTCTGAGAAGTGAGTGAATATATGGTATAAGCTCCCTTCTGAGAGAGAACTTAGATCTTTTATTATGTAGGCCATGAAGCTATTCCATGGTGTTGCTTCAAACTTTCTCAGCAGAGAAGAGCCATGCACCCTACAGAGGTTTACAAAGAAAACAATACTATGAAAGGGAGCTGGTCTCCTTGGCTTTTCCTGAAATAATGATCTCATGTCAAGCCTCAACTGTTAAAATGAATTGTATTTTGATTAATGACCTTTATTCTGTTAAAAAAATAAATGACCAAAGTGTGTGTTTATATATGCAGAGATGTATATTATACGTGTGTGTGTGTGTGTGTGTGTGTGTGTATCTCAGTTGCATTTGTGTGTAATAACCAAGAGTGAAAGAGCCAGCTGTTTTAGCCATTTATATTTGGGGGATGGGAGGGTAATACAGTAAGTTCTGCTGAAAGGAAACTATGGGAGAGAATCTGATATCCTGAATCTTTCAACAAGACAGAGTTCAGAGGGCAAGTGTGGAAATAAACTTAGAAACGAGCTTCTTGTTTCTAGATCAGTTTTAAAAAGTAAACATATAATGTGAACTCTTTATGGCAGTCAGGTTTTTGTTGTTTGGAGCATATTCCGTACACAGGCTTCCCTGCTTGGTTTTGTTTCTAAGCTGATTTTAGGGGGCATAATTCAATGAAAAATGAGTATGAATGGGGTATTGTGAAGTCCTTTTCCATCAAAATCACTATCTTCAGCAAACTTTCCCCCAATACTTTCAGTAATAGGTTTACAGATTTCACATTCTTCTCTCTTCCCAGTTACACCATGTAACTTGAAAACTACAACCTATTTAAGTCTATTTGGAATAACTGATGTGAAGTCAGCCAGCCTCTGTTATTAGTAGATTCACTTAAAAGCCGGGAAGAAAGCCTTCTGGATGAATTATTTTTAAGTGACCATGTGGGCTGCACGAAGGGAAATGGCTGCTGGTGCAGAACATGCGGAAACTATCTAAGCGATGCGGCCCAGGAAATTGCAGAGCCCAACTGTGGAGCTAATTAGTAGACACATAGATGCATGAAAACTAGTCAAAGGAGCTTGTATTTATACAAAACATCCTGAGTTGACATATAGCAGAACTTAATGAAATGGCCCAACTAGTACAAAAAAATGCAGAGCAACACATGGCCTTTAATTTTTCTTTAACTTTTTTTTTTATCATAAAATATGTGCATTCATCAGAGAGAGAGTGTGAGAGAGTCCATCCCCAATAGGGTGTGGTCATGCCACTACTATCCATTTTCCTCCTTTTCTCCATCCTTTTCTCCATCAGGATTTTATGCATGCACACACATGCCCAGTGTGTTTTTCAAGCCACCAGGGCTGAGATTTGAACCATGGGTCAGCCATGTCAAATCTGGCTTCTTACACACAGCACTTAACTGCTGCACTAGGGGGCTGGTCCTTTGTTTTAAACTTTAAATAAAGTTAGATTCATCCAAGCATTAATAACATCAAAACTATTATCCTTAGAATAACTTTTCCATATGTAAAACTAAAATTGTTTCTCTAAGTGAAATCCATTTTCTTGAGTCTTACTTGAGTGTCTGGATAAAAATCAGACTACTCAAGTTACAGTAGGAAAAATGTCGGGTACCTACAACAGTCAAAATACTCCTGCTTTATATGGAACCCATACGCTTAACTGACCCCTCCAAAAACACTGCCATCAATGCTAGGTTCTCTCATGATCTACCTCATATGTATGGTCAATGGAAAGCTAATCATCAACTGCTACGTAATCCAAAACCGAAAGAGTGAAAAATAAAAATGCTAGATTTTAGCATTACTTTACCACTAACATTTTTTTTATTTGTTTCAATTTTTTTTTTTTTTTTCTGGCATGCTGCTTATCCACAAATATTTGTTTCTTCAGAGGCACGTTATGAATGTTGGAAGTGACTCTTGGGCAGAACTACCCCTAAATCAAACCAGCCAGTGTTTCTTCATCTTAACCTTTTAAAACTCATGCAAGTTGTTTCACAACTCTTTTGATACATAAACTCTCAATCTGGTAATCACAGGATCTTCATGAAGAGGAATCTTAAAGGTCATATAGTCTAGACTCCTACCCAGCTCAAGAATCCTAGATACTTGACAAAATCTTTCTTTATATAAATGAAATGTCTCAGACAATTTTCTCTTGCTATACTCTGTAGAGAAGGAAAACATCTGTTCACCTTTTTCTTTGTAAGAACTCTTTCTATACTTAAATACCTTTTATTTTCTCCCTTCAATCTTCTTTTCTTTTGGTTAAATAGCCCACTTGCATCATTCTTCAGAGATCTGATTTTCCATGCTTTTAATCATTTCAATTGCTTTCCACATCCTCTGAAAATGCAAACGCCCAAGCTGGATATGGTAACTAAATGAGAGGTTTGCTTCTAAGTCTTATTGCTGTTGAATACGGTGATTCATTTTTCATATCAGGTTCTTATTAACATAACCTGGTATCATGCTAGATTTTTAAAGTGTGTTTCTTGATTTATAAAACAAAACAATGCAATATCAATATTAACTTGTTTCAAATTGAAAAATCCTCAGTTTGTTTATAACAGTCTTTCTTAAAAAAGAATTACGGACTCGAACTGCAGTCAGCCATGTGAGAGTCCAGCACCCTTAACTACCATGCCACCTGCCAGCTCCTATAATAGATCCCATAGAGTTTCAATATATTTCATCACAGATGACATACGCAGTTGATACTATATCCTGCTATCAGTCCCATATTTCCCCCAGAATTCCCAAATTCTATAAGTATATTATCATGTTCTCTGGACCCAAAAAAGGAAAAACACTCTCTGTAGTTCTTTGGAACTCTCAGCTCCATATAATCTTAGTATCTTTTTAGTAGATTGGACCTCAACAGAGCTGTCAGTCTGAGAAAGTATTGAATTCTTAGATGTGTGGATGTTTTTACTCAGGAGTCACTCAGGGTTATAAGTAACAGAGTACACACTTGAATTGGCATAATGGCAAAATAGTAGGTAGCCCTGGGGGTAGATTTCATGAGTCACATACCCGCAAAGGATTCAAGTGTTCAATCAATGATGAAACTCTTTATCTCTCATCTTGGCTTGCAGTATTGGCATATTCTTAGGTAGTCTATCACAGTGCTGGCTACAGGTTTATATTCGATTAGCAGAAGCTCCTCTTTCCTGGCAGTTCCAGCCAAGTCTCATGGTGGGTTCTCATGTGCTTAGCTTAGGTCACATATTCATTCTTAAACCGACTGCTGAAACTCTGCTTGGTCTGATCTGAGTTCAGAGATAACCTCTTGAGTGGTGTCCCCTCCATGTGAACACATAGCTGGAGAGTAGGATGGGCTAGTTCCCCAGAGGAAAATGAGGGTGCTGTTTTTGAAAGACTAGGGACCTGGGCAGGAGAGAACACCACTCTCCCTTATTCAGAACCCTTCAGTGCCTCCTCATGGTTTTCAAGGAGTCCACAAAAAGCAAAGTCTGTGATACACAGTGTGGAATCAGTAAAGGCTTGAAGAATGAATCTACTGGCTAGCTTTGTGGCCACTGGCTCATTACCAGCCCAAGACCTCAAACACTTAAGGACGACAGTAGTATTGCCTAGCGATGCACAGGAAAAAATGTTTGTTGGGTTGAGATGGTGACATCAGATAGTGAGGGGCAGTTGGCAGGTTGGAGGGGAAAGGTCTGAGAAGATATAGTCCTTTCTGTTTAATTTTCAGTGAAGGAAACCCAAGAATGAGAGAAACTGTCCTCATGCATCTAAGAAGAAGCATATACTTAAAATCCTGTAATGAGCATTTCTTTGTTGCCTGGTATGGTAATGTTCTGATCAAAATTTTGCTGTGACTTTGGGGCAGCTCAGTAAAATAGGCAGGGTAGCCACAAAACAAGACTGAATTAAGGCATATTGGGTATTTAAGAAGAGAAAAAGAGACAGGGGCTCTATAGGGAAGTGAATACCTACTGGGGCTCCAGCCAGAGGTAGGTTAGCTCTTCTATGAAATTATTTGACTTTTGGAAGTGATTTAAGGGGTTTTGCTGAATCTGATAGTAAAATAATAAATGTGTATCAGTGACTAATTAGAAGACAATCCTGTGTTAAAACTTACAAATAATGGGCTGAAATGTGCCACAATCATGTTTACTAAAGCGAAGTGATTAACTTGTAAATTCTAGTTTATTTTACCTTTTACAGTCACAGATATTCCTTTCCAATTATAAGTTGATATTTAATTTAGGGATATTTTATACTGTGTTTTAATAATATCTTCTCAAAGATTAATATCCACCCATAGTGGTTAGAACTTGAAATAATTATAGTCTGTTTACCTTTGGTTCCTTGTTGAGTCTTAAGTTAATTATAAAAATATTTGTAAGTAATAAAAATAACCTCACTGGGTAATATGGGCATTGGTATTAGAAGCCAAAGAGAATCAGGAAATTTAGTTGGATTCCCAAAGGAGTCTTTGGCTGAGAAAGGCTTGGGAAGCCCCATGGCAGATGTCTCCAAATGTAACATGCTCTTGGCCCAAGCACTGAAGGAGAAAGCAGTGGAGAGCAAAAGAGAGGGGAAATGGAACAACTCTCTTTATAAAAAGAGAAATCTCTGAAGAATAGCATGTTTATTCTCTGTGTGCTCTGGAGGAAAACAGGCTCATTTATATACAACTTTTCCTTTAAAAAAAAAAAACTGGGCCAAACTAATAAGACACTGAGAAAAATATCTGACATCATCACACTGATGGTGTAATAACTATGGTAGAAATATTTTATAACCTATTAAAATCATAACTTACTAAAATGTTAAAATTGGAACACACACCCTTACCTCTAAAATGTAGTATAAAAACATGTTTGCTGACTATCTTCCTGGGTGTCCCTCCACATTTACTCTCCATCCTACTCCCCCCCTCCTCTCTACCTTTGGAACCTGGCCTGTGCAGGTCATTTCAACAGGACTCTCTGTTGGGTTTGACCCCTGGGGAGCACCAGTAAGAGACTGGTGGGGGTAGGTGGCACCGGCTAAGGACTAGCTGTGCCTCATCATGAGAAGTCTCAGATCCCACTAGACAGGACTTTCCATATATCCCTCTGTCCCCTGCTTGTAGAAAGCTATCCCCTCACCCTCTTAGTCTAGGGGTACTAATGGAACCCCACTGTAATTAGCCACAGAGTACTACAAAAGCCTTCATGGTTTCCCTGTGCCCTGTCTACTCTATGAAAGTACTGCTTTGATTATTAAGGTCTCCCGAATCATCACAATTAAAATGTACTTCCTCTTTCCAGATGAGATCCTGACTGATACAATATATAATGTATTAGGTTAAAGAAAAAACAATTAGGTTGTAGAAAAAGTTCTAATGGAAACCTGTGCCCATTTTATGTCTAGTCCTCACATTTACTATTACTTTTATTAGAGCTGAATACAAGCTACACTTAGGCATGAGGAGGTTTACAACCCAAAAGCCTTTAGTTCTCTACTCACAACCTGGTCATAGATACAGAGTGAGCAGGCTTGGCTTTCATCACATGGACACAAGCCCGCTGTGTCCCTGGACTCTACTTTCCCTGGTCCCGACTGTCCTTACAACCTGTCACTCTTTTTTCACTGGGTGGTGGTAGAGTAAATGGCACTTTGGGGAATAGTACCAGGACAGCACTAAGCACAGAGTAATTTCAACTTACTAATGAATAATAAAATTATTCAATTAGTGTTTAAAAAAAGTCAAAATGAAACTGCTGTAACTCAGGGCATCACAACAGCAGGAACCACATCTCATTCATTTTCCTAGTCTCTGGAGCTCATACAGTGCCCAACATTTAGGAAGGACCCATTAAAATACTAATTGAGATGAATTACAGCATGAAATTGTAAGGTACAGTAGGACAGAGTACAGGAGGGCCACAGTTGTGTATTCTGAGTGTACATTTCCACCCCATGCCTGGGTTCCCTCTTATTCTTCTCAACAGAATATATTCCATGTCTCCCCTGATAGTTTTTAGCCTATGTGGGATCATGAATGTCCCTTTTGAGAATCTGATGAAAGAAATATACCTGCTTCACACCAAAAGATAAATAAAGGACAAGAGCTAAAGGTTTTATATATACATATATTGTGTGTATGTATGTGTGTATATGTATATATATATATATATAATGCGCACCTGTGCACACATGCACACACACAAACACACATATATACTGTTAATCAAAAATCAGTTAATCATATTATACTAAAGCAGACACAGTCTTGTAAGGAAAAAGGGCAGGGCACAAAGTATCCTGTGAGGTTTATTCCAGTTCAGACTTCATAAGAATATTACCTAGAGAAACATACTTGCTTTATCCAACTTCTGACTATGAATACCTGGTGGCTATTGTGGATGATGATAGCTCTCACTGGGTCATGGTACTAAGTCTTTTACATATCTTAACTCCCTTACCCATCACATCGTGCTTACTAGGTAAGTATACTCTTATTCTCATTTTAAAGATGGTGTGAGACTCAGAGAGGTTTAGTGGATTGCTCAAAGAGATCAAAGTAGTTAGTGAAGGACCCAGGATAAGAAACCATGTAGTCCCACTCAAAGGCTTGAGCTCTTAACTGGTCAGCCAATGATCTCTCACTAAGGAACTTATACATGCTCCTATTGACCTCACTTCACTAAGGGAAATGTAACAGAACATATTTGTTGAGCATCTAGTGGAGTCAGAGGCATTGTTAGTTGCTATATGCAGACATGTATAAAACAGAGCTTCCCCTAGAGAAGGCATAAATGTTTCAGGAGAGGAAAAGCAGGTAATGCCCAATTCACATCAATACCAAATGGCCTGGTGAGGAATAACTGGGGCACAGCATAAGCACTACTGAGGTAAAGCACAACTGGAGAGCTCAAAAGCAGCCTGAGAAGTGATATAAACTTCAATAGAAAAGAAAACTTCAACAGGAATCCAGAGACTCTGAAAAACTAACAAGTAGAAATGAAAACATAAGCTGACCAGTAAAAGTGATTATTACGTTCTAGAAGGAAAGATATGTTCAACATGAATCTACGACAAGAGACACAAAAGTTTATATCTTAAATATATTTACATGATATCAAAGGGGGAAAGCTGTAAAGATATCTTTTATATCATTAGAAGATGCCACTTGAAAGCTAGAGCATGTGCGAACTGAGCCCAGGACGTCCAAAGTAGACTAGTCCTGGTGCTGGATGTCACTGGTGCCAGGCTCTGAATAGGATGGGGTACTTGCTCTCAAGAAGCACATGACTTATTGAAACAAACAAATTACTATGCAATTTGCTATAAAACTTTGTGGTGCCCATGATAATATGGGGCTGAACAAGAGCCTGTAAGATGAGGCCTGGAAGGCTCAGCAAGTCTCACCCCTGCCTAGACATGCAAGCTGGGAGCAGGTGGTTTGTTGACCTCACTTGGGTTCAGATGATCCCTTCTAACACTATCTTAGCAGACTTTAGAACATAAAACAAGAGCTTATTTGAGAACTACCGTAATAGCACTATAGGTAAACTATATACAATATACTGATATGTTGGACACCTATAAAATGAATTACACTATGTACAATTGTGGGTGTAGTTTTACTTAGGATCCTCTAAGAGGTTAGTAAACTCTTCTAGCCACTAATGATGGGAGGTCCCTGTCCTAGCTCCTTTCCTCAACTTCTTTTCCTGCTGTCTTTCCTTGCAGTTTTCAAGGATGTACAATGGTACATGCTGGTCAATAGGGTCTCCGGATTCTTCTACGTTTCCTAATATCTGAATATCATAGCTGAAGGTCAAGCTTGAGCTCTCCAACAACGTCTGTGCCCCCACTTCACTCTCTGGGCGTCAGGCAGCCCTTCGCAGCAGAGCTAGGTTTCCCAGCACTTTCCTGTTTATACTGTGCCTGCTGTCTGGCAGGCCTCCCAGTGCCGTTCTCTCAGCAATGCCACAGTTAGTTGCTAAGGCCCTGGACTCGATACTCAGTGAGCTAAAAGTGGAGGCTCAGCCCAATACTGGTACATAATAAGCACTCAGTAAAGGTTGCTGAACAATGACGAAAGACACAAATGAATGCTCACATCTGAGTCTCTGAGGGACCCTGCCCTCAGCTGCAGTAGCAGCAGTTCCCAGCTGCCACATTACCTCCAGCCCATAGCTACTCCCAGTATCACCCTGGATATTCTATCCCTTAACTCTGTTCCTACTCCTAGGCCCCAGGGTCTCCTTGGGTGTTCCTGTCTCTGGGTCAAGAAGGCGTACCTGGTTCTGGTGCCATTATTCAGAGGTAAAATGTCTCCAGGCTAGGTGCAAAGTGCACCTAGAAACAAGAGAGGTTCTCCTCTGTGCTCTAGATCCCCCTTTGGAAATTCTCACAGCGGCCATATCTACTGGTCAATGTTATTAAAGCCATACATCTAACAAACATCAAACGCTACTCCAAAATAAGGGGGAGTGGGGGGGGTCAATACTGTAATTTTTAAGTTTTCCAACTGTGTTTTCCAATTTTATTTGCAACATGTGGAATCTAAAGGGCCATATAGGTTTATGTAACTTTATTTATAGAGAGAAAGGATGTCAGTGCCATTATACTGGAATGGCACAATTTGCTTTAGCAGTTTTTCTCATATAATTTCATTTATCTATCCACAAAAAAATAAACTGCACAGAGTATGACCACTAGCACACTATTGGGTGGTTTTTAGAGTCACTACTGTGTGCTAGTTCCCCATTTGCTCCCACCTGCACACCTTCTAGCAATGGTGCTGTGATTTTTTTCCAGCTTTGTGTTTAGTCCCTTCCCCACTAGGGGGATGCTGCAAAGCATTTTCAGAGGCAACCCTTTATATTATAACAAGTATATTTTTACTATCCCTTTATAACTAACGTTTCAAGGTACTACTTAAAAGCATTCTGGTAAACGTGAAAAGTTAATACCTTACATTCTCTGCTTGCAGGCACTTCCCTCTCACACCACGTTCAAATCTCAGCCCCATACACCCCTAACTTCAAGGTGGCTGTCTCTACCCAGGACCACAATGGAGACTCCAAAATGTCCTTACACAAAGCATGTAGACACTGGCCTTTCCACAGAATTGTATCTCTGAGGCCTGGAGACAAGATTTTAGTAGGTGCCATTTTGTTCTAGGCCAATCATTACTTAGTGTACAAAAACTCAAATCACCCAATCAAAACACATGAACAGGATACTATTTATGTATTAGGCTTGGGGAATGATGCACAACCATCAGAAATGTAGGCCTCACTCATCAAAAGAAAGTCATGACCTCAAAACGGAGAAAGGCTTTGCCTAAAAATAGATAGTCAGTAACAGAGGGCTACACATGCAAGCAGTCAATATGAAGTAAGCTGCCAGAGCAATTGATACATGTACAGGGAATGGGGAAGGAAATTTGAAGGGGAAATTATCAATTACTCTGGTGAGAAGAGGTTCAGCAAGGCCTTACTGACTGTCAAATTATGTAATATGTTATCTTGTAGTTCTTATAAACTGCCACTTGGGTTTATTATTTTTTTAATTTTAATTTTTTAATTTGCTGTAAGTTTCATGTGCGTGTGCAAGAAAGAGAAAGAGCGAGAGCGAGAGCGAGAGAGAGAGGGAGAGGGAGAGGGAGAGGGAAAATGAGAAAGGAAGCCACCAGCTCCAAGACTTGAACCGTGGTTGGCCATGTAGGAGTCTAAGAGCCTTAACTGCCATGCTACCTGCTGGCCCCACCACTTGGATTTATTTTGGACTTTAATGTTATCATACAGAAATTGAACATACTTCTGCAGACATTAAAGAAGGACATTATTATTTCTATTTATTTATTTATTTATTTATTTATTTATTTATTTACTATAGTGCTTACTAGGTGCTAAGCACTGTTCTAAGTGATTTTTAAGTATTAACTCATCAAATCATCTCAGCAATGCTATGAAATCAGAATGATTATTTTGCTCTTTTTACAAATAGTGAAACCAAAGCATAGAGTTTAAGTAACTTCAAGTCTATACCTATGCTGCTTCTCTTCCTACCAAAAAAGAGCACATTATGGGTCAAAAGTGGATTATGGTCAAATCAAATAATTAGCAGGGCCTCTTAGAGGCAATGAAATGCCAAGAGCAAGGACTGATAAATAATGTCCTCCCAAAGTTTCTTTTGAAATCTTTAAAGACTGTCACTTACTAAATATTTTCCAAAAGACCCCACGGCCCAGTGGGGACTAGCAGACTGATGAAGAGAGTGCAGAGAAAAAGAAAGATCTCTTATACTGCTGCAGGGGAAAGAAAGATGAGAAATGTGTTGAGAGCTGAAGGAGAAAGGCTGGAAAAGCTTTTAACCAGAAAGAGGCAATGTTTTAGTGCGACTCTAAGAAAGAAATTCTTCCGGACCTTGGGTCCCTAACCCACAGTTGAAACAATGCTACTGGGATACTTGGTGAACCACACCCGGAGAGAGATTTCACACATAACAACTGTGGCCACAGCAGATGATGGGATGGAATGGCTAACTTCATAGTTTCCCAGCTGGAGCAAGTAAAAGTTATTACTTAATGACATTAAAATGCTGACAGATTGTTTTATATAAGGAGTGAAGCAGGAGGAGTATATGATGGTTCAAAAGGACAACGGTGTTGGGCAGTATATTTGTGCTATTTCTTAACCAAGAAGAAAGCTGGGAGGAGGAGTGGGTGGGGCAAGGCTCCTCTGCCTTTGGCAGAACGGCAGGCTGAGCAGGACCGCAGCTCTGCAGGGTTTAGATGAGCGGCCATTTTGGAACAGTCATATGATTCTATGTAAGCTCATCTCCAAGCTGTTAGCTATTTACAGTCTAATGCTTTAGAGTCTCTTCAGGCTCTTTAAAGATATTAAAATGATGACACACTTTAGAATGTTGTAATAAAGTTTCCGGGCTTTTATCCCCCATTGGTTTAATCATTTTCATATAAAGCAGGAAACATCCAAGTTACCATCTTCCAGCACCCAGACTTCTGTATATATTGCATTGCCGTCTGACATGCATGGACAAAGATTGCTGAGAGCCAATATCTAATGGAAATTTTTCTCTCAGTTCTAGCCAGTAAGGAATAAGAAGAGAAAGGGATGATTTCAATAGGAAGTCAAATGAGGTTTGGGAAGGGAGTGGAAAAGTGAGGCTCTTAGGGTGCCTAATAAGTGGTTAAATGCAGGGGTTTTTGGAGTCAGAGTGGTCTGAAGGCTTATCCCACCTGTGCCTTTCAGCCACTTTGTGAACAGCAGCAAGTTACTTTACTTCTCTGGGTTTTTACGTCCTCATTTGTAAAGCGGAGATAATACTACCTGTCTCCTAGGAGGCAATATGAACTCACGTAGGCTGTTGTAGGTAAGGTAGATAAAGTATTGGCATATAGGAGGCACTCACTAAATGAAAGCTATTTTTATTCCCAGAGACATGTCTAGTGAGACCCCACTCCACAGGCAAGGAAGGAATTTTATAGATGCTTTATTCAAGAGCACCCAGAGTTACCCTAAGGAAGTCAAGCACTTTGGATTTCAAAGAGAGCCCCAGTTCTGACCTGATCATCTGAGTTAAAGCTGGAACACAGAAACCATCTGGGTGGTTTACAAGGTATGACTTTGAGCTAGAGTAGACCTAAGAGGGTCATGCCTAATAGGAACTGGATCCTCACAGCTAGTTATAAGAAGATAAAGGAGTTAAGAAAGGACTCCCTTCTCCTCATTAGGACTTACCTGATTTTATTTTCAAAGTATTATCTCAGATACTGTTTTGTTTTAGTTTAAAGCTGGTGATGACTTTCAACTCACTCTTTAGGCAGTCTTTTCATTGCAGAAGTAATATAAGTTGCCAAATTTAACAAAGAGAAATACAGGATTCTCAGTAAATATAAATTTCATTTAAACAATTTTTTTTTAGTTTAAATATGTCTCAGTGTGATCTTTAATTATTTTCCCAAACCCACTTTCTTTTTTTTATTTCAACTTTTCCAGTGTGATCTTTAAGATATACTTATTCTAAACAATTATTTGTTGTTTATCTAAAATTTTAATTTAACTGAGCATCGTGGATTTATCTGACAACCCTAAACAGTGGCCAAAATTGTTTTAGATAAATAGGATTTATCTGACAACCCTAAACAGTGGCCAAAAAGGCTTTCCAAACATGCAGAGTGGCAAAGCAAAATCACCCACCATCCAGTAGTTCCCCATTATCTATAGGGGATATATTCAAAAACACCCCTGGGATGAGTAAAAATGCACATAGTACTGAACCCTATGTATGTTATGTTTTTTTTTCTTTTTTTTTCTTTTTTTGCTATAGGGCACGTGTGCTTACCAGAAAACAGAGAGAGACAGAGAGAAAGCGAGAAATCACCCCTTGGGGGTGGGGTAGACAAGCCGTAATCCCTTCTCTTTCATTCTCCTCTCAGGATCTTAGACACGCACACACACACACACCTGGCATGAGTTTAAGCCACCGGGTCTGGGACTTGAACCGTGGTCAACTACATGGGGGTCCAGTGACATAGCCATTATGTCAACTGCTGGTCCCTATTGTGTTTTTTTTCTTATACATGCATACCTATAGTAAAGCTTAATTTATAAATTAAGCACAATAAGAGATTAATAACAATAACCAATAATAAAATAGAGCAACTATAAGAATATACTATAATAAAATAGATTTAAAATATATTAATTATCTCTTGAATTTTCCACTTAATATGTTCAGACCATGGTTGACTGTGGGTAACTGAAACTGGGGAAAGTGAAACTGCAGACAAGAGGGACTACTGTACTGCATTGGAAGATATAAACAAAACAACCCCCAACCCCGCCATTTCTAGGGCTGTTACTTCTCAGCAAATACAATACTGAATTCAGTAGTAACTTGTTTTTTAAAGATCATTTCCCCCACATAGGGATACACACACACACACATATAATATATATATTATATACATATATATATGTCAGCCTAGAGAAAAAATAACAATGGAAAGTGGACTTCCCCTCCAATGGCATCTAAATAACAATCAGTGGACTGATGTTTTAAACAGGATACTTGCTAGCAAGGCCAATAGGCTAAGTAGGCTAAGTTATGTTCTTTTAAAAAATTTGTTCTTTATTCTTCACTGGAAAAAAAAATACAGAAATTATATCCTATCACTTCCCCCACCAAATGAAGTAGCATTTTCTTTGGCAGATTCGATGCCACTAAATACTATGAAATTAACCTTCAGGTCTTAAAAGGGCAATGCCCAGCAGTGCTGGTCATAGTCTCTAGCTATAGCTGCAGCCAGACTATTCACACTGATCCCAGAGAGGCTGGTCATGTTGTGAACAAGGCCACACAATAGGTGGACCATTCGAACAAACAAACAAATGCAAAACTCCCTCTTCCTTGGTAATATTGAAACCAACTGAGTTCTTTCCTTCCTGATTGAAAGCCAACAATATCTCTTACTTTCCAAAATATCCCAAAACAACCCCAGGTTCAAGGTTCCTGGCAACTTAAATTTAGAAACAGGTTTCCCCTGTAAGGCCCTGGGAATTTGAAGCAGATGGTACCATTCTATTTTCTTTCTTCTATCTACTTCTTCAGACTATTCAGGTACAGCAATGACTCTTTCAACCATTGCCAACCACAGTTCAAGAAGTTGTTTTTCTAAGATCTTCTTGAAAGTATTACACTGAACTTCTGGGCCAGGGTATCAACAGGCCTATGGCCAGGTCAAACTGGACAAACAAATGGAACTGGTTCCTGCTTACCAATCTAGCACAAATTATGCGCTGGTCAAAGAAATGCTTTTAAATCTCTGGGAATCACTAGTGAAAATTCATCATTGCTTTAATGATGGCTCGGTGGGTGGTGGCCTCATGCTGAATCATGAAAGAAGAAACTGTGGAAGAAAATTAATCATCATATCACCTTGGCATAAAGCTTACCTAACGGACAGGGTGAAACGAACTGCTTCTCCAGGAACCTTTCCTTGACGCAGGCAAGGGAGGCAGAGCTTGTAATTCCCTTGATTTCCCTGTTTTCTGACATAAATTTATAGAAATAGCTTATACTATATGATATATGTTATCAATTCATTTTGGATTATGTGCTAGTCTTTTCCATTCCTGAGCCTTTGCTCTCATCTTCCAGATGGCTTCCCATTCTCACCCACACCTACTAAAATCCTACCTATTTGTCAAAATTTAGCTCAAATGCTACTTCATCTAGGAAGGCTTTCCTGAAATGGTCTCTCATTCGTCTACATTCCTAGCATATTTTGCTTTTTCCATTTATATGCAGTTATTATGTCTAATTGGAAGTAAGGATAGACTTATTTTTCTCATAAGTTACAAAGGCCCCTGAAGGCAGGAACCATACCCTTTAGAGCCCCATTCAATGAACAGAGAGCAGGTACTCAGTGTCAGCAGGACTGAAGCACTTGCTAACCAAACCTTTTATTTCTCGGTAACATCTCCTCAAGGAAGTCTTTACTGATGACCTTTCTGATACCATACCACTTTTCTCTACCACACAACTTATGACATCACACTGAAATGATCATAAAAGTCACTAGACTTTTAGTTTTTAAAGGTAAGGACCTTGCTTCACCATCTATGTACCTGCAGTACCTAACACTCTACCTGAAAATGAAAGGGCATATAAATAAACATTTGATGAAATGTTCAAAGTGGACTACAGGCTCCTTGAGGGTAGTTTCATTCTCATCTTCTGTGCTTCTTCTTCATAATCATGAAACATTAATTGAGATTGTCATATCAGGTAGGTTCTGCTGCAGTTTCTCACAGTTACTTCAAGTAGGCTATACTATTTGGTGATCAAAATATGAAAAATATCCTTAAGTAGAAATGATCATCTCAAGGCTTCATGTACTTAGAGAATCTTGAGACTTAGATGTCTCAAATAACTTCCTGGGTGGTCCTCTTCCCCAACCCAAGATAACCTCAAAAATTTATTTTGGACTTCAGTATAACCTGAAATCCAATTATGATTATTATTTGGTATTTTTAAAATAAGTCCAACTAAAGTTCTAAGCCTGGATTGTAGTGATGGTGGCATAACTCTAAAGATTTACTAAAAATTATTGAACTGTATACTGACAATGGGTGAATTTTATGGTATGAAATTATACCTCAATAGATTTTTTTTTAAAATGCTACTCAACCACAGAGAAACCTCTTATTTTTCATTTTGATCTCCAAGGTCTACCATGGTAATAGATAGCATGACTGTTCCTCATTAGCCAGGAGGTGCATGGACTCTGGCAGGAGCATTCAGGCAGGTCACCAAATGCAAACAGCTCTGCAGGGTCATCACAAAGGCACTGTTGTTCTGTCTCATAGCTGAGAAGGAAAGGAGAGTCGCCACAGAATATCCACTCTTTCTTGCATCTCTAATTAGAAACATGTGGAAGTGGGCCCACCCACAGGTCAAATCAGCCAGAAAGGCCCTGTTTCTTCTGCCTAATGTTGCATGTTGGCTAACATAAGACCTCTCTCTGGGTCTGCCATGGGAATGGTTTCAAATTATAAAAGTATCCCCAAAGGCCACCATCAAAGCACCAATGGGTTTTCACTAGAGGCTCCCCAGGATTTGAAAAACACTTCCTTGACCAGCACATAATTTGTGCCAGGTTGGTAAACTGGAACCGGTTCCATTTGTTTGTCCAGTTCAACTTGGCTATGGGCCTATTGTACCCTGGCCCAAATTATACACTGCTCAGACTCCCTTGGGTAGGTGAAATGCAGAACTGACAAAATTTAAAAGCTCCAGGCAGCATCTTGGCAACACAGATTGTACAAATGTCTACCTTTTTTTTTTTTTTTTTTTTTTTTTT